>NC_069503.1:125267541-125590041 GCF_027579735.1 Bombina bombina
AAAAGCAATGCACATGGTGAGCCAATCACATGATGCTTCTATGTGCAGCAACCAATCAGCAGCTAGTGAGCATATCTAGATATGCTTTTCATCAAAGAATATCAAGAGAATAAAACAAATTAGATAATAGAATTAAATTAGAAAGATGTTTAAAATTGCATTCTCTTTCTAAATCATAAAAGAAAAAATGTGGGTGGCATGTCCCTTTAAAGGTACACTAAACACATTTTTTTTTCTTTCATGATTAAGATAGAGCATGCAATTTTAAACAACTTTCTAATTTACTCCTATTATCAATTTTTCTTCGTTCTCTTGCTTTCTTTATTTGAAAAAGAAGGCATCTCAGCTATTTTTTTTGGTTCAGAACCATGGAAAGCACTTGTTTATTGGTAGGAGAATTTACCCACCAATCAGCAAGAACAACACAGTGTGTTCACCAAAAATGGGCCGGCATCTAAACTTACATTCTTGCATTTCAAATAAAGATACCAAGAGAATGAAAAGAATTTGATAATAGGAGTAAATTAGAAAGTTGCTTAAAATTGCATGCTCTATCTGAATCACAAAAGAAAAAAAATGGGTTCAGTGTCCCTTTAAGGTGGTTTAGCACTAATTCAGCTTGGGTTAATTAGTAAAAAATATATATTTAAAAAGGTATTTAAATAAATAAAAAAACATACTTTCTTTTAAAATCTTTTATCTAATAGCTAAATATAAATATAGATTTATATATACACAATACTATTTACAGCTAAACTACCTTTTATGCTCACTGCTATTGAAAGAGTTACTTTACCTAGCATAATAATTGAAAACTGATAATCCACCTTAAAAAAAAGCAAATGAGTACAATAAATGTGAGGTAAGACGGGGTTAAACAAAACCTCACAGACAAATTAGCTAAAAGTATTAACCCAAGCCTCCCTGGGAGAAAGTGGAACAAGTACAATTTTCAGATGTATTTTACAGCAAAAGGAAGCAAAATAAATAATGAATGTATATTGAAATAATGTTTAATTTTCAATAATGAAACATTTAATGTGTTGTTGAAATGCAGTTTAATGGTTCTTTAAATGTTATAACTTTGCAAGAGCTGGCAGCAGTGTAAGCGGTCATGTAGTGCTCCCAGCGTGTGCGCCACCTACCAAGATATGCTCTTTAAAAAAAGAATACCATAAGAATTAAGCAAAATTTGATAATAGAAGTAAATTGGATTTTTTTTTTAATTGTATGCCCTGTATAAATAACAAAAAATAGGTATGACGTCCCTTTATATGTACTTGTCTGAATTCGTTCTAGCACAGCGCAAGTACCTAAACCACAATTTATTCTGTATTTACATCTCGTACAAATACAGGACAGACTTTGTCATAACAAACTATAATTACACTTCCTGGAGAATCAGAATTACTGCACAGTTAATCCTTGGTCTGTTTAACAGGATATAAATGTATGTTTTATTTTTTTTTCAGCATTAGTAGTAAGTAGCTATCAGCCAATAAGTATTAGTAGTAAGTAGCTATCAACCAATTAGCATTAGTAGTAAGTAGCTATCAGCCAATGAGCATTAGCAGTAAGTAGCTATCAGCCAATATGCATTAGTAGTAAGTAGCTATTAGCCAATGCACATTAGTAGTAAGTAGCTATCAGCCAATGCACATTAGTAGTAAGTAGCTATCAGCCAATGCACATTAGTAGTAAGTAGTTATCAACCAATGAGCATTAGTAGTAAGTAGCTATCAACCAATGAGCATTAGTAGTAAATAGCTATCAGCCAATGAGCATTAGTAGTAAGTAGCTATCAGCCAATGAGCATTAGTAGTAAGAAGCTATCAGCCAATGAGCACTTCCTGAAGAATCAGAATTACTGCACAGTTAATCCTTGGTCTGTTTAACAGGATATGTATGTTTTGTTTTTTTTCAGCATTAGTAGTAAGTAACTATCAGCCAATGGGTATTGGTAGTAAGTAGCTATCAACCAATGAGCATTAGCAGTAAGTAGCTATTTGCTAACAAGCATTAGTAGTAAGTAGTTATCAACCAATGAGCATTAGTAGTAGTAACTATCAGCCAATAAGCATTAGTAGTAAGTAGCTATCAACCAATGAGCATTAGTAGTAAGTAGCTATCAGTCAATGTGCCTTAGTAGTAAGTAGCTATCAGCCAATGTGCATTAGTAGTAAGCAGCTATCAGCCAATGAGCTTTAGTAGTAGTAACTATATCAGCCAATAAGCATTAGTAGTAAGTAGCTATCAACCTATGAACATTAGTAGTAAGTAGCTATCAGTCAATGTGCCTTAGTAGTAAGTAGCAATCAGCCAATGTGCATTAGTAGTAAGTAGCTATCAGCCAATGAGCATTAGTAGTAAGTACATTATTTTTAGTTATATTTTAGTCATCTGAATTGTTTTTGTTTTAGTCGACTAAAATCTAGTGGGTTTAGTTAAAGTTAATGCATTATATAAGTATTTCTCTAGAATTTCCAAACTCATTATATACTCTGGAGAAAACAACTATTAACCTGTTATTATGGTATTAAAGGGACAGTAAACTTAAAAAAAATAATCACTTTTGAAAGCCAAGACCCAATCAGAAGAGCTTGGAGAGGAGACCTGGTAAGTGCAACTTTGATAGCAAAAATCTATCAAAGCTTTTGATTTTGAAAACTGCCGCTAAGATAATGCTATATAATTCTGCACTATGTGCAGAATTATATAACATTATTTTTTTGTTTACTGTCCCTTTAAAGGGACAGTCAACATCAGAATTTTTGTTGTTTTAAAAGATAGATAATGCCTTTATTGCCTATTCCCTAGTTTTGCATAACCAACACAGTTATAATAATACACGTTTTACCTCTGTAATTACCTTGTATCTAAGCCTCTGCAGACTGCCCCCTTATTTCAGTATTTTTGACAGACTTGCATTTTTAGCCAATCAGTGCTCACTCCTAGGAGCTTCACGTGCATGAGCTCAATGTTATTTATGTGAAAGACATGAACTAATGCCCTCTAGTGGTAAAAAACTGTGAAAATGCTTTAAGATTAGAGGCGGGCTTCAAGGTCTAAGAAATTAGAATATAAACCTCCCAGGTTTAGCTTTCAACTAAGAATACCAAGAGAACAAAGCAAAATGGGTGATAAAAGTAAATTGGAAATTACATTTCCTATTTTAATCATGATTTATTTTTTTTACTTGACTGTCCCTTTAAGGTTTGAATATGCAATATAGACACAAATTTAACTGTTGTGATATATAACATGTCTTTATTTATCTTAAAATTAAATAAAAACAAGTCTCATAAAGAAAAGAAATATAGAATATTTTCCACAAAGGGCCAGTAATTAGATATGCATTAATTATAACAACTTGCATATGACATTCTTTATTTTTTCAAGCAGAAGTGCAACTCTAAAATATTAAAAAGAACTGTATGAGCTTTAATGCCTTTGCACATATTACTTAGCCGTGTGTATAGGACTGAAAGTGCTAAGAGATTAGTACTGATTAGATTTCTTCCCAAAACGTAATTCCCTAACATTTTACTCTAGTTTTAGTTGAATGTCAATAGATTTTTGTTACAGTTTTAGTCATTATAACTTTGTTTTTAGTTAGTTTTAGTTTAGTTTTAGTCACTGAAAAAGTGTTGTTGACAAAAACTATGACGAAAATTAGTAGTCAACTAAATTAACACTGACAAGCAGCAAATGCAACTTGATACATTTTCCATTTAGAGACTGTATATTTGTCCTTATGTGGACTTTGATTTGACATTTTTACATTTCAGTAGGTTTCCTTCTAGCGTTTAAGAATTGTTGAAATATTTGTCTATAGATTTAGCCCATCGTTTGCCATTCTTTACAGGCCTCTTTTGCAGTCAAATGTTTAAACCTCATGCATGCCGCTACCTTTACAGAACCAGACTTGATTGTATACTAAAATAGGTTTGCACATCTCACAAACATCATTAAAATCTTTACAAATCACCACTGGCATCCAGATGGGCCCTGGGATTGCCGTCCATTTCTTTGTGCCCAGCGCAGCGATACCTTGCACATAAACTGACAAGCACAATGATGAGAGGACAGTGGGAATCGTCCATAAGAGTCCCAGAACAGGATACCAAAAGGGAGGGAGACAGAGGAACATATACATACTTCATAGCATAAAAAACAGTGTGCAGCAAAGCAAATCTAGCTGCTGCCTCACTGCGGGAGGGCATGTTCAGAGAGCCATCGTCTGGGTACCCAGCATACACAATAGGTTAAAGAACACTCTATGATAAAATATTAACCACCAGCTATATCTTTACAGTGGTGGGAAAAACTAGACGGCATATTGATTATGTACGTAAATACGGCATGAAGCATCATTTTGTCACATATCAATGTATGGGTAAAAATAATTTCAGGTGCTCTGTGAGATGTTTTAAAGGAGATCTATCAGGGAGAGTTAAAGACAGAGAAGCTAATTTGGGAACAGTTGTATGAAACAACTAGAAGAAACGTTTCAGGGCAAATGAAAAAAGTAGATAAAATTAACAAGGCGAGATAATGAGAGTGAATTAAGGGACAGTCTAATGCAAACTGACATATTGTAAGTCATTAGAGAGTGTCATTTTTACATTACTGATCCTTGGTATGTGTTTAATCTCTGCAAACATTACAGCTCCTAAGCATGGCAGTCTCAATAGCTGCTATTCACCGGCCATCTTCTGGTTGGCAGGTGCAATGTTTGCAAGCAGGACTTTACCTATGTGTTTAATGGGGCACATACTGTCAAATTTGTTTCCCGTAATGGCCCAGATTACAAGTGGAGTGGTATTGATAATGCTGGGCTTAGAATAGCGCTCAATCTGGTATTACAAGGCAATGGTAATAATGAATTACCAGAGAATGTATATGTTTGTGTGTGTTTGAGATATATATACAGGGAGTGCAGAATTATTAGGCAAATGAGTATTTTGACCACATCATCCTCTTTATGCATGTTGTCTTACTCCAAGCTGTATAGGCTCGAAAGCCTACTACCAATTAAGCATATTAGGTGATGTGCATCTCTGTAATGAGAAGGGGTGTGGTCTAATGACATCAACACCCTATATCAGGTGTGCATAATTATTAGGCAACTTCCTTTCCTTTGGCAAAATGTGTCAAAAGAAGGACTTGACAGGCTCAGAAAAGTAAAAAATAGTGAGATATCTTGCAGAGGGATGCAGCACTCTTAAAATTGCAAAGCTTCTGAAGCGTGATCATCGAACAATCAAGCGTTTCATTCAAAATAGTCAACAGGGTTGCAAGAAGCGTGTGGAAAAACCAAGGCGCAAAATAACTGCCCATGAACTGAGAAAAGTCAAGCGTGCAGCTGCCAAGATGCCACTTGCCACCAGTTTGGCCATATTTCAGAGCTGCAACATCACTGGAGTGCCCAAAAGCACAAGGTGTGCAATACTCAGAGACATGGCCAAGGTAAGAAAGGCTGAAAGACGACCACCACTGAACAAGACACACAAGCTGAAACGTCAAGACTGGGCCAAGAAATATCTCAAGACTGATTTTTCTAAGGTTTTATGGACTGATGAAATGAGAGTGAGTCTTGATGGGCCAGATGGATGGGCCGTGGCTGGATTGGTAAAGGGCAGAGAGCTCCAGTCCAACTCAGACGCCAGCAAGGTGGAGGTGGAGTACTGGTTTGGGCTGGTATCATCAAAGATGAGCTTGTGGGGCCTTTTCGGGTTGAGGATGGAGTCAAGCTCAACTCCCAGTCCTACTGCCAGTTTCTGGAAGACACCTTCTTCAAGCAGTGGTACAGGAAGAAGTCTGCATCCTTCAAGAAAAACATGATTTTCATGCAGGACAATGCTCCATCACACGGAGCCTGTGTCTGGGAGGCTGTGGTTGCTGCTGCACACAATGTTGATGGTGAACAGATCAAAACACTGACAGAATCCATGGATGGCAGGCTTTTGAGTGTCCTTGCAAAGAAAAGTGGCTATATTGGTCACTGATTTGTTTTTGTTTTGTTTTTGAATGTCAGAAATGTATATTTGTGAATGTTGAGATGTTATATTGGTTTCACTGGTAAAAATAAATAATTGAAATGGGTATATATTTGTTTTTTGTTAAGTTGCCTAATAATTATGCACAGTAATAGTCACCTGCACACACAGATATCCCCCTAAAATAGCTAAAACTAAAAACAAACTAAAAACTACTTCCAAAAATATTCAGCTTTGATATTAATGAGTTTTTTGGGTTCATTGAGAACATGGTTGTTGTTCAATAATAAATTAATCCTCAAAAATACAACTTGCCTAATAATTCTGCACTCCCTGTATATATATATACATATATATATCTGTATGTATAGACACTGGCGTTCAAAAAGTTTGGGGTCACTTAGACATTTTATTTATTTTCCATGAAAACATACATGAAATGAGTTTAAATAGGAAATATAATCATTGACAAGTTTAGAAATAATGAATTTTAAGTGAAATATTATATGAGTCCTTTGATCTTGTCAAAGAATCATCCATGTGCAGCAACTACAGCCTTGAAGACCTTTGGCAGTTTGTTGAGGTAATCTGAAGAGGTTTCACCCTATGCTTCGTGAATCACCTCCCACAAGTTGGATTGGCTAGATGAGCACTTCTTACGTACCATATGGTCAAGCTGCTCCAACAACAGCTCAATAAGGTTGAGATCTGGTGACTGTTCTGGCCTCTCCATTAAAGACAGAATACCAGCTGACTGCTTCTTCCCTAAATAGTAATCATAGTTTGTGCTTTGGGTCATTGTCCTGTTGTAGGAGGAAATCGGCTCCAATCAAACGCCGTCCACAGGGTATGGCATTGCAAAATGGAGTGTTAGTCTTCCATCTTCAAGGTCCCTTTTATCCTGTATAAATATCCCACTTTACCACCACCAAAGCACACACAAACCATCATATTGCCTCCACCATGCTTGGCAGATGGCGTCAAGCACTCTTCCAGTATCTTTTCATTTGGTCTGAGCCTCATGAATTTTCTTCTTTCTTCTTTGTGATCCGAACACCTCAAACTTAATTTCGTCTGTCCATAACACGTTTTTCCACTCTTCCTCTGTCTAGTGTCTGTGTTCTTTTGCCCATTTATTGCGCGCCCGCAAATGGGCAAATATTGATTTAACGGACATTGCTATAATTAGTTAGACAATTACATTTTTGTATTACTGATATTAGCTAGGTGTGGAAAAGAACAGTTAAATTGCCCTTTTAGGATTAAACACATAGGCTCAGTAATATAAAAATGACATACTGTAACAACAGAACATGATATTTTTACATATGAATCTTAATTTAAAGTAATATAAAAGTCAAAGTTAAACTTTAATTATTGAAACATTTCCATTTAACTTCTATTATTAAATTAACTTTGGCGGTGATTGGACATAGCGTTGTCAGGTTTGGGGTGGGTTTGGATGATGTGGGGGAAGAGTTGGCTGATTGTTGATCTTGACATAGGCTTGAGGGCTTAAACGCGTTGATAACCTGACACCTGTAATACAACAAGGAATATCCCTGAGCAGAGCAGTGTAAAGGGGATTTAGTACATTCCTATATAGACCCCTGTAGAGCTCAATTCCTGTTTGAGAAAGATGGAGCGGTTAAGGCCAATATACCCTGATAATTACTTTCATTAGGACTTCTGGAGTGCCCTTGCTCCTTGGGGTAGCCACTGTGGAGTCTTTCTATTGATACGAAGGACGCTTTTACCGTATAGCATAAATGTGGATGCAGGTTTAAATGTAGATGCAGACTTTGTGGGTGCAGGTTTTTAATGTGGATGCAGACTTTATTGTCGACCAATGTTCCCTGTGAGTATTTTCCATTGAGTGCTCTATTTGGGAATTATGTATTGCACTAGAGAACCCCCTAAAGATCTGTGCCTCTCAACATACAAGCATTCTATATCAACAGTTCTGGGAGAAACTGAAGGAGGCAGTGGTGTCATTGCAAGGGGAGTATTTATATATAGTTATTTAGTTTAGTTAGTATTTATATTTAACAATGTTTTTTGTACCCTATTGCTTAGTGTTTTTTGAAATTACCATTGGACAAGACCATGTCAGGTGACTCGCGACTTCAATGCATCTACATTCTTATATTGGAACACATTTAACCTTATACGGAGCCATACAGCTAATTAGAAAGTCTCCGTAAGGGTGATGGGGAAAACCAGACATGGACTCCTTGCCCACTATGCTTAGAGTCCTTGTTCAAAAGAGAATTGACTGGTATTTCAGGGCTGGACTGACCTTACTTGACGGGATCAGACTGATATACTTCAGGAAAGTTTTCCTTTGTGAAAACCACAACTGGGCTAAAAGAAGTTGCTCCTAGGTGGTAACTCGCCATAGAACAAGCTACTGCGCTGTTGTTCATTCCTGGTAGAGCGCTTCTCTTTCTGTATGTATTTGTATTATGACCCTGGGGAAGTCTCCCTAAGGGTGATGGAGAAACCCGACGTGGACTCCTTGCCCAGTGAAGCTTAGAGGAATATGGCTGCACCTCACTGACAAAGCCAAATGAAGGCCAAAATGATTGTCTGGGGTTGTCATGTTCCTTGTTCAAAGGAGAATTGCCTGGTATTTCAGGGCAGGACTGTCCTTACTAGGGGGATCAGAGTGATATACTTCAGGAAAGTTTTCCTCTGTGAAAAGCTTGTTGGTCTAAAAGCGGCTGCTCCTGGGTGGTCAAGCCATAGAACAAGCTACTGAGCTGTTGTTTGTTCCTGGTAGAGCCGTGTTGGAAGGGGTGAAATTGTGGGTGGTTAATGGATGGAATTGTAGGTGTGTCAGGGTGGTCGGTGGGTGTGTCTAGGCAGTTTGTGGGTGTGGCTGGTTGATTTGTGGGCGAGGCTAAAGGAAATTCTGCAAATAGGAACATATGGCTGTCTCAGAGGTACAGAGCTTAGAATCAGGGACTGTCCCTCTCAAAGACAGTTAGGAGTTCTAGTTAAGGGCCAGAATTAACTTCTACCACTCTTAAACAATCACTGCATAGCATGTTGCAGAATCAGAATTCTGGACCCTACAAAAGACTCTACGGTGCGCTGAGGGCAGAAAAAGCTACAATTGTGTTCAGAAAAGTAGGCAAAAGAAATAATAGAAGTGTAATGCGAACTTGTTTTACTAACACATAAACATTATATGGAGGATTAGATTTTGACTTTAATGCCCCTTTAAGACTTGTAATATAAGAGCAAAAATAAAAGCGATATTGATTTAACCTGAGAAACATGAGCACACAATGCTAATATTCTTGCGCTCCACTTGCAATCTAGCCCATAGGTAAGACAGGGTCAGTAATGTACAAATTTTAGTTTTGCATCGGACTGTTTTAAAGGGATATGAAACCCACATGTTTTCTTTCATGATTCAGATAGAGCAGCAATTTTAAACAACTGACCTTTCTTATTTACTCCTATTATAAATTTTTCTTTGTTCTCTTGGTATCTTTATTTGAACAGCAGGAATGTAAGCTTAGGAGCTGGCTCATTTTTGGTTAGCACCTCGGTAGTGCTTGCCAATTGGTGGCTACATTTAGCCACCAATCAGCAAGTGCTACCCAGGTCCTTAACCAAAAATGAGCCAGCTCCTAAGTTACATTCCTCCTTTTTTAAATAAAGATACCAAGAGAATAAAGAAAATTTGCTAGTAGGAGTAAATGAGAAAGTTGCATCATCATTAAAGAAAACATGTAGGTTTCATATCCCTTTAAGTAGAGAATCCAGAAGCAGAAGTCAGCTAGTGTTAAGTAAACTAGAGTAAGTTTAGTAAACTCATTACAATAAAAATAAAATACCCACAGGTGACCAGTTATATGAATGTGCCATACACACAGGGCACACAGGGTATAGGATGTGCTGAGGAACTCTTGCTTTATTACCCATGAGGCATTAACATATTATAGTGCCTAACGGGGCCACATGGAAGCAAGCTTTGCCCTGTATACAGAGCACGTATTGTGTACATGGTCATTGTGCTACAAATAAATAGTAAACTTACTGCTAGTTTACAGAACATCACATAAACACTTTAGGAGTTTTGTGTCAGTTTTTTTTTGGTCTGTTACCTGTTTGGAGATTTTCATGGAGTTTTCAGAGAGCAGCCGCACGTTTTGTGAATCTGCTATTAACGGAGACGCGCTCTGCAGAAGTAAACCATATTTGTGTAGTTACAGGGAGAGATTGCTGATTATGATGCCTGATGTATAGATGAGCACAGGGCAGTTAGTGCTGGGTTTAGGGCAGCAGCCAATCAGGAGCCATCACAGGAATATAATATATTAGGTGTGCAGCCATAGGCTGAGCTAGATATGTTACATGTGACAGGACCAGAGTAAGTGATTAGATGCGGTGGCTCTAAGCATTTATTGATAATGTTATATAGAGCAGAAAGGAGATCAGGCAGTACAGGGAGTCGTTTTAGGATTTATTATAAAGGAGGAGCTCAAGGAAGATGGTATAGCTGGTAATGGTATTTAGTAGTACCCTATAAAAATCTAACAGTAAACATACCTATACCCTCCGTTGTGTGTGTGCCTGCGTGTGTATGTGCATGTATATATGTGCGTGTGTATATGTGTTTATATATATATATATATATATATATATATGCACATTTATGTGTGTATATGTGCCTGCATGTGTATATAAGTGCCTGCATGTGTGTGTATATGTGCATGTATATTTGTGCCTGCATGTGTGTATATGTGCATGTACAGTATGTGTGTGTATATATATGTGCCTGCATGTGTGTGTTTATGTGCATGTATGTGTGTATATGTGTGTATATGTGCATGCATGTGTATATATGTGTGTCATCTTGAGGATTCCCTTTTTATTATCAATATTGGTTCCTCCCTGTTAACATTTCAAGTTTCAGTTTGAATTGTGACTTAATGGTATCCACTGCCATACAAAGGGGATCCCCATAATATTTAAAGTTCAATTAAGGATTTAAAATCATTGGGACATTATTTGCAGATGGCAATATTTAAGGGTCCGCTTGCCGCAATTATATGAGCTCAAGCTGTAATATATTGATTAATTGCTGCTGTTTTTTAAATTGTTTGCATAAAGAATTAAATTGAAATTTATTGTTGCATACCACTGGCTTTAACTATTATTGATTCAAATTTAACCTATTAATGTATTAGTAATTAAGGGTTAATGGTTTAGTGCTAGACAAGACTGTCTTTTCCCATTCCCCTTCTTTATCCTTATTCTATCTATTTCTCAACCTCTCCTTGTCTTTTTTATTTACTTATCCTATATTATAAAAGACAAGAGTTTGTCTGAAGCCGTCATGCGCAGTTCAGACAAACTCTTGCAGCTGATCGCACGCGCACCCACCCGACAGCAGCGCGAGGACCGGGCAGCACAGCTGATCGCGCGCGCAGGGGAGAACCGGGCAGCACAGCTGATCGCGCGCGCAGGGGAGAACCGGGCAGCACAGCTGATCGCACGCGCAGGGGAGAACCGGGCAGCACAGCTGATCGCGCACGCACGCAGGAGAGAGAGAGAGAGAGAGAGAGAGAGAGAGAGAGAGAGAGAAAATTAAATATAACACAACACGGCCCGTGTGAACGGGCTTTAGGACTATTTTATAATAATTGATATACAGTCTCCTTGCACCATTATTTGCTACTAAACCATCAAGGTAGCAACTAAGTGTTAAACCTCTAGATATTGATTAACTACCTGGATTTGTTACTTTAAATTAAAAATAATATATATATACACACATACATACATGTATGTTAAAATGAATCCATGTGTATGTGCATGTATACATGTATTTCTGTGTGTGCCTGCATGGGTATATATGTATGAGACCATATGTGCATGTATATGTTTGTGTGCATGTATGTATGTGGGCATGCCTATGTCTGTATGTATGTACATATTTATATGTGTACAAGCATGTGTGTATGTGCCAGTTTGTGCACACATGATCTTTGGTTTCTGCATCTAGTTGCAGCTATTATTTGTCCCTAGAATCATGAAATCTAGCCATATAAACATGTCGCATGTTTTCAGCTTCTATTTCAAAGGCATTACAATCCATCAGAAGCGCACGGCTACTTGTCTGCTCAGTGTGTGTATAAAATATGTTTTTTTTTACAGATTGGGGAAAAAGACATGTAATGCTATAAACAAAGGATTTTTCTCACATTTTTCGCAGGGGTTTTATTGTGTTACACAGACATAAATACTAATAGCAGCATATACAGGTATATTACAGTACTGACAGTACAGCAGCTTGTTAATAGCAGCATATACAGGTATATAATAGTACTGACAGTACAGCAGCTTATTAATAGCAGCATATACAGGTATATAGTACTGACAGTAAAGAAGCTTGTTAATAGCAGCATATACAGGTATATAACAGTACTGATAGTACAACAGCTTGTTAATAGCAGCAAATACAGGTACATAACAGTACTGACAGTACAGCAGCTTGTTAGTAGCAGCATATACAGGTATATAACAGTACAGCAGCTTGTTAATAGCAGCATATACAGGTACATAACAGTACTGACAGTACAGTAGCATGTTAACAAAAGTATATACAGGGATATAACAGTACTGACAGTACAGTAACTTTTTAGTAGCAGCATATACAGGTATATAACAGTACTGACAGTACAGTAGCTTGTTGATAGCAGCATACATAGGTACATAACAGTACTGACTGTACAGCAGCTTGTTAGTAGCAGCATATACCGGGATATAACAGTACTGATAGTACAGTAGCATGTTAATAGTAGCATATACAGGTATATAACAGTACTGACAGTACAGCAGCTTGTTAGTAGCAGCATATACAGGTATATAACAATACTGACCGTACAGCAGCTTGTTAATAGCAGCATATACAGGTACAGTACTGACAGTACAGCAGCTTGTTAGTAGCAGCATATACAGGGATATAACAGTACTGACAGTACAGTAGCATGTTAATAGCAGTATATGCAGAGATATAACAGTACTGACAGTACACCAGCTTGTTGATAGCAGCATATACAGGTATATAACAGTACTGACAGTATAGCAGCTTGATAGTAGCAGCATATACAGGTATATAACAGTACTGACAGTACAGTAGCTTGTTAATAGCAGCATATACAGGTACATAACAGTACTGACAGTACAGCAGCTTGTTAGTAGCACCATATACAGGTACCTAACAGTACTGACAGTGCAACAGCTTGTTAGTAGCAGCATATACAGGTATATAACAGTACTGACAGTGCAACAGCTTGTTAGTAGCAGCATATACAGGTATATAACAGTACTAACAGTACAGTAGTTTGTTAATAGCAGCATATACAGGTACATAACAGTACTGACAGTACAGCAGCTTGTTAGTAGCACCATATACAGGTACATAACAGCACTGACAGTGCAACAGCTTGTTAGTAGCAGCATATACAGGTATATAACAGTACTGACAGTGCAACAGCTTGTTAGTAGCAGCATATACAGGTATATAACAGTACTGACAGTACAGTAGCTTGTTAATAGCAGCATATACAGGTACATAACAGTACTGACAGTATAGCAGTTTGTTAGTAGCAGTATATACAGGTATATAACAGTACTGACAGTACAGCAGCTTGTTAGTAGCAGTATATACAGGTATATAACAGTACTGACAGTACAGCAGCTTGTTAGTAGCAGTATATACAGGTATATAACAGTACTGACAGTACAGCAGCTTGTTAATAGCAGCAAATACAGGTATATAACAATACTGACAGTACAGCAGCTTGTTAATAGCAGCATATACAGGGAAATAACAGTACAGCAGTTTGTTAATAGCAGCATATACAGGCATATAACAGTACAGCAGTTTGTTAATAGAAGCATATACAGGGATATAACAGTACAGCAGTTTGTTAATATCAGCATATACAGGGATATAACAGTACTGACAGTACAGCAGTTTGTTAATAGCAGCATATACAGGTACATAACAGTACTGACAGTAGAGCAGCTTGTTAATAGCAGTAGATGCAGGGATATAACAGTACTGACAGTACAGCAGTTTGTTAATAGCAGCATATACAGGTACATAACAGTACTGACAGTACAGCAGTTTGTTAATAGCAGCATATACAGGCATATAACAGTACAGCAGTTTGTTAATAGCAGCATATACAGGGATATAACAGTACAGCAGTTTGTTAATATCAGCATATACAGGGATATAACAGTACTGACAGTACAGCAGTTTGTTAATAGCAGCATATACAGGGATATAATAGTACTGACCGTATAGGAGCTTGTTAATAGCAGCATATACAGGAAAATAACAGTACTGACTGTACAGCAGCTTGTTAATAGCAGCATATACAGGTAGATGACAGTACAGCAGCTTATTAATAGCAGCATATATAGGTATATAACAGTACTGACAGTACAACAGCTTGTTAATAGCAGCATATACAGGTATATAACAATACTGACAGTACAGCAGCTTGTTAATAGCAGCATATACAGTTATATAACAGTACTGACTGTACAGCAGCTTGTTAATAGCAGCATATACAGGTAGATGACAGTACAGCAGCTTGTTAATAGCAGCATATACAGGTAGATGACAGTACAGCAGCTTGTTAATAGCAGCATATACAGGGCATGGCATGGTCAGAATCTGTATCACATGGGTGGGCGTGTCATGGGTGGGGTGGGCGGTGTTGGTTATAGTTGGGAAGAGTTGGGGGTGTCATGGGAAGAGATAGTTACTCACTAATACTTTGTGAGAGACGGCAGGTACAACAATCCATTACAATCCCACAAAATCCAGGACAGTTAGGAAGCATGGGTTAAACACAAGGCTAGCTAGGATCAGTAATGCAAATTACATCATGTAACTAGAACTAAATGTAAATAAAAAACCATGCGTAAAGCTCTTTCTGATGGATCGGAATACTGTCTGCAAGAGGATTTAAAATATCTCAGGGGGTTTTGTGGTGCAACGTAAGGTAAAAAATAATAAAAATTAGACAGCCATGCAAAGAAATTGAGGGCTAAGCATAGCCTCTAATTAAACCCTGTGCAAATAGCTGATCTAATGAATAGGGTTGCCAGGTCTCCTGTATTTAACCAGCCAGTATTTCAGCTGGATATCCCGTACAATATATGTAAAAAGACATAAAGGGACAATGTACTGTATATTTGGCTTCCCCTTAATGTGTTTTCAAAGACTTTTTATACCAGCCGTAAAGTGTAATAATTATAGGAGAAAGTTCCTTTAGGTTTATTTTTGTATACAAAATAGCTGGATTTGTTTTTGAAACCACAACCCATTAAAATGGGCTGAGCTTGCAGGGAGATCAGACCCCCTTATCCTATCACTCTATACACACTCTATACACACACATGCTTCCTTACCTTATCTCCGTATGTCCGTATACCAGAGCCCAATACTTTTAATTACATTTTAATACTTATCTCTTCAATCACCTATTGGAAGGACCCTTCGTTAGGATCCGAATGTAGAAAGGCGGCTGTTCCTGGCATTTAGCTCTTTTCGGAGCTAAATGCAACACACTTTAATCTGTGATCTTAGTGTGTTGCACTTTCACAAGAATAAAACCGGCTCCGAAAAGAGTCGAACGCCACGAGCAGTCGCCTTCTTCAACATTTGGGTCCTAATGAAGGGTCCGAATACAAAGCTTTTCCTTAGCCAATACTTAAAGGGTCATGAAACCCAAAACATTCCTTTCATGATTCAGATAAAGAATACTATTTTAAACAACATTCCAATTTACTTATATTATCAAATTTGCTTAATTCTCCTGGTATTCTATTTTTGGAGGAGCAGCAATGTGCTACTGGGACCTAGCTGAACAAATTAGGTGAGCCAATGACAAGATACTCCTGAGCTTACCTGGGTATGCTTTTCAACAAAATATTCTAACAGAATTAAGCAAATGCAATAATGGTAGTAAACTGGAAAGTTGTTTAAAATTGCATACTCTCTATGAAAAATAAAAAAAAAATATGTCGGGTTTTATATGACTTTAAGTATAATCAGCTATTTCAAATAACAAAATAAAGTTAAAGGAGCTACTCCTGCAAGTAAAATGGATCCCTGGTAAAATAATAAATGGAAGGAAATGTTACAGTACACTGTCCTTTTAATTGGTGAGATATAGTTTGACACCTGGTTTTGGCATACAGTATATGTGATGGGCTACAGGAATGTAGGTTTGATCTGAGGGCTGATATGGGCGCATAACTGGCAAAGGCTGAAGATAATTGGTTGACCTGACCTACCTAGTTCTTAAGATCACGCACTGGTGGTCCAGTAATTTTGTAGAAGACCGCTGGCAACCCTACTAATGAACTGGAGATATCTGAGGACACTGCTAGCAGTTAATGTGCTCTCTGAACCAACCCAGCGCAGTGGATAGAAGGCTTGAAGCATGCAGAATTGGGAGACATGAAACAGGCGAGTTACCTGACAGATAATGTTATCATAGTAAGCCAATGCACGGGCATGGGGGGAGAGGTTAGATGGAGTGTCGCATAGTTTCCTTACATTTGGGTGCGAGCCTTCTGCAATCGTGGACAGAGAAAAATTATCGTTGTGGAGCTCTGAAGGAGTCCTGTACCTGCTGGATTAGAGAATAAAAAAGAATTACTTACAAACCAAAGAAGGTTTTACACAATTGTTTTAAACACTTTCTGCTTTTGTTTATAAAAGATGTGCTTTTATCACGCTCCCTTAGATGCAGAAAAGCCATTTCTATAACCTGTAAATGAAATAGCTGGTTTTGGCAATTTGCAGCAGTTTTGGATTTTGCTTTCTGGGGAGTGTGGCACAAGCACAATTTTTACATAAAAGTGTCCTTTTAATCTTTTAATTTACATATTAAAAGTGTGTCTTATGGCCCTACGCTTTTGGGAAAAAATCCGATCTTTACCTCAGATTGCTCCTCATCCCTCGCCAATTCACTCACTTTCGGGCCTACTCAAAGCCCTTAGGGACTCAAATCCCCTCCTAAGGCATACACATGGTATCAATAATATAGGAGATCTATTCCCTGACGGATGACTAATTTCACTTGCAAACTTTCGCTCTGCCTACCAGCCCACCCAATTGCTTCAGTTCGAGTTCTGGAGACTTTGGCGTCTCTTACAATCATAGGGGTTCACTGTTCATCACCTACATGCTCCCACCAGCTGGGAAAAAGATGGAATACAGCCAAAAGAATCCCTAGGGTATTATCAATCTCCTATCGAGATGTGCTTAATCCTCCCACTTACTATAAATCTGCCTATATCATATCTTGGGAGAGAGCCCTACAATTTCACGCCACCCAGGGCGAATGGTCCAAAGCAATCTTAATTACAAAGCAAGCCCTTTATTGTATTACCCTGCTAGAATTGTACCTCAAGGTTTGTACTCAGTGGCACCTAACCCCCCTAAGATTCATTAAAATTTGTCACTTGAATTCTCCCTTATGCTGGAGGGGATGTGGAATGGTGGGGTCGCCGGCCCACGTGTGGTGGGAATGTCAAGTACTAAAACCCCTCTGGAGACTGCTCTCCCGTAAATGTCTCAACCTGGATCCTCTATTGTGGGTCAAACCGCAGACCGTACTGTTCCATCTGTTTATTGAGTTTCCTCTTACTCCCAAGAGTCTGCTTAGTATCTATTTACTGATAACAGTGAAATTGTCTATTGCTTGACTATGGAAACAAGTCACACTCCCCACTTGGAATGATATCTCTAAGGTTAGGAACTATCTAGAAACAATGAAGAGTCCTATCTTTACCATTAATATTATTATTATTAACCGGTATTTGTAGAGCGTCAACAGATTCCGCAGCGCTAATAATAAAGTTAATCTTCACTGTAAGACATGGGAAGTCGGGAAAAAGATTAGATAAATGTAAAAGAGCCCCTGGTGCATGGTTCTTATACCCTTTCCCCTAATTTCTTCCCTACCATACTCTGATCTTGCCCTCCCCCTCCATTTTTTCTTCCTTCTCCTCTCTTTGCCTTATCATGTCCGTTCCGACACACCTGTCAATATTTTTGGCGCCTAGTTTTACACATACAAATCTTTTGAAGAATTATGAGCACAATGGCATCCTAAATTGTTGGATGCTGTTCTACTGTCCACATTACATGTTAAATTATAAGCCAGTTGTCAATGTATATTGATGTTTGCACCATGTTCTAATACTTGCGATGTTTGCGTTGATTACTGTAATACGATATTTCAAAACAAATTGTAATTAAAAAAAAAAGTGTGTCATATGTATTACAGTAACTGAGTTGAGGACCATTTTACAAGGATTTGAGGGGCATTGTCTGGGCTTACTGTGTCTAGAATGCTAAGGACCCCTTTAGAGACTGCTTTACAAGTAGTTGTCTAAAATCTGGTGAGTAGAAGATCATTAAATGGACAGAAACAGATGCAGATAAAATATATACTTTAGTATGTCTCTATGTTATATTGATGGCCACAAAAAAAGTATTTAACAGCTGTGAAGTTGATATATTTAATTATGGAGCAGAATAATGAATACATTGACATTAATTATTGCAGCAATAACTATGTAAGATGATGAAACAGTCTGTATAATTAATCCTCACTAGTAATGTGCATGGATATCAGATTGACAGTACATATATTTAAAGGGAAAGTATGCACCTTGAGATTGTACTATAAAGGGCTAGATTACAAGTGAAGCACTAATTTATTGCGCGCCCACAAACGGCAAATTCGCAGCACAATAAATAACCAGCCATTACAAGTGGCTGGTTAATGCTACCGCAAGCTCACGGTAACAATTAGCACTCTGAAAATTAACCAGATGTCAGACCTCTGGTTAATCTTAAAAATGTCCCCCCAAAATAAAGTGTGAGGTTTATTTTGTACAAAAATAAATTGTAGCATCTTTATTTTGTTTTTAAAAACTGCACGAGTGCAGTGCAAATATCACGCTCCACTTGCTTAAAATGCTTAATTATGTGTAGTCAAAAAATGTTGCAGTGATTTATTTTGTACCTTTTCCCTGCAATTTAAAGTGATGGTAAATTTATGATATTTGGTAGTAACATGAACATGAGACGCCTAATAAGGCTTAATTGTGATTATAAATGATACTTAGCCAAAAACTTATTTTTGACCAGAATTGCTGAATTTTGGGGCAATTCCAAAACATATGCATTCAGTTAGGATTAAGATTGGAGCATTGCGGACAATTATTAATAATGTTAGGGAACCATTTAGTTAAAGTCGAAGGCACAATATATACTCCGTTAATTAATTTAATATGGTTTTCTCGCCAGCTTGCCGCTAAGTGTAGCTCTTTCCACTTTCCGGATACTGCCAATGATATCCTTTTTATCTATCTCTGGTATATCTGATTGCCATTTGAATACTAACAATTGCGAATTTAAGTCTCCTAAAACATTCAGTATCAATTTGAGCCAGTAATTGCTAGAGTGATTACCTGCAGAATATAGAAGACAACCTGCATGTATCCCAGAGTATATCCATACATGATTTGTTTTTTTAGTTAATTCGTAAAACCAGTGCCGTGTTTGTAACGGTACCAACCGGATACCAAGGGTTAACACCAGGGAACAATGTCCTGCATAGGGAATCAGCAATTCACAACCCAGCCAGTTTTCAGGTTTTAAACAGAATGAATTTTATTAAGGCTCATATGCCCAGTATTTATGCAGGTCTGACCCCCCCCAGAAGGGGGGTTGAAAGAATGTTGTACATTAGATGGAGGGAACACGCCCTTTTACATGATACAATAGAATACCTTGCTCAAGCTGATAACAATTTAAACACAGACACACACTTGGCTTTCCTTATCATCTAGGGTCTGCTCTCTGAGGTTGATTAAACAATGGACTGTGTATCAATAACATTAATGACAGTGCACCATAGCTGAGGCTAAAGCTGAACACAGTTAACTCTTTCAGTGCTGACAGAAGGGTCTGTCACATCTACATAGCACAATATACAGCCTATAGACAACCTTTCTCACGTTATAGTCCAGAAGTGGCTAGGTTTGCCACAATGCTCCCCCAGAACCAAGCCGGCATACACAGTCTGATCCCAACGGATCGGCTTGGGGATGTCCGGGGCAACAACTTTCGGCTCAAGTAAGCTACGGGGTGTTCTCCGCCATCTGCTCCAACTTGGCTCAGTACTGCCCCCACCCCAAACATGGAAGCGTCTCTTCCCGGAGGGACTGGGCTTGGGTAGTCACAGGGTTAACATCAGCGGGATCCATGGGAGCATAGGCAGAAACAAGGGGGGCCAAGTCATTTCCAAGGAGAACATCAGCAGGTAAGTCCTTCTTGACCCCCACATTCACAAGTCTAGCGCCCACTCCCCAATCCAAATGTACCCTGGCAACAGGTAGGCGGAACACAGTGCCCCCTGCTACCCTCACAGCCACAGTGTCTCCAGTGTGCTGTTTCTCAGGCACCAAGTTCTCTTGAAGCAAGGTCATGGTAGCACCAGTATCCCGTAGACAACTGACCTCCTTCCCATTCACTTTAACCCGTTGCCGGTTATTCCAGTGGGCAGCTTGCACGGGGTCTGCTTCATGTAGGCTGCCCCAGCATTCTGGCGCCTCTACGTAGCGGGCCACAGGCTGAGGATTATGTGGGATTCCGCCAGCGGGTCTTCTCCAGGACTGTGCTTGATTCGCTGCGTTTAGGGGACACTCTGGTCTTTTGTGCCCTAGTTGCTTACATCCAAAGCACCGAATAGGTTGTGAGTAGCCCCGCGAATTGAACCGGGCTCTCTGAGGGTAGTTCGTGGCCGGAGGCCGTGTGGTATAGCGGTGCGCCGGGGGTTGGTAACTGGCAGCTGCTGGGGTGACTGGGGGTCTGTACTCCACTCTAGCAGTGGGCAATCGGTATACTGCTCCCCCTGCCCCTCGTACTGCCACGGATCCGCCAGTGGGTGCTGTATCCGGCACCAAATGGGGAGCTATCAGGGTTAAAGTAGCTCCCGAATCCCGAAGTCCCTGGACCGACATCACCTCATGCAGAATTCCCAGGGGTTCCTCGGCTTGGGTGCTCAACACCTCATGAGCGGCTGGCTCCGTTTGGTAATGGTGAGCAGCCGCCCTTGGGGCCAGGTTCTGTCTGACCTGGTTCCAAGCTTGTCTGCTCCGATTTTGGGTGCACTCACGTGCCATATGTCCCCACTGCTTGCAGGTGTGGCATTGTATATTAGCCCGTCCGTTGTTAGGCTGTAGTCCATGGCGCCTCCTGGCATCAAAATGCTGGTCTGCTAATCTGGCTGCTTCGGTTAAGGTGAGGGGTTTTCGATCTCTCACCCATTCTTGGGCTTCTGGGGACAAGCCGTTAAAGAATTGCTCCAACAGCATCAGTTGTCGCAATTCTTCCATGGTGGTAGCTTGGCTGGCCTGTATACACCCCTGAGATGCTTGATCCAGCTTGTGGGCCCACTCTGCATGGGAATCTCTTTCTGGCTTGCGCAGGCCTCTAAACTTGCGCCGGTATGCCTCTGAGGTAATGGCATATCTTTCCAAGATCGCTCTCTTCACTTTAGCGTAATCCTTGCTGTCCTCCCTGGGTACAGCGCGATACGCTTCCGCTGCCCTACCGGCTAGCTTGCCTGCTAGCACCGGCACCCATACGGACTGCTCCAAATCATGTAACTCGCACAGTCTCTCAAAATCCTGTAAATACCCATCAATCTCATCCTTCTCCTCACAAAACATTTTAAATGCATGGTATGGGATTTTGGGTCTTACTGGGTTGCTGAGTGCGTCCAAAATGGATTCTGCTCGGGAGGATGCATTCCGCGGACTGTGTGCCATCACGTACTCCTGCACATCTGCCATTACCACGGATAGCATATCCCGTGGTACAGGTTGGGGTAAAAATTCCAGCCTGGTCCTCATTTCCCTCTGGTATAGGGTCTCCTCCATGGCTGCTGGAGGCGTAGCGCTGCGAGCTCTGTCTCCCTCCATCAGCTCAGCAATTAATATAGCCTTGGGTTTGCTGCTGCCTATCTTTCCCCTGGCTTCTAGCAGTTCCTTTTACGTTTGTCTCTTTAGCTTAGAATAATCCATCTCCATTCACTTCGGTCCCTGGTACTCCTTCCATCTTAGTCAGTATTGTAGTAATCCCCCTCTTCCTGAGGTTACTGGCTTGTGTAGTTGCTCTTCTGGGCGATAAGGTTCATTCCGTCGCTTGCCACCAATTGTAACGGTACCAACCGGATACCAAGGGTTAACACCAGGGAATAATGTCCTGCATAGGGAATCAGCAATTCACAACCCAGCCAGTTTTCAGGTTTTAAACAGAATGAATTTTATTAAGGCTCATATGCCCAGTATTTATGCAGGTCTGACCCCCCCCAGAAGGGGGGTTGAAAGAATGTTGTACATTAGATGGAGGGAACACGCCCTTTTACATGATACAATAGAATACCTTGCTCAAGCTGATAACAATTTAAACACAGACACACACTTGGCTTTCCTTATCATCTAGGGTCTGCTCTCTGAGGTTGATTAAACAATGGACTGTGTATCAATAACATTAATGACAGTGCACCATAGCTGAGGCTAAAGCTGAACACAGTTAACTCTTTCAGTGCTGACAGAAGGGTCTGTCACATCTACATAGCACAATATACAGCCTATAGACAACCTTTCTCACGGTATAGTCCAGAAGTGGCTAGGTTTGCCACAGTGTTTGTAAATATTACAAGGTTGTATTGTTGTTTTAAGTCTGCAAAGGAAAGAGTACTAGAGGAATCTGGATCTTTTAATTGAAATATATATATTTAGCCCTTTATTGGCCCAAACTTTGTTATGCACTCCTTCAGTAAAATATGGGTTTCCAACAATTGGTAATGAATTAGAAATCGTATAGTCAGCATCTAGTAATTTACATAGAGCATGCCAAGCTTTAATAATTGTGTATATAGAAATATATTTCTCCATCTTTATTGGTAGTTTCCCCACTTGACAGTGAAGTAATGCTTGAAGCCACTAGGGATGCAATATAGTCACCTTCTGTGAGCCAATCTAGTGCTACCTTCCCCAAGAAAATATTATTATAAATATACAATGAGGGAAAGTCAAATCCTCCCTTCTGTTTTGCATGCATTAAGAAATGAATAGAGTTAAAAAGTTTCGATAAGGTATATAGTCCAGTATGATATAAGTCTGTATCTGTACCTGGTATAGTTCTTGTTTTTTTGTTTTGTTTTTTTTTCTGCTTACAGTCTTTAAAAATAATAGTAGTATCTATTACGTTTTTCATTTTATGTATGTGATGCAAGTATGGATACTATGGAATATATAAAGGCAGAATATGTTGTATCTAATTATGTGTTTGTATAAAATTAGGTAATTCAATTAAAGCTAATAAGTCCGTTAGACTCTGTTAAAAGCCTTATTATTTTACTTATATGGACGACTATGTCAGTGTACAAACGTTATCTCCAATAAAAAAATAATTCATAAAAAAAAAACATAATTTATGTAAGAACTTACCTGATAAATTCATTTCTTTCATATTAGCAAGAGTCCATGAGCTAGTGACGTATGGGATATACATTCCTACCAGGAGGGGCAAAGTTTCCCAAACCTCAAAATGCCTATAAATACACCCCTCACCACACCCACAAATCAGATTAACGGATAGCCAAGAAGTGGGGTGATAAGAAAAAAGTGCGAAAGCATAAAAAACAAGGAATTGGAATAATTGTGCTTTATACAAAAAAATCATAACCACCACAAAAAAAGGGTGGGCCTCATGGACTCTTGCTAATATGAAAGAAATTAATTTATCAGGTAAGTTCTTACATAAATTATGTTTTCTTTCATGTAATTAGCAAGAGTCCATGAGCTAGTGACGTATGGGATAATGACTACCCAAGATGTGGATCTTCCACGCAAGAGTCACTAGAGAGGGAGGGATAAAATAAAGACAGCCAATTCCGCTGAAAAATAATCCACACCCAAAATAAAGTTTAAATCTTGTAATGAAGAAAACTGAAATTATAAGCAGAAGAATCAAACTGAAACAGCTGCCTGAAGTATTTTTTCTACCAAAAACTGCTTCAGAAGAAGAATACACATCAAAATGGTAGAATTTAGTAAAAGTATGCAAAGAAGACCAAGTTGCCGCTTTGCAAATCTGATCAATCGAAGCTTCATTCCTAAACACCCAGTAAGTAGAAACTGACCTAGGAGAATGAGCTGTAATCCTTTGAGGCGGAGATTTACCCGACTCGACATAAGCATGATGAATTAAAGATTTCAACCAAGATGCCAAAGAAATGGCAGAGGCCTTCTGACCTTTCCTAGAACCGGAAAAGATAACAAATAGACTAGAAGTCTTTCGGAAATTCTTAGTAGCTTCAACATAATATTTCAAAGCTCTAACAACATCCAAAGAATGCAATGATCTCTCCTTAGAATTCTTAGGATTAGGACATAATGAAGGAACCACAATTTCTCTACTAATGTTGTTAGAATTCACAACCTTAGGTAAAAATTTAAAAGAAGTTCGCAACATCGCCTTATCCTGATGAAAAATCAGAAAAGGAGACTCACAGGAAAAGAGCAGATAATTCAGAAACTCTTCTAGCAGAAGAGATGGCCAAAAGAAACAAAACTTTCCAAGAAAGTAATTTAATGTCCAGTGAATGCATAGGTTCAAACGGAGGAGCTTGAAGAGCCCCCAGAACCAAATTCAAACTCCAAGGAGGAGAAATTGACTTAATAACAGGTTTTATACGAACCAAAGCTTGTATAAAACAATAAATATCAGGAAGAATAGCAATCCTTCTGTGAAAAAGAACAGAAAGAGCAGAGATTTGTCCTTTCAAGGAACTTGCAGACAAACCTTTATCCAAACCATCCTGAAGAAACTGTAAAATTCTCGGAATTCTAAAAGAATGCCAGAAAAAATGATGAGAAAGACACCAAGAAATGTAAGTCTTCCAGACTCGATAATATATCATCCTAGATACAGATCTACGAGCCTGTAACATAGTATTAATCACAGAGTCAGAGAAACCTCTTTGACTAAGAATCAAGCGTTCAATCTCCATACCTTTAAATTTAAGGATTTGAGATCCTGAAGGTAAAAAAGGACCTTATGACAGAAGGTCTGGTCTTAACGGAAGAGTCCACAGATGACAAGAAGCCATGCGGACAAGATCCGCATACCAAAACCTGAGAGGCCATGCTGGAGCCACCAGCAGAAAAAACGAGCATTCCTTCAGAATCTTGGAGATTACTCTTGGAAGAAGAACTAGAGGCGGAAAGATATAGGCAAGATGATACTTCCAAGGAAGTGACAATGCATCCACTGCTTCCGCCTGAGGATCCCTGGATCTGGACAGATACCTGGGAAGTTTCTTGTGTAGATGAGAAACCATCAGATCTATTTCTGGAAGTCCCCACATTTGAACAATCTGAAGAAACACCTCTGGGTGAAGAGAGACCACTCGCCCGGATGTAACGCTTGGCGACTGAGATAATCCACTTCCCAATTGTCTATACCTGGGATATGAACTGCAGAGATTAGACAGGAGCTGGATTCCGCTTATACCAGTATTCGAGATACTTCTTTCATAGCCAGAGGACTGTGAGTCCCTCCTTGATGATTGATATATGCCACAGTTGTGACATTGTCTGTCTGAAACAAATGAATGATTCTCTCTTTAGAAGAGGCCATGACTGAAGAGCTCTGAAAATTGCACAGAGTTCCAAAATATTGATTGGTAATCTCACCTCCTGAGATTCCCAAACCCCTTGTGCTGTCAGAAACCCCCATACAGCTCCCCAACCTGTCAGGCTTGCATCTGTTGAGATCACAGTCCAGGTTGGAAGAAAAAAAGAAGCCCCCTGAACTAAACGATGGTGGTCTGTACCACGTCAGAGGGTGTCGAACAATCGGTTTTAAAGATATTAAATGAGATATCTTTGTATAATCCCGGCACCACTGGTTCAGCATACAGAGCTGAAGAGGGCGCATGTGAAAATGAGCAAAGGGGAACACGTCCAATGCAGCAGTCATAAGAACCTAGAATTTCCATGCATAAGGCTACCGAAGGGAATGATTGAGACTGAAGGTTTCGATAAGATGAAAACAATTTCAGACGTCTCTAATCCAACAGAAACAGAGTCATGGACACTGAATCCATCCGGAAATCTAAAAAAGGTTACTCTTGTCTGAGGAATCAACAAACTTTTTGGTTAATTGATCCTCCAACCATGTTCTTGAAGAAACAACACTCATAAAAAGCTGGAAAGGATCTTTCCATTGAAAATGAGCAAAGGGAATTGAATCCAAAGCTGTTAAAACTTCTATGCATATATAGCAACTGAAGGAAATAATAGAGACTAAAAGTACCGACAGACGGAACCCAATACAAATTGTCCCTTGTCTGATAGAGACAAAGATAGTGACATAAACCATCTGGAAACCTAAAAAGGTGACCCTTACGTGAGGAATCAAGAGCTTTTGAAAAAAAGATCCTCTAACTATGTCCTGAAGAGCAAGTGAAACATATGAGATTCCGCATCCACAGGAAATAATCTGAATGAAAACAGAAAAATGAAGAATATGCATTTATTGTATCTAATGAAAACAAGTAATGCTATCAATGACCATAAAAAGGCAGAATAGTTTGAATAAAACTCCAAAACCCAGTTCTTAGAAAAAGAACTGGAAGAAATACCCCAGAAGATTCCAGGTCTGAGCAGCGCTTGAACCCCATGGGTACCCAGCCATGCTTCAACAGTATCCAAAATATATAGGACAGAAACACACTGAAAGAAAGTGTTAGCCTTACTGGAATAAAATCAAAGACATTTGGACATAATAGAACCAAATAAATTTCAAAGAAGTCTTAACCTGCCCCTTACCAGCAAGCTGGAATACGGCACGTACATCGCAATATTAGGGAGCTGATTTCGAACCCCAATTATAAACATGTTACTTGGGAAAGAACTCAGGAATTCGTTCCTTAATAAGAACAACCAAACTAGTATAAGCTTAAAGTTTATTCTTAGAACTCAATCTTGAAGCCCATAGTAACAGTTAAGAATTGATTATCTTAGAACAAAAGAAATATAGATTTTCTTTTTTGTTTTTTAAAAAATCACAAAATTCTTCTAGCTAAAATAGCTAAAGACATAGATTAACCCTCATTTGCGAATATATTCAATAAAATGAAGACACAAATGAAATCATTAGCATGATAGTCCATTTTAAAGGACCAGTCAAAACAGAGGACTTGCAAAATGCAAAACAACAAGACAAATGCAACAGCACCTAGTCTAGTAAATGTTGTCCCTTTAACAATGCTAAAATAAATCATAATCTGATACTTGATCTTAAAGTAAACAGAAAAAATGAAGCAATTGCAATATCACAGGACCAAGAAAAGTACCTGAAACTAAATAATTTTCCATAAATAAGAAATAACTATATAAAGGAAAATAAATACTATTTTGCTATAAAAACAATAGCATAATTAGTAGGAGTAGAGATAGCTCCAATAAATTGGAGAACCCTCCAAATTAAATTTAACTGCTGACAAAGAATATAGTTTAAAAATAAAAGAAAATTCTCAGCCTATTCCATTCCCTAGTATGGGGAATTGGAAAGAAAACCTCTGAAATCACAGAAGAATAAAAAGGCAGAAATAGTGTCAACTAGTTTTAAAGAACTAGTTACCTTAATATCCAAAATAATCAACACCTCTTCAAAAAAGAACAAATGTACTTTAATAATAAAAAAATTATATAAAAAAGTAGATTTGTTAGTGTCAATATCTGATGAAGAGAATTTCTGAAAGGGAAAAAAACATCATCAGAGAAGGATAAATCAGTATGTTGTTGGTCATTTGAAACTTCAATAATTAAAAAAGAAGTGAAAAAGACCTAAAAATTGTATTAGAAGGTACGAAGTCAGACAAAGCCTTAATCAGAAAAAATATTTCTTATAAATCTTTTAAACATTTCTTGTACTTAAGAATGGAAATGTATAAAGCATAAATACTAATGGAATCTGCATGTAAAAGTATATCATAATAACTTAATACAAACCATAGCTAAAGATAAACATTTATAATATTTAAAATAAATTAACTTAGCTTTGGTAGAACTGAAACTCAGTTAAGAATTTTTCCAGAAGTGGCTTCTGACTCAGGGACAAACAGAGACATCTTGCAATATGTAATAGAAAAAACAACATATAAAGCAAAATTGATCAAATTCCTTAAATGACAGTTTCAGGAATGGGAAAAAAATGACAGTGAACAAGCTTCTAGCAACCAGAAGCAATAAATAATGAGACTTAAATAATGTGGAGACAATAGTGACGCCCATATTTTTTAGCGCCAAAAAAGACGCCCACATTATTTGGCGCCTAAATGCTTTTGGCGCCAAAAATGACGCCACATCCGGAACGCCGACACTTTTGGCGCAAAAAACGTCAAAAAAATGACGCAACTTCCAGCGACACGTATGACGCCAGAAACAGAAAAAAAAATTTGCGCCAAAAAAGTCTGCGCCAAGAATGACGCAATAAAATGAAGCATTTTCAGCCCCCGCGAGCCTAATAGCCCACAGGGAAAAAGTCAAATTTTAAGGTAAGAAAAAATTGATTGATTCATATGCATTATCCCAAATATGAAACTGACTGTCTGAAATAAGGAACGTTGAACATCCTGAGTCAAGGCAAATAAATGTTTGAATACATATATTTAGAACTTTATAAACAAAGTGCCCAACCATAGCTTAGAGTGTCACAGAAAATAAGACTTACTTACCCCAGGACACTCATCTACAAGTAGTAGAAAGCCAAACCAGTACTGAAACGAGAATCAGTAGAGGTAATGGTATATATATAAGAGTATATCGTTGATCTGAAAAGGGAGGTAAGAGATGAATCTCTACGACCGATAACAGAGAACCTATGAAATAGACCCCGTAGAAGGAGATCATTGAATTCAAATAGGCAATACTCTCCTCACATCCCTCTGACATTCACTGCACGCTGAGAGGAAAACCGGGCTCCAACCTGCTGCGAAGCGCATATCAACGTAGAATCTAGCACAAACTTACTTCATCACCTCCATAGGAGGCAAAGTTTGTAAAACTGATTTGTGGGTGTGGTGAGGGGTGTATTTATAGGCATTTTGAGGTTTGGGAAACTTTGCCCCTCCTGGTAGGAATGTATATCCCATACGTCACTAGCTCATGGACTCTTGCTAATTACATAAAAGAAATAATAATAATAATATAAATAAGAAGAAATCTTAAAATAAATAAAAACATAAAATATACACGCATATATAAAAAAAAGTCAGATGAAAAAAAATAAAATATATATATATATATATAATATGGTAATCCCTAAAAGCAGTATGTCTTCAAATAAGCATTAGTGTCATAATAAATAGATGTAAGGTGACAAATGATTCTGTGTCCCTATAATCTATTTTAAAAATGTGAAGTCAGAGTTGTGTGATAATCCTCAAATATAAGGTAAAATAGAGGGTTCCTCAATAAAAAAAAATGCAAAAAATATAGAACTATAAAAAATACAAAAAGTAAAAAATAAAAATGAAGATACTTATAATCTATAGTGTGTCCAAATGATCCCCATGTGGATTGGAACCTAAGGGAATAAATACAACAATGTGCAATACCAAAGTGATAAATGCCCTTGCACATAGAAGGATATGTTCTTAGTATTTATAAAGACATATTCCTATATATATATATCTGTATATATCTATACCTATACATAATCATCTATATATATATAGGTATGGATATAGATTTTACCAGAATACCATCATATATACAGGTAGCCCTCAGTTTACGCCGGGGTTAGGTTCCAGAAGGAATGGTTGTAAATCGAAACCATTGTAAATTGAAACCCAGTTTACAATGTAAGTCAATGGGAAGTGAGGGAGATAGTTTCCAGGCCCCTCTCAAAATTGTCATAACACCTAATACATTATTTTTAAAGCTTTGAAATGAAGACTTTAAATGCTAAACAGCATTATAAACCTACTAAAATATTCACACAACACAAAATATATAATTAAACTAAGTTGAATGAACAAAATCATTTGCTAAACAGCATTATAAACCTAATAAAATAATCACACAACACAGACTTCACTTGCATTTTTCTGCAAACAGTTCTTTCTATGCATTCAAATCTGGACTGATTTATAGACGGGAAGATCTTGTTCCTTTAAATTCTGCTCGATAGCTCAGGTCTGGTTAAACTGATTAATTTCAGCTTGCTTGGCTTTGCTGCAACACAAGCGGACAGCTCCACCTACTGGCTATTTTAATAAATGCACTGCTTCTCAATGCTTTTCAATAGCAGTCACATGACTGGAAAAAAAGGTTGTTATTCTGAAACGGTGTAAATTGAACCGTTGTAAAACGAGGGCCACCTGTATACAAATATGTATTTATGAATAAATAGAACATATTCTGCTATGTGAAGAACATTGGATTGGGAAATATTCATATTCTCATGTCAGGTTAGCGAACTTAAGAAATTGAATATGTGATTGGGTTTTCACTTGAGTAGGGTGTTAGGTTTTCTCCACTTTTCTTGCTCCATTGGTTTCTATGTGGAATACGTTAACACGGTTGCGATATTCTAACTTCAGCTTTTTGTGCGCATTGGGTTAGCGCACAAGCAAAAACTTTTTACTTTTCAACTAGTAATACGTCCACTACGCGACGCACACAATGTATGTATTGAGGGTTTTGGTACAAAGCCTGATAGCTTGCACAACAGTTATAAGTATACGCAGGCGCTGGATTAACCAACATTGTAGACTCTAGGCTATAAGGTATCCCGTCATTGGAAGACTTGGAGTACAAACAACACTTCTTAAAGGGACAGTCTGCTTAAAAAAATGTATTGTTTAAAAAGATAGGTAATACTTTTATTACACATTCCCAGTTTTGCATAAACAACATTGTTTTATTAATACACTTTTTACCTCTGTGATTACCTTGTATCTAAGCCTCTGCAGACTGCACCCTTATCTCAGTTCTTTTGACAGACTTGTATTTTAACCAATCAGTGCTGACTCATAAATAATCCTACTGGAGTGAGCACAGTGTTATCTGTATAACACACATGACATAGCACTGTCTAACTGTGAAAAACTGTCAAAATTCACTGAGATAAGAGGCAGCCCTCAAGGGCTTAGAAATTAGCATATGAGCGTACCTAGGTTTAGATTTCAACAAAGAATACCAAAAGAACAAATCAAATCTGATTATAACAGTAAATTAGAAAGTTGTTTAAAATTGCATGCACTATCTGATTCATGCAAGTTTAATTTTGACTTGACTGTCCCTTTAAGAGGAAATCACATTTATAAACCATAATAAAACAGAGAAACCACTTTAGTAACCATTAATGTAAATTGTGCAGGAAGATTCTGATTATTACTAAGAAGCTGTCTGTTTTCTGTTGATGTGCCAATAGCAGTTATGGGGGGTGGGGGGAGGGTTTAACCGTTCCCAACAGCCGTTCATTTATATTGATTATGTTATTCTGACAGCTCAACCAAAGGTCTGGCGTTGGCATCTGACGGGTTAATAAATATCCATCTACTTCCTCTTCATCATCTGGAGCCTGTTGCCAAGTAACCTAGTTTGCTACGTCCTTGCATCATTTTGCAGGTGGCAGGTTCAGACTCAGGCATATGAAAGTGGAGGGTTGAACTGCTAGGTGTCTGTGTAAGTGTATTAGCTGATCTTGTAGCTAGAGGGGGATGTTGCAGAGCCTATATCAGTGACTGCAGACAGAAAGTAGGGTCACTAACCTGTTTTTGTCTTCCCTCTCAAGTTACAGGTTGTTTGGTTGCCAGTTATGGACGAAGTGTTGCGGTTGACAGCAGGCTGCAGAGGTGCCGGCAATAGTCTCACTTTGGCTGGGGGTTGAATATTCATTCGGACCCTGGTAAGACCAAAGTGCTGTAATTGTGCTTTTAGGGACCCTCCTTCGGTCTTTTGGCTGAGGAACCGCTGTCTTAGTAGTTTTGGGGTCCCTCAACTCCAGGCTTAATCGTAGGAGCATGGCGTCATGTGTCCTGTGGTGGCAGCAGCAGGGTGCGACAAATCAGGATTAGGCTCAGCCTGATGGGGTGTAAGGGGGGGGGGGACACGTAGAGCACATTCAATGCCAGCCGCAAGGGCTGACGCTCCGTGGCTCCCTGCACGATCCTTCCTGGCAAGCCCACCAGGCTGACGGAATGGGGGTGCCCCCATTCCTTTAGGGCGGTCGCACCCCTTACCTAGGAGTTGTAGGACAGGGAAGATCTTGCCGGCCAACGTTCAGCTATTTAAATATGCAAGTTAATAATAAGTTATTGTTTTAAATAAATGCATCCCCTGTCTCCCGAGGGGAAAGGGGTTTTCTCCCATAACTGGTGTCTGAGTGTTTATTTGGGGTTTTTGTGTTGGTATGGGAATTGTCATTACCTAGTGGGAAAGGTATAGAAAGTTTTACCCTTAAGAAACTGTTTGGTACAAATATGAATAAACCTTTATTTTTAATTGTAGATGATTAATTTTGTGAGTGTTTGACGTACTTTTTATTGTAAAAATGAAATAAATAGCACAATTACAGTGTGATGCTGAATAGTTCCAAGATATGAGATGCTGTAACTCACTTGAGACACCAATAAAAACATCCAGTTTTTGTGCCTCAGTAGATATGAAATACGTCTGAGTATGTTGCAGCCCTATTTGGCAGCCACAAGTTATTTTATTTTATTATTTCCATTCAGCTTCTCTTTAAATTGTTTGAAGTGCAAATAATCAAGTTCATTGCTGGTGCAATTCACATCTATATTTTAACCCTGCACCTGCACTATGGTACAAGTTCGTTTTCCACATCCTGAACTAAAAATAACTACCACAAGGTACAATCAATGAGTTATTTAACCATATAGAAAAAAAAATATCCATAGTATTATGGGGTGTTATCAATTTAAAGCTGAACGCTCAATAAGAATTGTCTTTACATAAATTAATAAAAAGCCGAACAATAAAATTCTGCATCCGATTAATTGCACAGCTGGCTCTTAAGTGAATAACCATGGCAACCTACTGAAACAACTGACGCTGAACTGAATAGCACAAAACACTGAGCATCTCATTCAGTAACTGCCTTTCAATGGAAGAAATATATACAAAGTATTAGCAATAAAAATACAATCATGTAAGCGCTACACTCATGTTATAGATCAGTACACAGAACTGCCCCCCATTTATCTATTACATTTTGCTGTGTAAAAATATCGAACTCAACATGTGTGTTTTTTCTCTTTATTTTCTATAACATTCCAACTCATTAAAACTGGGATGGCTTAACAGCAGCCCATGGGCTGTATGTGGCCCTCTGCACTAGGATTGGGGCCCCTGTGAAAAATCAGAACTAATAATATGTGCTATATATTTTGGGGGCCCTAGACATAAAGCAGAGCTAATGATATGTGTTATCATTTTTGTGGCCCCAGGGAAAAAGTAAAACAAAAATGTATACTTTTGGGAACTGCTGGGTGGGCACCACTGAAGGGGAGAACAGCAGACATAGGATATCCTGCAACCTTACCTACATCTGGCACTGTGTCACTGGATGTTTTTATGAAATACATTATTATTTACTTGTTTAATAACAATACATTTGTATGCAGCCCATAAGGCTTCTAAACTATTGCTCTGCGCCCCCTGTGTTAGGAAATTGACCGTCAAGTATTTGGAACATAGCGCCCAACATTTCCTGGAGGCGTTCTGAGAACAGGAGGTGAGCAGAACTGGTCTGGGACTAAATATAGGCCAAGGCATTTTAAGGATGAGTTGTCCACTCTCACCCCTTTGCTTTGCTCTGAAGAGAACCAACGTCACTGATGACTTTGCAGAGGACTTTGCCGTCAACACCGGGATGAAGATAGAAGATGGACTGTGGCCTGGATGAAGATTGGAGAAGATGCCCCGCCGATGGATGTTTCCTGCCAGGATAAAGATGGATCGCGCTCTTCATAATTGGTGAGTACCAATTTGGGGATTAGTGTTAGGTATTTTTTTAATTTTGGGGTGGTTTTTTTTTTTTAAGATTAAGGATTTTTAATTGTTTTTGGGGGGCTGAAAAAGAGCTGAATGCCCTTTTAAGGGCAATGCCCATCCAAATGTCCTTTTCAGGTCAATAGTTAGATAAGGTTTTTTTTAGTTAGGTTTTTTATTTTGGGGGCTTGGGGGTGGGGGTTGTAAATGTTAGGGTGTAATTGGTGTCTTTTTTAAGGTAAAAGAGCTTTTAGCTTTAAGGCAATGCCCTGCAAAAGGCCATTTTAAGGGCAATTGGTAGTTTATTTTTAGATTAGGGGTTTTATTTTTTTAAATTTTTTTGGGGGGGTGTTTTTTTTGGGGAGGGTATTAGAAACGGAATAATTTTTATTATTTTGGATAATTTTGTTTGTTATTTTTTGTAATGTTAGCTTTTTTTATTTTTTGTAATTTTAGTTTTTTTGTTTTTGTTTTTTTTAAATGTACTATAGTTTTTTTTGTATTATTTATTTTTTGAAAACAAGTAATGTTAGGTTTGTTTTTAGTTTAAGCTTAGGTTTTAATTTTGTTTCACAGGTAAGTTTTTATTTATTTTAAGGTAGTTAGTATATTAACTTTAATTTAGGTATATTTTAATTTTGTTAAAGTTAGGGGGTGTTAGGTTTAGGAGTTAATAGTTTAATTTTGGTATTTGCGCTGTTGGTGGATTGCCATTTAGGGCTTATTAGCTTGATTTACTGTTGGCGATGTGGGGGGGATGGCGTTTAGGGGTTAATAGTTTAATTTAGGTAGTTGTGATGTGGGAGATGGCGGTTTAGGGGTTAATAGGTTTATTTATTAGTTGCGATGAGGGACGATGTAGTTTTAGGGGTTAATAGGTCTATTTATTTGTTGTGATGCAGGGGATGGCAGTTTAGGGGTTAATAGGTTTATTTATTCGTTGCGATGCTGGGGGTGGCAGTTTAGGGGTTAAAACCTTTATTTATTAGTTGCGATGCGAGGAGTGGCAGTTTAGGGGTTAATAGTGTAGTTTATGAGTGTTAGTGTACTTTGTAACATATTTTTGATGTGTTTTGTGAAACTTTTTTGTTTAGCAAAACACATAACTACAGGTCTTTGAATGCGGAATGGATCGTTGCAGTAAAGGCCATAACGATCACGGTGCGCTCATGATACTGCGCAACTTGTAATATCAAGAAGGTGACCATTCCACACGCAAAGACCATATCGCTCCATACCTTGTAATCCAGGCCTAGGGTTGGTTATATATACCTATAATATACTTTTCTCAGTTCACATGCAAACACTACACACTACAATCTTTTTGATGCAGTGAGATTATATTTAACACTTACTTTTGTAAGTGTTTGTGTGCATAACTAATACATAATAAGGTCTTGGTTTAACAAACCTCACTCCATTTGTGGCTGGGTATCTGGGACTCAGGAGGCTGAGGGGGGGCTGATGCCAGTTTGTGGGCTGCATTAGGAGAACACAGGGTCACAGGTGAGTAGATCTGGCCAGTTGGTGGGCGCCTGAGCGTTTTGTGGGCGAGTCCTGGTAATCCATGGGTGGGCCTTAGGGAAATCCTACAAATTAGGAGATTTGGCTACCTTATAGGGCCAGCAGGACAGAGCTCAGAGTTAGGGAGCACAAGAATATTAGCGCTATTGTGCGTTTACATCTCTCAGGTGTAATCAGTAGCGTTTTTATTTTTGTACTCATATTACAAGAGTTATTTTCAGGTCTCTAAAAGTTCAAAATATACTTGTAATATGCGCATGATTTGTGAGCTAATAGCCCTCCCTGTGTAATCCAATCAAAGTACAGTGCGTGCTAAAATAGTTGTAACCGTCAACTTTTAATATCAGGTTGCGTGTTATTAAGAAAAACAGTGCTATCAAATGCGCTCCACTTATAATCGAGCCCTATGTATCTTGAACTAAACACACTGCGTCCCTATTAAAGCTCAGGAGCGTGCACGTGTTAGAAGCACTGTATTGTTTTGTAATGCTTTTAACACTTTAAGCACTAGGTAGCAGCAGTGTTTGTTCAATGTATAGAATTGCTAAAAGCACTGAAAAATGAGATTTAATCAAAGAAGTCAATTGGAAAGTTGTTGTTTTTTTAAAATCTGAATCATGAAATATATTTGCTTTTAGATTCATGTCCCTTGAAATTCTGGCATTAATTTGAGTTGTATTTTAATTTTAAGGTACAATATATTGAGCAGAGTCTGGACTGTATTACAACACCTTGTTTGCTGCTATTGTTTTTCAATAGTCAAACAAGGTGGCGGTGGTGTGTATTGCTTCTGAAGACATAATTTATGTCACCAATCAGCAAGCGCTATCCAGGGAGCAGAACCAAAAATGGGCCAGCATCTAAGCTTTCATTCCTGCCTTTTCAAATAAAGATACAAAGAAAATGAAGAAAAAATGATCATAGGACTAAATTAGAAAGTTGCTTAACATTGCATTCTCTATCTGAATCATGAAGGAAAAAAACTGGGTTTAATATCCCTTTAACTGGTACACAATATACCCATCTACAAGCTATTACATAATGGGAAGGTCAAACATAAACAAGAATTGGAACAATATTTTAGTGGGGCTTTCACTAAATGGCTTAAGATCCGGCAGATACATCATCTAATATCTACTTCGCCAACAAAAGAAGCTCTAGTCCGAAACCCGACCCCTTTTGAACAAATATGTCTGACAGACCTCCCTATGAGACATAAACTTACTTGGGCAAGAAACTATTGTTGAGAGCAGAAATAAACCCCGCACCCACCAAACTATATAGAGAGATGGCATGGGGGGGGGGGGGGGCATGGCATGGGCACAACATTATCTGAGATTGAATGGTCACATATTTCATGCACAAAAAAATCTTCCCACTCCACAAAATACCTAAAACTTAACCACAAATCCCGACAAGGTTGTACCTTGTCTTATTTTCTGTATTTCAGAGTAAATTTGTAATTGTAATTGTATTAAAGGGACATGCAACCCAATTTTGTTCCTTCGTGATTTACTTCTATTATATATTTTTTCATTCTCTTGGTATCCTTTATTGAAGGAGGAGCAATGCACTATTGGGAACTAGCTAAACACATACATAAGCCAATGATAAGAGACATATGTGTGCAGCCACCAATCAAAAGTTAGTTACCTAGGTATGCTTTTCAACAAAGGATACAAATAGAACAAAGCAAATTAGATAATAGAAGTAAATTGGAAAGTTGTACGTTCTGTCTGAATCATGAAATAAAATGTTTGGGTTTCCTCTATGCATATTTCTAAAAATGTCACTGGTTCCTAGGTTATTCTATGCAACTGATTGTCAAAGAAAACTCATCTACATTCTTTAGTGAATCAACTAAACAGAATTAAAGGGACAGTATACTCCATTATTTTTATTGTTTAAAACGATAGATAATCCCTTTATTACACATTCCCCAGTTTTGCATAACAAACACTTGCATTTTAGCCAATCAGTGCTGACTCTTAAATAACTCCACGGGAGTAGGCACAATGTTATCCATATGACACACATGAATTAGCAGTGTCTAATTGTAAAAAAACTGTCAAAATGCACTGAGCTAAGAGGCGGCCTTCAACAACTTAGAAATTAGCATATGAGTCTACCTAGGTTTAGCTTTCCACAAAGAATACCAGAAGAGCAAAGCAAATTAGATGATAAAAGTAAATTGGAAAGTTGTTTAAAATTGCATGCACTATCTGAATCATTCAAATTTAATTTTGACTAGACTGTCCCTTTAAGGCCCAATTCTAAACATTTTGCTGACTAGACATGGTTTTCCACCCCGACCTTTGCAAAGGGCAGCTATTTTTTAAAAAAGGGCCTGTCCCTGCAAGAGGTAAGATGCCTCCCATAGAAATACTGAGAGAACATGTGTATGTTTAAACATTAATATTATGCCTATTACAAATTATGCTGATTTCAGTGCACTGTACCTTAAAATGACTATTATGTTCATATGCTGTGGGTTTCCTTTCATATCCCTTTAAATAAAAAACATGTCATAAGAACAGCAGGAGATGCAGTTAGAAACAGACCAGAATATGTTTTCAAGCTGTCAAAACTGCCGAAATAGATCAATCCAAAAATCTTGTGAAATCTTTCATGTCAGTATTTTCTGATAGATTGGGATATCGTTGATCAAAGGTCACACAAAATGTGACGTGTAAAAGGTACAACGTTTAAAAAACAAACAAAAAACCCCCATAGAAAATAGATTTTTTTTATAGATATCAATGCTTTTAAGTTTGCAAATCATTTCACACATTAAAAACATCAGACAGTCACTGTGATTAAGCAAAGTGTGCAGAATTTATATACATTCCACCCACTTGTACGTATTCAATAAGGTTAATGTTTTTTTTGTATATAATTAAAGGGATATGATACCCAAAAATTTTCATTCATGATTCAAATAGAGCATGTGATTTTAAACAACATTCTAATTGACATCTATTATCAATTTTTCTTCATTCTCTTGGTATCTTTTGTTGACTACCAGGGACATATGTGTAGGAGCCGGCCCATTTCTGGATCACTATTTGGCAGCAGTTTTGCAAGAATTTTATCTATTTGCAAAAGCACTAGATGACGGCACTACAGGGAGTGCAGAATGATTAGGCAAATGAGTATTTTTATCACATCATCCTCTTTATGCATGTTGTCTTACTCCAAGCTGTATAGGCTCGAAAGCCTACTACCAATTAAGCATATTAGGTGATGTGCATCTCTGTAATGAGAAGGGGTGTGGTCTAATGACATCAACACCCTATATCAGGTGTGCATAATTATTAGGCAACTTCCTTTCCTTTGGCAAAATGGGTCAAAAGAAGGACTTGACAGGCTCAGAAAAGTCAAAAATAGTGAGATATCTTGCAGAGGGATGCAGCACTCTTAAAATTGCAAAGCATCTGAAGCGTGATCATCGAACAATCAAGCGTTTCATTCAAAATAGTCAACAGGGTCACAAGAAGCGTGTGGAAAAACCAAGGCGCAAAATAACTGCCCATGAACTGAGAAAAGTCAAGCGTGCAGCTGCCAAGATGCCACTTGCCACCAGTTTGGCCATATTTCAGAGCTGCAACATCACTGGAGTGCCCAAAAGCACAAGGTGTGCAATACTCAGAGACATGGCCAAGGTAAGAAAGGCTGAAAGACGACCACCACTGAACAAGACACACAAGCTGAAACGTCAAGACTGGGACAAGAAATATCTCAAGACTGATTTTTCTAAGGTTTTATGGACTGATGAAATGAGAGTGAGTCTTGATGGGCCAGATGGATGGGCCCGTGGCTGGATTGGTAAAGGGCAGAGAGCTCCAGTCCGACTCAGACGCCAGCAAGGTGGAGGTGGAGTACTGGTTTGGGCTGGTATCATCAAAGATGAGCTTGTGGGGCCTTTTAGGGTTGAGGATGGAGTCAAGCTCAACTCCCAGTCCTACTGCCAGTTTCTGGAAGACACCTTCTTCAAGCAGTGGTACAGGAAGAAGTCTGCATCCTTCAAGAAAAACATGATTTTCATGCAGGACAATGCTCCATCACACGCGTCCAAGTACTCCACAGCGTGGCTGGCAAGAAAGGGTATAAAAGAAGAAAATCTAATGACATGGCCTCCTTGTTCACCTGATCTGAACCCCATTGAGAACCTGTGGTCCATCATCAAATGTGAGATTTACAAGGAGGGAAAACAGTACACCTCTCTGAACAGTGTCTGGGAGGCTGTGGTTGCTGCTGCACGCAATGTTGATGGTGAACAGATCAAAACACTGACAGAATCCATGGATGGCAGGCTTTTGAGTGTCCTTGCAAAGAAAGGTGGCTATATTGGTCACTGATTTGTTTTTGTTTTGTTTTTGAATGTCAGAAATGTATATTTGTGAATGTTGAGATGTTATATTGGTTTCACTGGTAAAAATAAATAATTGAAATGGGTATATATTTGTTTTTTGTTAAGTTGCCTAATAATTATGCACAGTAATAGTCACCTGCACACACAGATATCCCCCTAAAATAGCTATAACTAAAAACAAACTAAAAACTACTTCCAAAACTATTCAGCTTTCATATTAATGAGTTTTTTGGGTTCATTGAGAACATGGTTGTTGTTCAATAATAAAATTAATCCTCAAAAATACAACTTGCCTAATAATTCTGCACTCCCTGTATTTCCTGCCATGTAGTGCTATAGATACCTATCTAGGTATCTCTTCAACACAGAATATCATGGGAATGAGGTAGAAGTAAATTATAAACTGTTTAAAAATGGTCTGCTCGGTCTGAAAAACAAGAGAGATGTTTGGGTTTCATATCCCTTTAAATAATAATACACTCATCAGAGCATTATCCTATTTTTGGCATTATTTTATTTTAATTCCATCTGACGCTGGTAACCTCATCAGCATTTCTAGGTATCCTGGCTGGCTATTCTCTCTAGTAAAGTCTTGGCAAACCTCTTAGAAAGTTTCACAGGTCAAATGAGCGGCTGGGATTTCATAACACAACACAGTGTTTGTGTTTAAATGCTAAATAAGCCCCCCCCCTTCTTCTCCACTCATACAAAACTCACCTCCGCCTGGCAGCACACTCACAATAAATCCTATCCACCCCCTCCCTGCCGCTATGAGCCATTTTCTTAGCTCTGCAATGTCTTGTTCAGCAGCTGCAACGCTGCAGGAGGTTTCTTAAATTAACAGATGGGGCATTGTCCAGACCTAGGATGAAAAGTTTTACCAACGCTACAGACCCACTACAATAGATGCCCAAACTTTTCACTAGCCACTTAACCTTTTCCCTGCCTGAGAGGTTAATAGGGCACGACCTTGTCCCAAAAACATTCAGGGCAAGAACAAAAGCAATGTGTCATCAAAGCAAGTTTCAAATATAGATACAAAGTAGTGCTGGAGAAATTAGCTTAAACCCTATAACAAACAAGAATTAAAGGGTTAGTAAATATCTTGAGATTATAATATAAATGGTTTAGTTATGAAACAATTTTGCAGTATATTTCTAGGATTTATTTTGTCCCCTTATCATGCAATTTCACTGTGAATATTGAAGATTTTCGAATTCTAATAAGAATTCTAAGAAAATAAAAAAAAATAAAAAAAATAAGCACTTCAATATTAACCCTGCTACATATCTGCGCCTAATTGGCTTTAACAGATAAGAATCACAAAACAAGGAATGCTAAAGATGTGCATTTTTTTCGTTGTAACAAAAAAGAGGATATTTGTTTAGTTTTAATTTGAATATCCAAATTAATGCACTAACTAATTTAAAGAATAACAAATATAATTCATGAGTATATTCATTATTCTTTAAATTAGGTGTATTACTTACCTAATAGGAGAATTAGGCCCTGGACTGTGAAGAAGGGTCAGATAAGCGCACCCCTCTTCCTGTTCTAAAGGGGAAGCGATCCACCACGCTAATGTACCTGTTGCATGCTGGGAAGTGGCGCTAATATATCTGTTGCATGCTGGAAGTGGTGCTAATGTACCTGTTGCATGCTGGGGAGCGGTGCTAATGTACCTGTTGCATGCTGGGGAGCGGTGCTAATGTACCTGTTGCATGCTGGGGATCAGTGCTAATGTACCTGTTGCATGCTGGGGAGCGGCGCTAATGTATCTGTTGCATGCTGGAAGTGGTGCTAATGTACCTGTTGCGTGCTGGGGAGCCGGGATAATGTATCTGTGGTATGATGAGGATCGGCGCTAATGTACCTGTTGCATGCTGGGAAGCCGCACTAATGTATATGTTGCGTGCTGGGGAGCGGCGCTAATGTACCTGTTGCATGCTGGGGATCAGTGCTAATGTACCTGTTGCATGCTGGGGAGTGGCGCTAATGTACCTGTTGCATGCTGGGGAGCGGCGCTAATGTATCTGTTGCATGCTGGGGAGTGGTGCTAATGTACCTGTTGCATGCTGGGGAGTGGCGCTAATGTACCTGTTGCATGCTGGGGAGTGGTGCTAATGTATCTGTTGCATGCTGGGGATCAGTGCTAATGTATCTGTTGCATGCTGGGGATCAGTGCTAATGTATCTGTTGCATGCTGGGGAGTGGCGCTAATGTACCTGTTGCATGCTGGGGAGTGGCGCTAATTTATCTGTTGCATGCTGGGGAGTGGTGCTAATGTACCTGTTGCATGCTGGGGAGTGGCGCTAATGTACCTGTTGCATGCTGGGGAGTGGTGCTAATGTATCTGTTGCATGCTGGGGATCAGTGCTAATGTATCTGTTGCATGCTGGGGAGTGGTGCTAATGTATCTGTTGCATGCTGGGGATCAGTGCTAATGTATCTGTTGCATGCTGGGGATCAGTGCTAATGTACCTGTTGCATGCTGGGGATCAGTGCTAATGTACCTGTTGCATGCTGGGGAGCGGTGCTAATGTAACTGTTGCATGCTGGGGATCAGTGCTAATGTACCTGTTGCATGCTGGGGATCAGTGCTAATGTACCTGTTGCATGCTGGGGATCGGTGCTAATGTACCTGTTGCATGCTGGGGATCAGTGCTAATGTACCTGTTGCATGCTGGGGAGCGGTGCTAATGTACCTGTTGCATGCTGGGGAGTGGTGCTAATGTACCTGTTGCATGCTGGGGAGCGGTGCTAATGTACCTGTTGCATGCTGGGGAGCGGTGCTAATGTACCTGTTGCATGCTGGGGATCGGTGCTAATGTACCTGTTGCATGCTGGGGAGCGGTGCTAATGTACCTGTTGCGTGCTGGGGATCAGTGCTAATGTACCTGTTGCATGCTGGGGAGCGGTGCTAATGTATCTGTTGCATGCTGGGGATCGGTGCTAATGTACCTGTTGCATGCTGGGGAGTGGTGCTAATGTACCTGTTGCATGCTGGGGATCGGTGCTAATGTACCTGTTGCATGCTGGGGATCGGTGCTAATGTACCTGTTGCATGCTGGGGAGCGGTGCTAATGTACCTGTTGCATGCTGGGGATCGGTGCTAATGTACCTGTTGCATGCTGGGGATCGGTGCTAATGTACCTGTTGCATGCTGGGGATCGGTGCTAATGTACCTGTTGCGTGCTGGGGATCGGTGCTAATGTACCTGTTGCATGCTGGGGATCGGTGCTAATGTACCTGTTGCATGCTGGGGATCGGTGCTAATGTACCTGTTGCATGCTGGGGAGTGGTGCTAATGTACCTGTTGCATGCTGGGGATCGGTGCTAATGTACCTGTTGCATGCTGGGGAGCGGTGCTAATGTACCTGTTGCATGCTGGGGAGTGGTGCTAATGTACCTGTTGCATGCTGGGGAGTGGTGCTAATGTACCTGTTGCATGCTGGGGAGTGGTGCTAATGTACCTGTTGCATGCTGGGGAGCGGTGCTAATGTACCTGTTGCATGCTGGGGAGTGGTGCTAATGTACCTGTTGCATGCTGGGGATCAGTGCTAATGTACCTGTTGCATGCTGGGGAGTGGTGCTAATGTACCTGTTGCATGCTGGGGATCAGTGCTAATGTACCTGTTGCATGCTGGGGATCAGTGCTAATGTACCTGTTGCATGCTGGGGATCGGTGCTAATGTACCTGTTGCATGCTGGGGATCAGTGCTAATGTACCTGTTGCATGCTGGGGAGCGGTGCTAATGTACCTGTTGCATGCTGGGGAGCGGCGCTAATGTACCTGTTGCATGCTGGGGATCAGTGCTAATGTACCTGTTGCATGCTGGGGAGCGGTGCTAATGTAACTGTTGCATGCTGGGGATCAGTGCTAATGTACCTGTTGCATGCTGGGGAGCGGTGCTAATGTACCTGTTGCATGCTGGGGAGCGGTGCTAATGTACCTGTTGCATGCTGGGGAGCGGCGCTAATGTATCTGTTGCATGCTGGGGATCAGTGCTAATGTACCTGTTGCGTGCTGGGGAGCGGTGCTAATGTACCTGTTGCATGCTGGGGATCGGTGCTAATGTACCTGTTGCATGCTGGGGATCAGTGCTAATGTACCTGTTGCGTGCTGGGGAGCGGTGCTAATGTACCTGTTGCGTGCTGGGGAGCGGTGCTAATGTACTTGTTGCATGCTGGGGAGCGGTGCTAATGTACCTGTTGCGTGCTGGGGAGCGGTGCTAATGTACCTGTTGCGTGCTGGGGATCAGTGCTAATGTACCTGTTGCATGCTGGGGAGTGGTGCTAATGTACCTGTTGCATGCTGGGGATCGGTGCTAATGTACCTGTTGCATGCTGGGGAGCGGCGCTAATGTATCTGTTGCATGCTGGGGATCAGTGCTAATGTACCTGTTGCATGCTGGGGATCAGTGCTAATGTAACTGTTGCATGCTGGGGAGTGGCGCTAATGTACCTGTTGCATGCTGGGGAGCGGTGCTAATGTATCTGTTGCGTGCTGGGGAGCGGCGCTAATGTACCTGTTGCATGCTGGGGAGCGGTGCTAATGTACCTGTTGCATGCTGGGGAGTGGCGCTAATTTATCTGTTGCATGCTGGGGAGCGGCGCTAATGTACCTGTTGCATGCTGGGGAGTGGCGCTAATGTATCTGTTGCATGCTGGGGAGCGGTGCTAATGTACCTGTTGCATGCTGGGGAGCGGCGCTAATGTACCTGTTGCATGCTGGGGAGTGGCGCTAATGTATCTGTTGCATGCTGGGGAGCAGTGCTAATGTACCTGTTGCATGCTGGGGAGCCGGGATAATGTATCTGTGGTATGATGGGGATCGGCGCTAATGTACCTGTTGCATGCTGGGGAGTGGCGCTAATGTACCTGTTGCATGCTGGGGAGTGGCGCTAATGTATCTGTTGCATGCTGGGGAGCGGTGCTAATGTACCTGTTGCGTGCTGGGGAGCGGTGCTAATGTACCTGTTGCATGCTGGGGAGTGGCGCTAATGTACCTGTTGCATGCTGGGGAGCGGTGCTAATGTACCTGTTGCGTGCTGGGGAGCGGTGCTAATGTACCTGTTGCATGCTGGGGATCGGCGCTAATGTACCTGTTGCATGCTGGGGAGTGGCGCTAATGTACCTGTTGCATGCTGGGGAGTGGCGCTAATGTACCTGTTGCATGCTGGGGATCGGCGCTAATGTACCTGTTGCATGCTGGGGAGTGGCGCTAATGTACCTGTTGCATGCTGGGGAGTGGCGCTAATGTACCTGTTGCATGCTGGGGATCGGCGCTAATGTACCTGTTGCATGCTGGGGAGTGGCGCTAATGTATCTGTTGCATGCTGGGGAGCGGTGCTAATGTACCTGTTGCATTCTGGGAAGCCGCACTAATGTACCTGTTGCGTGCTGGGGAGCGGCGCTAATGTACCTGTTGCATGCTGGGGAGTGGTGCTAATGTACCTGTTGCATGCTGGGGATCAGTGCTAATGTACCTGTTGCATGCTGGGGAGCGGTGCTAATGTAACTGTTGCATGCTGGGGAGTGGTGCTAATGTACCTGTTGCATGCTGGGGAGTGGTGCTAATGTACCTGTTGCATTCTGGGGAGTGGTGCTAATGTATCTGTTGCATGCTGGGGAGCGGTGCTAATGTACCTGTTGCATGCTGGGGATCAGTGCTAATGTACCTGTTGCATGCTGGGGAGTGGTGCTAATGTACCTGTTGCATGCTGGGGATCGGTGCTAATGTACCTGTTGCATGCTGGGGAGCAGTGCTAATGTATCTGTTGCATGCTGGGGATCAGTGCTAATGTACCTGTTGCATGCTGGGGAGCGGCGCTAATGTACCTGTTGCATGCTGGGGATCAGTGCTAATGTACCTGTTGCATGCTGGGGAGTGGCGCTAATGTATCTGTTGCATGCTGGGGAGTGGTGCTAATGTACCTGTTGCATGCTGGGGAGTGGTGCTAATGTACCTGTTGCATGCTGGGGAGCAGTGCTAATGTACCTGTTGCATGCTGGGGAGCGGCGCTAATGTACCTGTTGCATGCTGGGGAGTGGTGCTAATGTACCTGTTGCATGCTGGGGAGTGGTGCTAATGTATCTGTTGCATGCTGGGGATCAGTGCTAATGTACCTGTTGCATGCTGGGGAGCAGTGCTAATGTACCTGTTGCATGCTGGGGAGCGGTGCTAATGTATCTGTTGCATGCTGGGGAGCGGCGCTAATGTATCTGTTGCGTGCTGGGGAGTGGTGCTAATGTACCTGTTGCATGCTGGGGATCGGTGCTAATGTACCTGTTGCGTGCTGGGGAGTGGTGCTAATGTACCTGTTGCATGCTGGGGAGCAGTGCTAATGTACCTGTTGCATGCTGGGAAGTGGCGCTAATATATCTGTTGCATGCTGGGGAGCGGTGCTAATGTACCTGTTGCGTGCTGGGGAGTGGTGCTAATGTACCTGTTGCATGCTGGGGATCGGTGCTAATGTACCTGTTGCATGCTGGGGATCGGTGCTAATGTACCTGTTGCATTCTGGGGAGCGGCGCTAATGTACCTGTTGCATGCTGGGGATCGGTGCTAATGTACCTGTTGCATGCTGGGGAGTGGCGCTAATGTACCTGTTGCATGCTGGGGAGTGGCGCTAATGTACCTGTTGCATGCTGGGGAGCGGTGCTAATGTATCTGTTGCATGCTGGGGAGCGGTGCTAATGTATCTGTTGCATGCTGGGGAGCGGCGCTAATGTGCCTGTTGCATTTTGGGAAACCGCACTAATGTACCTGTTGCATGCTGGGGATCGGTGCTAATGTACCTGTTGCATGCTGGGGAGTGGCGCTAATGTACCTGTTGCATGCTGGGGAGTGGCGCTAATGTACCTGTTGCATGCTGGGGATCGGTGCTAATGTACCTGTTGCGTGCTGGGGAGTGGTGCTAATGTACCTGTTGCATGCTGGGGAGCAGTGCTAATGTACCTGTTGCATGCTGGGAAGTGGCGCTAATATATCTGTTGCATGCTGGGGAGCGGTGCTAATGTACCTGTTGCGTGCTGGGGAGTGGTGCTAATGTACCTGTTGCATGCTGGGGATCGGTGCTAATGTACCTGTTGCGTGCTGGGGAGTGGTGCTAATGTACCTGTTGCATGCTGGGGAGCAGTGCTAATGTACCTGTTGCATGCTGGGAAGTGGCGCTAATATATCTGTTGCATGCTGGGGAGCGGTGCTAATGTACCTGTTGCATGCTGGGGATCGGTGCTAATGTACCTGTTGCATGCTGGGGATCGGTGCTAATGTACCTGTTGCATTCTGGGGAGCGGCGCTAATGTACCTGTTGCATGCTGGGGATCGGTGCTAATGTACCTGTTGCATGCTGGGGAGTGGCGCTAATGTACCTGTTGCATGCTGGGGAGTGGCGCTAATGTACCTGTTGCATGCTGGGGAGCGGTGCTAATGTATCTGTTGCATGCTGGGGATCAGTGCTAATGTACCTGTTGCGTGCTGGGGAGCGGTGCTAATGTACCTGTTGCGTGCTGGGGAGCGGTGCTAATGTACTTGTTGCATGCTGGGGAGCGGTGCTAATGTACCTGTTGCGTGCTGGGGAGCGGTGCTAATGTACCTGTTGCGTGCTGGGGATCAGTGCTAATGTACCTGTTGCATGCTGGGGAGTGGTGCTAATGTACCTGTTGCATGCTGGGGATCGGTGCTAATGTACCTGTTGCATGCTGGGGAGCGGCGCTAATGTATCTGTTGCATGCTGGGGATCAGTGCTAATGTACCTGTTGCATGCTGGGGATCAGTGCTAATGTAACTGTTGCATGCTGGGGAGTGGCGCTAATGTACCTGTTGCATGCTGGGGAGCGGTGCTAATGTATCTGTTGCGTGCTGGGGAGCGGCGCTAATGTACCTGTTGCATGCTGGGGAGCGGTGCTAATGTACCTGTTGCATGCTGGGGAGTGGCGCTAATTTATCTGTTGCATGCTGGGGAGCGGCGCTAATGTACCTGTTGCATGCTGGGGAGTGGCGCTAATGTATCTGTTGCATGCTGGGGAGCGGTGCTAATGTACCTGTTGCATGCTGGGGAGCGGCGCTAATGTACCTGTTGCATGCTGGGGAGTGGCGCTAATGTATCTGTTGCATGCTGGGGAGCAGTGCTAATGTACCTGTTGCATGCTGGGGAGCCGGGATAATGTATCTGTGGTATGATGGGGATCGGCGCTAATGTACCTGTTGCATGCTGGGGAGTGGCGCTAATGTACCTGTTGCATGCTGGGGAGTGGCGCTAATGTATCTGTTGCATGCTGGGGAGCGGTGCTAATGTACCTGTTGCGTGCTGGGGAGCGGTGCTAATGTACCTGTTGCATGCTGGGGAGTGGCGCTAATGTACCTGTTGCATGCTGGGGAGCGGTGCTAATGTACCTGTTGCGTGCTGGGGAGCGGTGCTAATGTACCTGTTGCATGCTGGGGATCGGCGCTAATGTACCTGTTGCATGCTGGGGAGTGGCGCTAATGTACCTGTTGCATGCTGGGGAGCGGCGCTAATGTACCTGTTGCATGCTGGGGATCGGCGCTAATGTACCTGTTGCATGCTGGGGAGTGGCGCTAATGTACCTGTTGCATGCTGGGGAGTGGCGCTAATGTACCTGTTGCATGCTGGGGATCGGCGCTAATGTACCTGTTGCATGCTGGGGAGTGGCGCTAATGTATCTGTTGCATGCTGGGGAGCGGTGCTAATGTACCTGTTGCATTCTGGGAAGCCGCACTAATGTACCTGTTGCGTGCTGGGGAGCGGCGCTAATGTACCTGTTGCATGCTGGGGAGTGGTGCTAATGTACCTGTTGCATGCTGGGGATCAGTGCTAATGTACCTGTTGCATGCTGGGGAGCGGTGCTAATGTAACTGTTGCATGCTGGGGAGTGGTGCTAATGTACCTGTTGCATGCTGGGGAGTGGTGCTAATGTACCTGTTGCATTCTGGGGAGTGGTGCTAATGTATCTGTTGCATGCTGGGGAGCGGTGCTAATGTACCTGTTGCATGCTGGGGATCAGTGCTAATGTACCTGTTGCATGCTGGGGAGTGGTGCTAATGTACCTGTTGCATGCTGGGGATCGGTGCTAATGTATCTGTTGCATGCTGGGGAGCAGTGCTAATGTATCTGTTGCATGCTGGGGATCAGTGCTAATGTACCTGTTGCATGCTGGGGAGCGGCGCTAATGTATCTGTTGCATGCTGGGGATCAGTGCTAATGTACCTGTTGCATGCTGGGGAGTGGCGCTAATGTATCTGTTGCATGCTGGGGAGTGGTGCTAATGTACCTGTTGCATGCTGGGGAGTGGTGCTAATGTACCTGTTGCATGCTGGGGAGCAGTGCTAATGTACCTGTTGCATGCTGGGGAGCGGCGCTAATGTACCTGTTGCATGCTGGGGAGTGGTGCTAATGTACCTGTTGCATGCTGGGGAGTGGTGCTAATGTATCTGTTGCATGCTGGGGATCAGTGCTAATGTACCTGTTGCATGCTGGGGAGCAGTGCTAATGTACCTGTTGCATGCTGGGGAGCGGTGCTAATGTATCTGTTGCATGCTGGGGAGCGGCGCTAATGTATCTGTTGCGTGCTGGGGAGTGGTGCTAATGTACCTGTTGCATGCTGGGGATCGGTGCTAATGTACCTGTTGCGTGCTGGGGAGTGGTGCTAATGTACCTGTTGCATGCTGGGGAGCAGTGCTAATGTACCTGTTGCATGCTGGGAAGTGGCGCTAATATATCTGTTGCATGCTGGGGAGCGGTGCTAATGTACCTGTTGCGTGCTGGGGAGTGGTGCTAATGTACCTGTTGCATGCTGGGGATCGGTGCTAATGTACCTGTTGCATGCTGGGGATCGGTGCTAATGTACCTGTTGCATTCTGGGGAGCGGCGCTAATGTACCTGTTGCATGCTGGGGATCGGTGCTAATGTACCTGTTGCATGCTGGGGAGTGGCGCTAATGTACCTGTTGCATGCTGGGGAGTGGCGCTAATGTACCTGTTGCATGCTGGGGAGCGGTGCTAATGTATCTGTTGCATGCTGGGGAGCGGTGCTAATGTATCTGTTGCATGCTGGGGAGCGGCGCTAATGTGCCTGTTGCATTTTGGGAAACCGCACTAATGTATATGTTGCATGCTGGGGAGCGGCGCTAATGTACCTGTTGCATGCTGGGGAGTGGCGCTAATGTACCTGTTGCATGCTGGGGAGCGGTGCTAATGTATCTGTTGCATGCTGGGGAGCGGTGCTAATGTATCTGTTGCATGCTGGGGAGCGGCGCTAATGTGCCTGTTGCATTTTGGGAAACCGCACTAATGTATATGTTGCATGCTGGGGAGCGGCGCTAATGTACCTGTTGCATGCTGGGGATCGGTGCTAATGTACCTGTTGCATGCTGGGGAGCGGCGCTAATGTACCTGTTGCATGCTGGGGATCGGTGCTAATGTACCTGTTGCATGCTGGGGAGCGGCGCTAATGTACCTGTTGCATGCTGGGGATCGGTGCTAATGTACCTGTTGCATGCTGGGGAGCGGTGCTAATGTACCTGTTGCATGCTGGGGAGCGGCGCTAATGTACCTGTTGCATGCTGGGGAGTGGTGCTAATGTATCTGTTGCATGCTGGGGATCAGTGCTAATGTACCTGTTGCATGCTGGGGAGCAGTGCTAATGTAACTGTTGCATGCTGGGGAGCAGTGCTAATGTACCTGTTGCATGCTGGGGAGCAGTGCTAATGTACCTGTTGCATGCTGGGGAGCAGTGCTAATGTACCTGTTGCATGCTGGGGATCAGTGCTAATGTACCTGTTGCATGCTGGGGATCAGTGCTAATGTACCTGTTGCATGCTGGGGAGCGGTGCTAATGTACCTGTTGCATGCTGGGGATCGGTGCTAATGTACCTGTTGCATGCTGGGGATCGGTGCTAATGTACCTGTTGCATTCTGGGGAGCGGCGCTAATGTACCTGTTGCATGCTGGGGATCGGTGCTAATGTACCTGTTGCATGCTGGGGAGCGGTGCTAATGTATCTGTTGCATGCTGGGGAGCGGTGCTAATGTATCTGTTGCATGCTGGGGAGCGGCGCTAATGTATCTGTTGCATGCTGGGGAGCAGTGCTAATGTATCTGTTGCATGCTGGGGAGCGGTGCTAATGTATCTGTTGCATGCTGGGGAGCGGCGCTAATGTGCCTGTTGCATTTTGGGAAACCGCACTAATGTATATGTTGCATGCTGGGGAGCGGCGCTAATGTACCTGTTGCATGCTGGGGATCGGTGCTAATGTACCTGTTGCATGCTGGGGAGCGGCGCTAATGTACCTGTTGCATGCTGGGGAGCGGCGCTAATGTACCTGTTGCATGCTGGGGATCGGTGCTAATGTACCTGTTGCATGCTGGGGATCGGTGCTAATGTACCTGTTGCATGCTGGGGATCGGTGCTAATGTACCTGTTGCATGCTGGGGATCGGTGCTAATGTACCTGTTGCATGCTGGGGAGCGGTGCTAATGTACCTGTTGCATGCTGGGGATCGGTGCTAATGTACCTGTTGCATGCTGGGGAGCGGTGCTAATGTACCTGTTGCATGCTGGGGATCGGTGCTAATGTACCTGTTGCATGCTGGGGAGCGGTGCTAATGTACCTGTTGCATGCTGGGGAGCGGTGCTAATGTACCTGTTGCATGCTGGGGAGCGGTGCTAATGTACCTGTTGCATGCTGGGGATCAGTGCTAATGTACCTGTTGCATGCTGGGGAGCGGTGCTAATGTATCTGTTGCATGCTGGGGAGTGGTGCTAATGTACCTGTTGCATGCTGGGGAGCGGTGCTAATGTACCTGTTGCATGCTGGGGAGCGGTGCTAATGTACCTGTTGCATGCTGGGGAGCGGTGCTAATGTACCTGTTGCATGCTGGGGAGCGGTGCTAATGTAACTGTTGCATGCTGGGGAGTGGTGCTAATGTACCTGTTGCATGCTGGGGAGTGGTGCTAATGTATCTGTTGCATGCTGGGGAGCGGTGCTAATGTAACTGTTGCATGCTGGGGAGTGGTGCTAATGTACCTGTTGCATGCTGGGGAGCGGCGCTAATGTAACTGTTGCATGCTGGGGAGTGGTGCTAATGTACCTGTTGCATGCTGGGGAGCGGTGCTAATGTAACTGTTGCATGCTGGGGAGCGGTGCTAATGTAACTGTTGCATGCTGGGGAGTGGTGCTAATGTACCTGTTGCATGCTGGGGAGTGGTGCTAATGTACCTGTTGCATGCTGGGGAGCGGTGCTAATGTACCTGTTGCATGCTGGGGATCGGTGCTAATGTACCTGTTGCATGCTGGGGATCGGTGCTAATGTATCTGTTGCATGCTGGGGAGCGGTGCTAATGTAACTGTTGCATGCTGGGGAGTGGTGCTAATGTACCTGTTGCATGCTGGGGAGTGGTGCTAATGTACCTGTTGCATGCTGGGGAGCGGTGCTAATGTACCTGTTGCATGCTGGGGATCGGTGCTAATGTACCTGTTGCATGCTGGGGAGCGGTGCTAATGTACCTGTTGCATGCTGGGGATCGGTGCTAATGTACCTGTTGCATGCTGGGGAGCGGTGCTAATGTAACTGTTGGGTGCTGGGGAGTGGCGCTAATGTACCTGTTGCATGCTGGGGAGCGGTGCTAATGTACCTGTTGGGTGCTGGGGAGCGGTGCTAATGTAACTGTTGGGTGCTGGGGAGTGGCGCTAATGTACCTGTTGCATGCTGGGGAGCGGTGCTAATGTACCTGTTGGGTGCTGGGGAGCGGTGCTAATGTACCTGTTGCATGCTGGGGAGCTGCACTAATGCTCCTGGAGTGTATAAAGAAGAAGAGGATTAGCGCAGCTCCCCAGCACTGAATACAGAATAGTGCAGCACACGAATATGATGAAGGCATCAGAACAAGGCTACCATAGGAGCCTATGGAAGTGTGCTTTAGTGAGTGAGGTCGCTTTCTCTTTGCTGTGAACTTGTAATACCAGCACACATTAGCGTGCGCTGGTATTACACAGTGAAGCGTAGGGATGGGCAAAGGTGCTGAGTGTAATTTGTGTGTTAGAAGGAATAGTCCTGTTAACATTAGTTTTGGACAATCAAATGTTGATAAGAATTAAAATCCATTAAAATTCGGAATCTACTGTTATTTCCAGTTTTCGTATGTTCATAATTAGATTGACATGTAACATTTGATTTAAAAATACTATTCAGACGTTCAATAGTTCATGTGGTAGGGAAGTTAGTAAATTGATACATAATAGATACAAATGTATCAATTCGAATTGCATAATTGAATTTAACATTTAAAGAGGGCATTAGAAATACTATTACAAATATATTGATTATTAGAAACATTTAAACGAATATTACATTTAAAGAAAGCATTAGAAATACTATTACATTAAAAGAATGTTAGAATGTTGTATAAACATTAAAAACGAACCAACGTGTTAAAACTAGTTTCATTTTTTCGAATGTTGCAAAAATATTTAGCTCTCCACTTGTAATCTAACCCTTATTGTTTAAAAATATGACCTGCCACTTTAAGGCATTTAAACATTTTTTTTGTAATAATATAAATGTGTAGACTGTGATTGGCAGATGGGACCTAGATGGGAAGGTCTATTTTCACGAAAAATTATCAGCTAGTACGGTGCCATAGTAAGGGTAATTTTTTGGTGTGTGTGTACACTTTTGAAACTCTTCAATAAAGAACGTTGAAGCCAGCCACTGTGTATTTTGTCTGGTGTCTCACTACGGGGCCTATACTGTATTTTCGTATGGGAAAGACATGTATACATTACAAAAGTGCACAATGAAAATCGTAATTTAAAAATCTTACAAAATGAATAATTGAACAAGTCACACAAAAATACACAAGAAACAATGTACTGGTATGGTGCATCAAAAATAATAACAAAATTGTTCACCAAAAATTGTATTTGATCAAAAATGTAAAATTTAAATGTAAATTTAAATGTAAATTACACCGAAATAAATCATATTGACTATGCACAGTGTAAATTGTAATTAAAGTACACTGTATGTTAAAAAAAGCAAGAAATTTGTACTTAAAGGGCCATAATACCCAAATGTTTAAACACTTGAAAGTGATGCAGCATAGCTGTAAAAAGCTGACTAGAAAATATCACCTGAACATCTCTATGTAAAAAAGAAAGATATTTTACCTCAAAAGTTCCTCAGTAGCCACACCCCATTGTAAAGGATTTCTAAGCAGCATATTAGTATGTCTGTCCTGGGACAGCTGAAGGGATGAGCCTTGTGCACTCTCATTTTATTTCCCTATTCAGTTTAGTGAAGTTTACAATGAAATCTCATGAGAGTTAAGTGAAATCTCATGAGATCACAGTAAAAGAGTTCATAACCTCAGCACTGCTGATGCTGATTGGCTGCTGTTCATTTCTTCATTTTTTTTTTTACCTGCAGCTGGGAGCAGCTGAGTATAACTTTTTACACAGAACTCACTCTGCTGAGCTGAGGAGATTGTGAGGTAAAATATCTTCCTTTTTTACATAGAGATGCTCAGGTGATATTTTCCTGTAAGCTTTTTGCAGTTATACTGCATCAGTTTCAAGTGATTTAGCATATGAGTATTATGTCCCTATAAAAGGACAAAATACAAAGTGTATTTGTTGTTTTTTCATAAAATGGGCTAAACATGGGCGTGTATGAAACTGTCTCTCAAATCCCAGCGTAATTCTGTAAACATTTTCGCACTACAGATCACACTGTTTTTTCTTTGAATTTAAAGGTGGCAAGCTTTTATCAAAATAATTAAAAAACGAATTACTCTGAAAGGAAAACCTAACTATACGAAAATAACAGCGGATTTAAAGGGACACTCAAGTCAAAATAAACTTTTATGACTCAGATAGAGCAGCAGTTTTAAGACACTTTTCAATTTACTTCCATTATACAATTTTGCACAGTCTTTTTATATGTACACTTTCTGGGGAACAAGATCCTACTGAGCATGTGCACAAGCTCACAGGGTATACGTATACTAGTCTGTGATTGGCTGCTGTCTGTCACATGATACAGGAAGAGGAAAATGCCAGGGTCTCCCTCTGTACTTTGTCCTCCATTGGGAAGATCTCTCGTATTCGTATAGGAGACATCTCGCCACTTGCAGGGACAGCCCCTTTATTTATAGAATTCCATAAGGGCTGCTCCGGCCAGTGTTGTTAGCATGGAAAACCATGTCTAGGCTTGCACATTTTATAGAATCAGACCCTAAATTAGTAACTGGTATGGCCAGTGAAACTTTGTATACTGGGCATTCTCATTAAGAGAGGGGAGTAGAGACAAATGCAGTGTAATATTGGCCTAGATTCATTAAAACACATTAGTTAAAGAAATATCTTTTGGAAAAACTTGCCACATTTTAACTTGAAAATTGTGGATTTCATAAAGATTGATACTCGCCCCTCTTCCCAGTCACAAGATGCAAGTTCATATAAGCAAGGTGCCACATCTCTCTAGTAAGCAGTTACTTCTGCGTCCATAGAATAATCTCCATTGTGAAAAATACCAATAAAATAAAAAAATGCCTTTGCACCTTACAGAGCAAATTCATTAAAAGGAAAAAAAAAACGTGCTCTATTAAAACTGCGCACGCTTACATGCACAAATGAAAATGTAAAAACAGTTAAACATAAATAGAAAATATAAAACAAGACAGCCTCATTAGCTTTGAGATAGTGCGACATGATGGTGAGACAAGATACGTCACAGGTGGCAATAGTCGTTATGAATTCTGACCTCATCTCTAGAAAGTCCCAGAGTCCTGGAGACACCAGTAATTATATATATTTCTACTAAATTAATTTACCATAATAAAACAGACATGAGAATATGTCGCAATTACATTGTCACAACAGAGTTTCTTTTAAGTGTAGAAGTTGTAATTATCAGCGGTTTTATGTGTATTGTGTGCTGCACATGTCAACCAACTATAGATGTAAATAGCAGGAACATCCACTAACCAAAAACTGGAAGTGAATATCGAACATGATTTCAAAGCCCCTCAGTAACCTCACAATTGTCTTATAAATCTAGTGAGTGACCACATGGCATTAGTGATGGTCCTGGCTCCTGGGGTGATGGATAGATGATACCTGTTGTCTTGATAGCGAATGCTTGTCCCTTTTATAACCCCCACTGCTTTACTAATGGGGGATGTCTAGACTATATGATTTATGCGTGTAAAAATTTTAGTTATTAAAGGGACATGAAGCCCAACATTCATGATTCAGATAGAGCATACAATTTTAAAACAACTTTCTAATTTACTCCTATTATCTAATTTGCTACATTATCTTGGTATCCTTTGATGAAAAGCAAACCTAGGTGGGCTCAGGAACTGGGAGCTAGCTGCTGATTTGTGCACACATATGTCTCCTGTTAGCTAGCTCACAGTAGTGCATTGCTGTTCCTTCAATAAAGGATACCAAGAGAATGAAGCAAAACTGTTAATTTAAGTAAATTGGAAAGTTATTTAGAATTGTATTCTCTATCTGAATCATGAAAGGAAAATGTGGGTTTCATATCCTTTTACGCATGCAAGGGATAAAGGTTGGTGACTTTATCTTCTGCTAAACCTACATTTATCTGCTTCTCTCTCCTGCCTCTGCTTGAAGCACTGGATATGTAATACATTTCCACCACAATCAATTAGAAAATGAGCCCCCCCCCGCCCCAGCGTCACATTCTAGATAGCACCAGCTCGTGCTCACAGTTACTCACTTCCTTTTGCGCAGCTTGTAGTTTTCAGTTTTGAGAAGGTAGAGTTTTTTGGCAAAGAAGACTGTCATCATGAAGAGGAGGAGAACGACGAGTGCCGCTGTGCCAACTGCCACACACATCACCTGGAAATCTGTGATGATGGATTCACAGCGCATGCCCTTGTGCCAAATATAATCCTGTGTGTTACACCTAAAACAAAAGCACAGGATAGATTATATATATACTTAGGCGTTATAGTCTTCGGTAAGATATGAAATGGTACAAACAGCTTACTTTTTGTGTGTCACTCTTCCCTTGAAAGGACCGTGGTGTGACGTTTGTATGTAATCTACATGCTTATTTGTATTTTATTTCCAAAGCTATGAAAATAAATAATAAAATGCCCCCACAAGATTTCCCAGAGACAATGGGCAAGATTTATGACGAAGCAAATCAACAGATCGGTTACAGGCTCACTCATTAGAGCCTGCATCTGATATTTATGAAGCTGTGGTTTAAACCACTCCTTCATAAACCCTCTCTGCCAAACTGGAGTTGGCAGATGTAAATCAACTGGATTAATTCAACCAGGCTGATTGACAAGCCGTAATCTCACACAACTGGTTGCATGAGGGTAGGGGGACGGTATTGCATGAGTGTTCCCTCAGGCAATGATAAATATGGGTAACACATTCACCCCACAATTTGCAATAAAATGCAGACAGGTTCACAACATGGGAATCTTGTCCACTCGCAAATTGATCAATTTTGCCTATGTGGGGCTATGTTAGAGAAATCAGTGAGTGGAGTAATACCATGTCAGGGGCAGAGCTGAGTTGGGGAGGGATTGGGAAAGGGGTGTGGCTAGATGGTTCTTGATAAACCTTTTATATTAACCTACAGAGGGGCGGGAGAGCCAAGAGGCATAGCTTCCTAGCAGTGAAAACCCTGCAAAATACGGGATGGTTAGAGTAACATATACAGGATAGATATGCAGACATTTGCTGACTAAGTATGGGATATTGTACCAGGTCACGGACATTAGTATAATTAGCTTATCAGGTATTTGCTGCTATAAGCACAAGAATATTTTTTGAGGTTATGAGATATTGTCACACTGGGTCAACAGAGGAAAAACTTTAAAGAAAACTGCACTACACCATACTGATGGATCCCAAAACTGAGCTACACCATACTGATGGATCCCAAAACTGAGGTTATTGTTCTTTAACTCAACCATTAATTCTTATACTGTATTTAAGACTAGCATTATGTGATGCCTGTGAAGCTTAGAGGTGGAGATCTGGCAGAAAGCCTAGGCAGTCTGGGGGGCAGAGATAGGTAGTTTAGTTGGAATAGTCTGGGCAGTTCAGCGGAAGGGTTGGATAGGAGTTTGGACACTGTTAAATGAAGCTTTGGTGGTTTCATGTTTTCAAAGAGAAATAAAAACTAAGTTGTGAAATTGTAGTAAACCACCTGTTAATGTCCTGCAAAGTACTGGACAGTGGGGAAATCTGCTATGATCCTATTGTGTTTGCTCACATTTATACATCCTAGCTACTGTTCCCTAAGAAGGTTTACAAAATCTGTATTTTGGGAAGGTGGGTCTACTTTTTGACATGCAAATGAAAACATAAATAACTTTTTTCATATTAATGCTTATGTATAGTTAAAAATACAAAACACAATGAAATAGTAATAATTAGATCAAAAGCTCAATGACATAACAAACATCATGTACTAACACATGGTACCAAATTCTTTCTCTGTTTTGATTCAAAACAAAGTTGAAGGAATATGAAATACTTTTAACTATGTTATATCAATGTCTAATTATACACAGTAGGACTACTTTGCAATATATTTTAATTGTTTATTTTACTCAATTTTCACTTGTGAGTTCTGCAATTCTGAGAATTAGAAGTGGACATTGCAGTCTTCACATGCCTAACCTTGTTACATATCTGTCAATGACTTAAAGAGATATTTAAATAAGAAACTGTAAAACAATTGCACTTTTGTTACCAAAATGACAGTAGCTTGTCTTATGTACTCCGATAAAAAGTCCTGATTGGCTCCTCCGTACAATTTGAGTTTTTGGGGAGTGTTTAGCTATTAAAAACAAGTGCAGCAAACCAGGAGATAATACATTTAAAATGTGTTCACATTCACCTAGTATATTAACTTACAGAAAGACTGCAGGAAAATCTTTGCACAATAAGGGAGTTGATCACAATTCTTTATAAAAAACGTATCAAATTAATTTTAGCATAAAAACATCATTAACATCTAGGGGAAGTTTTGTAGATAAATCATTTGATAAGGTTTTTATTTCCCTATAAACAATAAAAGATGGGATGCTGCTGGATTTCCTGCAGTTATGTGACTAATCCAGCCTGCCTGGCACTATTATAATGTGGCTATTCACCAGCGTATTGGTAATGAGGAACTATTTAAGTGTGTATGTTGCTACCACTTTATTACACAAGCCACCCGAAGTCAGTGATTTCTACATGCAAACATGTTGCTTTATGTAACTGGTTGGGACTTTAAATCAAGCACCACCATTCGCATGGTTGTGCAGTCCAGATATACACCACGTGAATAATTTCCTAAAGGGAAATAATTGAATGCATTTCCATTTTGAACAGAAGCATGGGGAATGAAATATTGAGACACACGCACAGACATGTTAACAAATATATGTGCATACTCACACAATGCAACCTACTATATAAACACGTTTAAAATATTTCCTTCATTTTTTGTTGATTTTCAAATATATAATAAGGGGAAAACTTTTTCAAAATTGCAGGCATACAAGTTTTGAAGTAGAGAACCTGTCCACCTGTAATTGCCTAGCCACCTGTAATCGCCTGGCCACCTGTAATCGCCTCTCTACCTGTAATTGCTTAGCTATCTGTAATCGCCTGTCTACCTGTAATCGCCTGTCTTGTCTACCTGTCGTCTCCTGGCCACCTGTAATCATCTGGCCACCTGTAATCGCCTGTCTCCCTGTAATCGTCTGGCCACCAGTAATAGCCTGTCTACCTGCAATCGATTGTCCACCTGTAATCACCTCGCGACCTGTAACAGGCTCTCTCCCTGTAATCGCTTGTCTCCCTATAATCACCTGGCCACCTGTAATAGCCTGTCTATTTGCAATCGCCTGTCCACCAGTAAGTGTCGAGGGGATTTATCCCACAACCTCTGAGGTAGGTAAGAGAAAAAAGAAGCAATTTCTACTTCTTACATTTGTGGTTGTAGATTTACTCACTCACCTGCCCCACAAAGTCTTAAAAGCTATGAATGAAGCTTAATACATTTCCCTTTCACTAAGTTCTAAATACATATGGCAAGTCTTAAACCTACTATTTATTTTTGTATTTCCTCCTTTACAGAGACTAGAGTAAAAAAAAAATTTTTTTTTATTTTTCTACCATATTTTTAACCCTTGAAAAGGGGTTAAATACTATTTCATAACTCTCAACTATACCAGATCTTGCAGAATTGGCCCTGGCTGGGAGGTTTGCTCCTTCCCACCAGCCATGGCTCTGCAATAGACCACAAGACCCCTCGCCTCCCTGTTTCGCAAAAACTTCGGGAACAGTTTGGATGTATTTAGGATCTAATCCTAAGGAGGTGAGAACAGCATTTGATGCATGATTTTAACATAGTATTTAATCCCTTTACAGGGAAGGAATAAGAATATGCTGAAAATAAAATGCTGTAATGAAACAAACACTGTATTTACACACTAGAATGTCTCTTTAAAGGCCACTAGTCATTTTATTTGCTGTTTATTTATGCTGCTGATGTTCCCAGACAGACCCCGCAAGTCGAGCTGCGGAGTCTCCGTGTTTGAGATCAGAGTTCCTCTAACAAAGAGGATGTGTGTGGAGCTGAATGCATCTTCTCTCCTGTTACAATCATCCTGCGGCTTCTATTGCCTCGCTGTCGTCTCCTCACTTCAACTTGTAAATGAATAGAACTGAAATTTTCCCAAGGCCAAATCAGGCAGCTCCATACATTAGTGAATAGAAATTCAAGAATGACGTCTCCAGTACTTGTCAGCTAGTTAAGGTACTTAGCGCAGACTTTTGGATGTGTCACAACTTGTGCTTAGACAGGATGTCTTGCAATCCTATTTGTGTCACATCCCCCAGCGGGATGCAGCGCAGGATAACAGACAGAACACGCGGCAAACTAACAGACATATATATACATAGGGGATCAGCTATTGCCAACTGCCATAGTCTGGGGATAATAAGAAATTAGTGCAGCACAAAATGAAACTATTTTATATCAACAGTATAGTAGCAATTAAAGGGACAATGAAACTTTCATGATTCAGATAGAGCGTGCAGCTTTAAGAGACTGTACCATTTATTTTCAGTATCAAATTGTGCACCAGTTTTTTTGTCTGCAAACTTACTGAGGTACTAGCTCCTTACTGAGCATGTGCAAGCGTTCACAGTGTATATGTATATGAGTCTGTGATTGGCTGATGGGAGCCGTTAAAGGGAAGTAATGTACATTTTTGAATTTGTCAGGTGGTAATGGTTCAATTATTTATTTTGTAGGATTTATAAATTAAAATGTTATCCTGCAGTTTTGTAATGTATGTATCTCCTTCCCATATGTAAATGCATTATATACACCCCTTAGCGAGACACCCTGTTTACAGAATTCCACCAAGGAAAAAAAAGGGTTGGCAGCATTCTTATAGAATCTCACCAGCCCAGAGATCTCTACGTAGCTGGCACCATAAATTATTAAAATTAGGAATAGTGCAAGGTATAGGAGCCTTTTGTCCTGGTAAATAGAAAAAGGTCTAAGGAAAACAGTTTACCTGGGCTTCGGCAGCATGAAGTTGAAATTCACCTTAAATCATATTTTTAATACACAAATTAATATAACTAATTTACTAAACATTAAAGGGACATTAAACCTCTCAGTACAACTACAATAGGATGGTTATTACTCGCCATGATATTGTTTTTCCTCCTCTGCCTGAAGCTGTCTTCAAAGACATTCTCTAATTTTACCCCTTACAAGTATCAGTTAGTCAAGCGCCATCTTGTAGCTTACATTTGTTATGTAACTTTTAACAATGTAAAAAATGCAAAAATCTATTTTTTCTGCTCCCTATTATGTGATCTAAACTGAACTGAAAAGCAGATCTGTGAAAGTGCACTGCCCCTGTCACATGATGCAGCAATACAGGAGCTACAAGATGGCAGTGCCCAGTATAAAATGCAGAACTTTACCAACTGGCTTCTGTAATGAGATAAAGTGCACTGTTCCTGTCACATGATGCAGCAATACGGGAGATACAAGATGGCGGTGCCCAGTATAAAATGCAGAGCTTTACCAACTGGCTTCTGTAATGAGATAAAGTGCACTGTTCCTGTCACATGATGCAGCAATACAGGAGCTACAAGATGGTGGTGCCCAGTATAAAATGCAGAGCTTTACCAACTGGATTCTGTAATGAGATAAAGTGCACTGTTCCTGTCACATGATGCAGCAATATATAAGCTACAAGATGGCGGTGCCCAGTATAAAATGCACAGAATTACCAACTGGCTTCTGTAATGAGATAAAGTGCACTGTTCCTGTCACATGATGCAGCAATACGTTAGCTACAAGATGGCGGCGCACGGTATAAAATGCACAGCTTTACCAACTGCCTTCTGTAATGAGATAAAGTGCACTGTTCCTGTCACATGATGCAGCAATACGTTAGCTACAAGATGGCGGCGCCCAGTATAAAATGCACAGCTTTACCAACTGGCTTCTGTAATGAGATAAAGTGCACTGTTCCTGTCACATGATGCAGCAATACGTTAGCTACAAGATGGCGGCGCCCAGTATAAAATGCACAGCTTTACCAACTGGCTTCTGTAATGAGATAAAGTGCACTGTTCCTGTCACATGATGCAGCAATACGGGAGCTACAAGATGGTGGTACCCAGTATAAAATGCAGAACTTTACCAACTAGCTTCTGTAATGAGATAAAGTGCACTGCTTCTGTCACATGATGCAGCAATATATGAGCTACAAGATGGAGGTGCCCAGTATAAAATGCAGAACTTTACCAACTGGCTTCTGTAATGAGATAAAGTGCACTGCTTCTGTCACATGCTGCAGCAATATATAAGCTACAAGATGGCGGTGCCCAGTATAAAATGCAGAGCTTTACCAACTGACTTTTGTAATGAGATAAAGTCACTGCTTCTGTCACATGATGCAGCAATACGGGAGCTACAAGATGGTGGTACCCAGTATAAAATGCAGAACTTTACCAACTAGCTTCTGTAATGAGATAAAGTGCACTGCTTCTGTCACATGATGCAGCAATATATGAGCTACAAGATGGAGGTGCCCAGTATAAAATGCAGAACTTTACCAACTGGCTTCTGTAATGAGATAAAGTGCACTGCTTCTGTCACATGCTGCAGCAATATATAAGCTACAAGATGGCGGTGCCCAGTATAAAATGCAGAGCTTTACCAACTGGCTTCTGTAATGAGATAAAGTACACTGTTCCTGTCACATGATGCAGCAATACGGGAGCTACAAGATTGCGGTGCCCAGTATAAAATGCACAGCATTACCAAATGACTTTTGTAATGAGATAAAGTGCACTGTTCCTGTCACATGATGCAGCAATATGGGAGCTATAAGATGGCGGCGCCCAGTATAAAATGCAGAACTTTTCCAACTGGCTTCTGTAATGAGATAAAGTGCACTGCCCCTGTCACATGATGCAGCAATACGTGAGCTACAAGATGGCGGTGCCCAGTATAAAATGCAGAGCTTTACCAACTGGCTTCTGTAATGAGATAAAGTGCACTGTTCCTGTCACATGATGCAGCAATACGTGAGCTACAAGATGGCGGCCCCCAGTATAAAATGCAGAGCTTTACCAACTGGCTTCTGTAATGAGATAAAGTGCACTGCCCCTGTCACATGATGCAGCAATACGTGAGATACAAGATGGTGGCGCACAGTATAAAATGCAGAACTTTACCAACTGGCTTCTGTAATGAGATAAAGTGCACTGCCCCTGTCACATAATGCAGCAATACGGGGGCTACAAGATGGCGGTGCCAAGTATAAAATGCACAGCATTACCAACTGACTTCTATAATGAGATAAAGTGCACTGCCCCTGTCACATGATGCAGCAATATGGGAGCTATAAGATGGCGGCGCCCAGTATAAAATGCAGAACTTTACCAACTGGCTTCTGTAATGAGATAAAGTGCACTGTTCCTGTCACATGATGCAGCAATACGTGAGCTACAAGATGGCGGTGCCCAGTATAAAATGCACAGCATTACCAAATGACTTTTGTAATGAGATAAAGTGCACTGTTCCTGTCACATGATGCAGCAATATGGGAGCTATAAGATGGCGGCGCCCAGTATAAAATGCAGAACTTTACCAACTGGCTTCTGTAATGAGATAAAGTGCACTGCCCCTGTCACATGATGCAGCAATACGTGAGCTACAAGATGGCGGTGCCCAGTATAAAATGCAGAGCTTTACCAACTGGCTTCTGTAATGAGATAAAGTGCACTGTTCCTGTCACATGATGCAGCAATACGTGAGCTACAAGATGGCGGCCCCCAGTATAAAATGCAGAGCTTTACCAACTGGCTTCTGTAATGAGATAAAGTGCACTGCCCCTGTCACATGATGCAGCAATACGTGAGATACAAGATGGTGGCGCACAGTATAAAATGCAGAACTTTACCAACTGGCTTCTGTAATGAGATAAAGTGCACTGCCCCTGTCACATAATGCAGCAATACGGGGGCTACAAGATGGCGGTGCCAAGTATAAAATGCACAGCATTACCAACTGACTTCTATAATGAGATAAAGTGCACTGCCCCTGTCACGTGATGCAGCAATATGGGAGCTATAAGATGGCGGCGCCCAGTATAAAATGCAGAACTTCACCAACTGGCTTCTGTAATGAGATAAAGTGCACTGTTCCTGTCACATGATGCAGCAATACGTGAGCTACAAGATGGCGGTGCCCAGTATAAAATGCAGAGCTTTACCAACTGGCTTCTGTAATGAGATAAAGTGCACTGTTCCTGTCACATGATGCAGCAATACGTGAGCTACAAGATGGCAGTGCCCAGTATAAAATGCAGAGCTTTACCAACTGGCTTCTGTAATGAGATAAAGTGCACTGTTCCTGTCATATGATGCAGCAATACGTGAGCTACAAGATGGCGGTGCCCAGTATAAAATGCAGAACTTTACCAACTGGCTTCTGTAATGAGATAAAGTGCACTGTTCCTGTCACATGATGCAGCAATATATGAGCTACAAGATGGCGGTGCCCAGTATAAAATGCAGAGCTTTACCAACTGGCTTCTGTAATGAGATAAAGTGCACTGTTCCTGTCACATGATGCAGCAATATATAAGCTACAAGATGGCGGTGCCCAGTATAAAATGCAGAGCTTTACCAACTGGATTCTGTAATTAGTTAAAATAAGAGAACAGCTTTATAGAGAGCTGTAGGTACAGGAGGGAAAACACTAGTATGGTGAGTAGTAACCTGCTGCTGTAGTTGTACCCAGCAGTTTAATGTCCCTTTAAGGCACAGATTACAAGTGGAGCCCTATAGATAAAGGGACATGAAACCCACATTTTTTATTTTATGATTCAGATAGAGCATACATTTTAATATATGATTCACATTTACTTTTATTATCAATTTTATTTCATTCTCTTGGTATCCTTTGTTGGAGGAGCAGCAATACACTACTGGGAGCTATCTGAACACATTAGTTAGCCAATCACAAGAGGCATAATGCATTGGCTGCTGGTGGCAAGGCAAAAAATGGAGTCCATAGTCCATTATCTGGATGACTTCATGGTGGTTGGAAAGGCTGGGTCGGGGATTTGCGAGCAAATGAAGGTGGGACTGACAGGAATGTTGGAGGAACTAGGGGTACCAGTGGTGAGCGAAAAGACAGAGGGCCCATGCGCAAGGGTAGCTTTTCTAGGCATAATTATAGACTCGGTAAAAGGGCAATGTGAGCTTCCTGCTGACAAGGTGGAAAAAGCAAGAATGCTAATAGCAGGAATGGTTATGTGAAAAAATGTAACGTTAAGAGAAATGCAGAAGATGTTGGGGTATTGAACTTCGCATGCAAAGTCATACCGGTGGGGAGGATTTTTAAAAGGTGTTTGGAGCTAAGCACAAAAGGGGCAAAAGACCAGAGCACATGATTAGGGTGTCAGGGGAGATGAGAGAGGATTTGAAAGTCTGGGACTAATTTTTACAGGAGTTTAATGGGGTTCAGATATGGGAGAAGGAGGCCTCAATGGAGGAATTGGAACTGTACACTGACGCAGCGAGCAGCTTAGGGTTTGGGGCATATTTCCAGGCTGATGGTGCGCTGGAGGATGGCCAGAGAACTGGAAGGAGGAAGAGTGGGTTGAGAACCTAGTACTACTAGAGCTATTCCCAATAGTGGTTGCAATTGAGCTATGGGGCAAACTACTGTCAAATAGAAGAATAATTTGCTGGTCAGATAATATGGGAGTAGTGGACGTGATCAATCAGTTATCAGCATCATCTCTACTCGTGGTTAGATATTTAAGATATTTCGTGCTGAAGTGTTTAAAACTTAACATCTGTTTCAAGGCTAAGCATCTTCCTGGCTATAGAAATGCGGTTGCCGATGCGTTGTCCCATTTTAAATGGGAAAGGTTTAGGGCGTTAGTCTCCAATGCTAGACAGGAAGGTGAATGCTGCCCTATCCTTATTTGGCAGATTGGCAACAGATAGAAGGAATGAAAGAGCTGGTCGAGAAATCCTTGGCACCAAGTACCTGGGCAGTTTACAAGAAATATTGGGGGCAGTGGTGTGAGTTCAAGAAGGGAACAAGCATAGGAGAGGAAGGGAAATGTTTGGAGTGGTTGTTGAGCCTGATAAAATAGGGTGTAAAAAAGGGCAGTTGGGTACAGTTATAGCTGGAATAGCTTATTTTTCGCAATTATACGGGAGAATAGATTGGTCAAAAAAATTTATAGTGAAAAAGATTGCGAGAGCATGGGGTAGAGAGGAGGCGAAGCAAGAGGACAAAAGGTAACCCATAACGGAAGATAGGATAGAAAAAATGGTAGATGCATTAGCAAGGGTCTGCTCGAGCCAGGACAAAAGCATTGATTTTTAAGACTGCATTTATTATGGCATTCCAAGGGGCCATGAGGATAGGGGAACTATTACCCAAAAATAGCAAGGTAGGAAAGGGCGGTCTGGAAGTAGGAGAGGTGAGATGCGGGGAGGAGGCAGTGCTGATTTTTGTTAGGAGATCCAAGACAGACACAGAGGGGAAAGGGGCATGGTTAAATATGAGGGCATCCGGGGGAATACTATTCCCCGTGGCATGCGTAAAACACTATATAGCAGTTTATAGGAGTGGGGGGTCGACATTTCTGCGGCATGCATACGGATCCGAGATGACAATTTTTCAATTCAGTGAGTTACAGAGAGTAGTAGAGAAGCTGGGATGGGGGAAGTCATACTTTGCGCCGCATTCCTTTAGAATAGGGGCGGCAACCTCCACCGCGAGTAGAGGTTGTTTGAGCGAGCAAATTAAGAAGCTAGGAAGATGGAAATCAGCAGCTTAAAAATCGTACATTCGTTTACAAAAAGAGGAAATATTAAAAAAAACTTTTCAGTTTTTAACTGGTGGCTAATGGTTGTTTAAAAATGTATTTCATTTCAGGCAGAGTTTTAAGGGTGTGGATCGTAGGACATTCCTACGTTTTTTGGGCACAAGCCAGGGCGGCGGCATCAGGAGTGCATCTAGGTTTCTTGCACAAGGAAGCTAGCATTAGATGGATAGGAAAAAGAGGCATGAAGTGGGATGAGTTAGTGCCAACAATACAGCAGGCAAGACTAAGATGGGGTTGCCTAAATGCCCTTATTATACATCTGGGAGGGAACGACATAGGGGCCTACTCGCTAAGAGAGTTAGAGGAACAAGTGTCCGGGGGAATGAAATGGCTAAAGGTAGCACAGCCATCGGCCCAAATAGTATGGTCCAACATAATATCAAGGATATACTGGAGAAACTCTAATACTTGCAAGGCAGGGTATAGATCAAGAAGGAAGGTAAACCAGGTAGCAGCGAAGGCGATGAGGGAAATAGGGGGCAGAGTGATAGAGCATCCACTGATAGCGGCAAAAAGGGAGGATCTATTCCAACGCGATGGGGTACACTTAACAGACAAAGGAAATGACCAATTGCTGATGGACAGCAAGGGGATGTTACAGGAATAGGTAAACGTAAGGAAAGGTCACAAAATGTTGGTACTATATGGCAGTGAAGTTCGGGTCTGGCACATGGGCGGGGCAGTGAGGGGGTGGGAGGATCCCGCAGCATACTCAGCCCTGAAGGGTGATCCGGTGGTCTATCTATTGGGCGGACTATGCCGTGGGTTCTCCTTCCCCCCCTCCTGCTCTGCCACGGGGGTATTTGTGGTCCACCCCCCGATACGTGTGTCCCAAAATTCTTGTTAATGCTGTGGCATTTTGTGGTGTGGATTTTTGTGATTTATGATATGGCTGAATTTTGCTCCTCAAAGCTTAAAGCCAGAAATGGCAAAATTCAATTAACTTAATTAAATATGTGTCCTTTCTATATTTCGCCATAACAACTGTGTCTGTGTCTTTATTTTCGTTTATAGATAAGCTAAGTAAGTTAAGGTATAGGTAAAGGTAATTGGTATATGGTTTGGTAAAGGAATGAAGCCTCCAAGACCTTAGTACTATATGGCAGCAGTGCTTGCAAAAATTATATATACTGTATATGTTGCCTATACACATGCACACTCTCAAGCCTATCTCAGTATGCTCGTAAGAAATGGAGAAATTTCGACTAAGAATACAGCGACACAGAGATCATTTGGAGAACTGAAGTAAACGGTAAGATTTATAGGGGAAACTATAAATGTCCTTGGATACTCAGGACTAAAATAAATCCACGGATCCAGCGAATATCGGTGCCCAGATATCAGGCATCTTGCAGCCAAGACAAGCTGTTACTATATAAAGCTTTTGCTTCCCTTGCACCAATACTCAGGCTGATGCAAATATAAAACCTTTTGCTTTAATGCATGAATATTTATGCGCACGTTCATCACATAAGCGCAGGCGGGAGAGGAGCTTTGTGAGATGCTCAAGGTGATTGAGAAAACAAACTGATTCACTCCGTCTGATGAGGTTTTAGCAAGAAAGAGGGAAGATGAAAATAAATTCAATGTCAAAGGAAAGACACAGGAGAGATATATTTCACGACTTAGATCAATATTTAACTCTTGCAACGTTACATTCTCTTCACTCCCATCACTTCATTTTCATTAATGGACCAATAAATACAGTAGACCTGAATAATCAGCAACAGCATAATAAACAGACAATGCAATAGCAATTTTAAGTGAGATGTAGATTTTTTTCTGGAAATTTTAAAAATGTACTTAAAGGGACATAAAACCCAATTTTTTTTTCTTTCATGATTTAGATAGAACGTACAATTTTACACAGCTTTCCAAGTTACTTCTAATATCAATTTTTCTTTGTTTTCTTGTTATCCTTTGTTGAAAAGAAGGAGGTTAAGCTTAGGAGTGTGCACGTGTGTGAAGCACTATATGGCAATATTTTTGCAACAATGTTAAACATTTAGCAGGAGCACTAGATGGCAGCACTATGTCCTATCATGTAGTGCTTCAGTCATGTGCACGCTACCTATCTAGATATATCTTCAACAAAGAATAACATGAGAACAAAGATTTGATAATAGAAGTAAATTGGACACTTTTTTTTAAATTGTATTCTATATTTGAATCATGAAGAAAAAAAAATTGGGGCTTCGTGTCGCTTTAAAGGGACATTAAAGTCAAAATGAAACTTAAATTGACTGAATATAAGACAACATTCTAAACAGATTTCCAGTTTACTTCCAATATAAATTATGCTCAGTTCTCTTGGTATACTTTGTTAAAAGAGTAATCTTAGGTAAGCTTTAAGTGAGGAACATAGGAATTTCAAGTATTTTTTTATTTTTTTATTTTCAAAGCTTTATTAAAGAATAAACGAAAAAGAAAATGGTACATACAGCAAAGATCTTAAGATACATAAGGTTTAGGTAGAATGTTCACGAATTTCAAGTATTTTTATTCAAAACACATTAAAATATATTAAAAATTAATAAAAATGATATTGCATTTTTCAAGGTATTTGACTGGGAAGGGCTCAAAAAAGTTTAAAACAAATAAAATAAATATATATATATATATATATGTGTGTGTGTGTATATATGTTATTATGTGTATAATGTTATGTATGTGTGCACATATTTACACCTAAACACATAAATACACGTATATTTTTTATTAAAAAGTAAATATATGAGTCTAATACTTTATTTGAACACGTTTTGGATGTGTTTTTGGAAATACTTTTTTTTTTTTACTCTTAGGGCTCCATCTATGAAGCAGCGAAAGCTGCTTTTGAGGCTCATTTCAGGCTCGCCAAAAAAAAAGTTAAGAGGCAGCGGTCATAAGAACAGGGGCGGCATTGCACACGCATTTCACCCGAAATGCTTGTGCAATGATAAATGTGTCTGCATTTAGCGATGTCGAGCTGACATGATTCGCTTCTGCTCGACATATGAAAAATCAACCTCTTTCACTTTACTTGAGGTCTCAAGTCACGCTAAATATTGTAGCGCAGATTCGGCTTTCGTTGAAGTGCAAACTATAGGTTTCATTTTGTAATACGAGCACAAGTTAGTGCGTTTGCGATCTCCATTGAAAGTATAGGCTGCGCTAGGGTGATGTTGCTGCGCTATCCCTTATCTGGTAAATGTGATTTTAATAGTGTAATAGTAAGTCGTGCCCTAATGTAAGCGCGGTCCAGCGATATTCTGTAACACGTCCCGTTCTATCATTAGCCGCCACTTGTAATCTGGTCCGTTATGTGCAATTTATAAAGGGTGTTTTGTGATGCAGCAGAGTGGACTGAAATATGGAACCCATTGATGGTAGTGGTCAATTGGACTCTGCTGCTACCTGTCCCGGAATGTTTTCCACAAGGTGGCAACCGCGGTTAAACCTTGTTTCTCATATTGTTAATAGCATCTGTTAACTATGATTTGTGTAAATGGAGGCACGTTAAAGGGACATGCAAATCATAATTAAACTTTCATGATACAGAAAGACCATGTAAGTTTAAGAGACTATTCAATTCACTTCTGTTGACAAATGTACTTTATTCTCTTCATATCCTTTGTTAAAAAACATACCTAGGTAGCCTCAGGAGCAGCAATGCACTACTATGGTCTAGCTGGTGAATGGTGGCTGCACATATATGCCTCTTGTCATTGGCTCACCAGGTGAGTTCAGCTAGTTCCAAGTAGTACATTATTGCTCTAATGCTCACCTTAATTATGTGTTTAACTTTTTTGCAAGTGTTACTACAACGATATATTTAAGCAAAAGCACAATAATAAAATGCTCTAACTTATTAGTATATCTCATTGTGCACTTTATGTCCCTTTAAGGTATCACACAGTATCAGCCAATCATAAGTGTGCAAAAAAAAAAAGCCCAAACTGAAATAGGAATAAGTCACAACATAAAGCATTTACCTTCCCATGGGAAGTGCAAAAGGAAATCCAGATGCAAATAATTTGTCCTGTAGATATAACCACGTAAAGCTATTCCTCTGCTTCAGTGTTTGCTGTGGTCTAATATTATGCACTAACACTATAGCTGTAAACTCAGTGCAGATGAAATGTATCTGATAGCACCTATATTATATAGGTACCAGTGTTATCACTATATAGAAGACTGCCCATTGTCTTATTAGCCATAGCTGCCCCCCTAATGCATCAACTCAATAGGCCTCTGCTGTGATAATACCTATACTGCCCAGACCAAAGACACATATATTATATAGGTACCAGTGCTATCACTATATAGAAGACTGCCCATTTTCTTATTAGCCATAGCTGCCCCCCTAATGCAACAACTCAATAGGCTTCTGCTGTGATAATACCTATACTGCCCAGACCAAAGACACATATATTATATAGGTACCAGTGCTTTCACTATATATCAGGGGACCATCCTATGTACCAGACCCCCCATTGTCTTATTAGTTATAGCTGCCCCCCCCAACACAACAACTCCATAGGCCTCTGCTGTGACCTATGCTGTCCAATAGAAAAGAAAGGGTATTCCAGCCTCCAAAGTTAAAAAGACCTTATTTTTCACATAGGGTCAATAGAAAATACAATGTTTCAGGCCTGCTATAGGCCCTTTGTCATGTACAGAGTGTACATGACTAAGGGCCTATAGCAGGCCTGAAACGTTGTACTTTCTATTTCTATGGACCCTATGTGAAAAAATAAAGGTCTTTTTAACTTTGGAGGCTGGAATACCCTTTCTTTTCTATTGGATTTCAATTTGGATGTGGCAGGTCCTATATTCCGTGCCCCACAGACCAAGAGACAGATGTACTGTTTTCCAATTCTTGTAAAAATAACACCTATGCTGCCCAGACCAATGGCACCTATAGTATACAGGTACCAGTGCTATTACTATATATCAGGGGATCATCTTATGTACAAGCCCACCCATTGTCTTATTAGACATAACTGCGCCCTCTAACGCAACAACTCCCTAGGCCTCTGCTGTGATAATACCGATACTGCCCAGACCAATGACACATATGCAGTGATCAAGTGCGCAAGACTGTTGCTAGCTATCCATATTTATCTTTATGTTTTTAACTTTTGGAATAAAATATTGGAACTTTTTACCTACGCTTGGAATTTGACTGTACTATTTCAAGGTTAGTGTGCCGCGGCCCCGAGCGCTACTTCTATTTGGATTATTTGTTTCAGCTTTTGCTGTTTTGGGCGTGATTGGCAGTTCCGCCCGAGGTAGCAGCCGAGGCATTGGATGAAACTAGGGGGTGTGTCCCCACCCACTCTCCATTGTGCCGGTTCATCCGATTAATATTGGATTGTCATCGGAAGTTACAGGTGAGCGCTGGCAGCAGTAATTTGTGTTTTCATATATTATATAGGTACCAGTGCTATCACTATATATCAGGGGACCATCTTATGTAGAAGATCGCCCATTGTCTTATTAGTCATAGCTGCCATCCCTAACGCAACAACTCCAAAGGCCTCTGCTGTGATAATATTTATACTGGGAAATGGGATGTAAACTTTAAACAAATAAAGCTATACAAAAACTAATGCACCCCTGAAGGGCTGAAGGCAATGTAAAATATAATATATTAGATATAATAAAAAGATATATGTTTTAAAAAAAAACAAAAACAAGCTAATATGAAACACTAAAAGAATAATTGTATTTTATATTCTAGATTAAAAATAGAACAATACAGTGAATAGCTAGTATAAAAAGTAACCAAGAATATCACAAAGAGAAAACAAATATATCTATTGATACAAAACACAGTCCATATAGCAAGAAACCGAAGCCGGTCTCCAACATGGTGTCCTGGAAGTGATCGATCTGTAAAGGACAAAGAGATATTCCTGGTGAAGTACGTATGAACAAAAGGGCCAAGACCCGCACACATAGAACTACTCACAGGATTAAAGATCTTTTAGGCATTGAGAGCACTAGTGGCTCTAACAATGTGGATATACAGGATAGAGATCTGGGCACTCCTCATGTCCCTCGCAGATGCAACCTCTCCTAGTGATTGCTGATTATGTCACAGTGGTCTGCGATTCACACGGATAGAGCCGACACTTCTCCACACGCTGACCGCCAATGTGAATTATCTGACAGTCACCCGAGCCGTTACTAGGGTGGGGCCTGATGTTTAAAGGTGTTAAAATAACTTTGTAATCCCCAGCAATAGCATACCACAGACGCACAAAAAAAGCTAAAAAGTAGTAGCTTAAAGGGGTTTAAATGTCTTTAGATACACCAACAACAGGAATAGGGTAAAACAGTAGATAGATAGTAAATAGATAGTAGATAGTAAATAGAGCAACGCATTTTAGTCCCTTCCAGGCCTTTATCAAGCTCTAAATAACACAGTGTTGGACACCTCTATTTAAACAGCTTATAGCCAATCGGATTAGTTGTAACATTTATAGGGATATTATGTGGCTAGAATTTCAATTGCCTCAAAAAATATCTACTATAAAAAATACAGTGCTTAGGGTATATCGCTATTAAGATTACAACTTAAAAATAAACAGATCTATAAATATACAAACATAATATAGTTCAAATTCAATAAAAATAGAATTAAAATAAAAACTAATATCATAAAAAAACATTCATGGAGAAAAAATAAACATTTATGAAGATTTTTTTTATTTACGGACATCTTATAACTGATAAACATAAAATGCCTTAGATTTAAATATATTAAAGTGTGTGATTAAAGGGTTTACTAAATATAACTGATAAACATATACATATAGTGCCTTAAATTAAATGTATTTAAAATGTGTAATTAGTGTTTACTAAAGAATATAAAAATATATAAGAATATAACCCAGCTATAAAAAAATATATAATAATACATATTTTCGCTGTTCAAATAATAAGTGTGTGATAAGGTAATAATAATAAAGTGTATTCTTAAGTGTGTATTCTATACATTAAAACTAAACTTAAAAATAAAATAAATATAAATATCTATATGTTAACAATGTTAGAAGTTATATAGCCCAGTTCTAAAGATAGACATATAGGTGGTATGAATAAGAAACATTGCTCCTATATTAAAAAAAAGGCTTATGAAAATAAATAAAAATTATAACAAATTAATTGGTGTTAATTAATTTCCAGAGAAAATAGTTATTGGATTTATATTTAAAAAATATATTGTTCAAAGAAATTATATAGTTCAAAAAGATTATTATTTAAAAAAAAAAAAAATGTTTTCAAGAAATCTTTTTTTGTAAAAAAAATCCCCTAAAAAGCCCCTAAAAATTTCCTTTTCAAATTTTTTTGTAATTTTTTAAAAAAAAATAGTATTCAAATGAATATAGAGATATTTCAGAATATTATTTAGGGACAAAAGAAAGGAGGGACTTTAGAGAAAGACATTTAGGTCAAAGTCTATATTTAGACCATTCGGACTGAGAGTTTTCATATTGTATATTTACTTAGCTTCTGTTTGTAATAATTTGATGTTAAAGTCACCACCTCTCCAGTCTTTTTGTACTTTGCATATGCCTACAAATTTCAAATGTTTAGGATCACACTGTTATGGATTTTTTTTTAAATTTATTGGTACTGAGTGGTCTGATTTTGGATCTTTGATAGCATAGATATGTTCTCTTATGCGATCCCTTAATAAACGAGAAGTCTCACCAATGCACTGTTTATTGCAATTACATTCAAGTAGATAAATGACTCCACTAGCACTACACATAATAATGTCTTGAATTTCAAATTTCTTCCCACTAATCGTAGACAGCACAGATTTGGTTTTAGAACCATGTTTACAGGCTACGCATTTGTGGCAAGGAAAAAAAACTTTCAATATCCTACCTTCTAAATCAATTTGGCTTTTGTTTCTACTTTTGTGCTTTTCATTCGTGTCTGTAGGAGGTAACCTATTTTTTAAGTTTGATGATTTTTTGTAAAGAAATTGTGGTTTACTCTTCAACAAAATGGGATCTGTTAAAATTATGTTCCAGTGCCTTTTTAAAATATTTTCTACAAGTTTAAAATTTTGATTATACTGACTTTTGAATGGAATAAATATTTTGTCATTCTTTTCATTGCTTTGGTTTAATTTTCTTTTAAATAATTGTGATCTATCTGTCTTCTCCATGTCTGTAATTGCATTGGTTAGATCTACATGATTATATCCTCTATCCAAATATCTATCTTTAAGAACCCCTAACACAACAACTCCATAGGCCTCTGCTGTGATAATACCTATATTACCCAGACTAATGACACATATATCATATAGGTACCAGTGCTATCACTATATATCAGGGGACCATCCTATGTACCAGACCCCCATTGTCTTATTAGTCATAGCTGCGCCCCTAACACAACAACTCCATAGGCCTCTGCTGTGACAATACCTATACTGCCCAGACCAATGACACATATATTATATAGGTACCAGTGCTATCACTATATATCAGGGGACCATCCTATGTACCAGACCCCCATTGTCTTATTAGTCATAGCTGCGCCCCTAACACAACAACTCCATAGGCCTCTGCTGTGACAATACCTATACTGCCCAGACCAATGACACATATATTATATAGGTACCAGTGCTATCACTATATATCAGGGGACCATCCTATGTACCAGACCCCCATTGTCTTATTAGTCATAGCTGCGCCCCTAACACAACAACTCCATAGGCCTCTGCTGTGACAATACCTATACTGCCCAGACCAATGACACATATATTATATAGGTACCAGTGCTATCACTATATATCAGGGGACCATCCTATGTACCAGACCCACATTGTCTTATTAGTCATAGCTGCGCCCCTAACACAACAACTCCATAGGCCTCTGCTGTGACAATACCTATACTGCCCAGACCAATGACACATATATTATATAGGTACCAGTGCTATCACTATATATCAGGGGACCATCCTATGTACCAGACCCCCATTGTCTTATTAGTCATAGCTGCGCCCCTAACACAACAACTCCATAGGCCTCTGCTGTGACAATACCTATACTGCCCAGACCAATGACACATATATTATATAGGTACCAGTGCTATCACTATATATCAGGGGACCATCCTATGTAGAAAACCACCCATTTTCTTATTAGTCATAACTGCGCCCCCTAATGCAACAACTCCCTACGTTTCTGCTGTGATAATACCTATATTGCCCAGACCAATGACACATATATTATATAGGTACCAGTGCTATCACTATATATCAGGGGACCATCCCATGTAGCAGACCCCCATTGTCTTATTAGTCATAACTGCGCCCACTAACACATATGCCCCATATACCCACATTGAAACATCTGCTCAGAGCTGGCAGATGTTTTGTGTCACTTCAGTGAGGTCTCAACAAGACAACACATAGTACAGGTAAAATATCTTCCTGCAGGTGCTTTTGACATATGCAGGTATGCAAAATAAACACTATCACAGACACAATAAAAGATAGAAGAATTATAACTAGTACATTTGTATTCCAAAATGCTTCTATCCAAAACTGAAATACAGTCATGGGTATTTTTAATTTTGACTACTGCATCCCTTTAACATGGCAAAACATGTTTGACTTTTTCTATGTAATAAGACTTTTAACCTTAACTCTTAAGACCCTTTTCCTAACCAATCCAGTTCTGGCAGATGGTTTAAGATGTTCTTTCCTCTTACGCCAATTCCAGTCACCTTAATATAGGTTAATATGCCCCCAGCCCTTGTCAGAAACAATTAGATCTCGGCAGCAGCGCTGGTTGGAATTCTCCAGGTCAGCTTTAAATCTCAACTGATTAGCTGCTTTCAGATCACGCTATTACAAGGCTGTTCCCTGTACAATGGCACCAAGTCATCATTTCATCTGGCTACTTGGTCTTATTCCTAATGTGTTCATCCTAACACCACAACCTTTGTAAGCCCTAATGTCCAAAACTCATTCTCTGCAACTAAGGTATAATATTTTATCACAAACAGAATAGTTATCCAAGATCATGAAAGTAAAAATAAATGCTCCTGTTTCTGATAGAGCATGCAAGTTTAATAAGCTTTTCAATTTGCTTCTGTTATTATATTACTTTATTCTCTTGGTATCCTTTGTTGAATACCATACCTAGGTAGTCTCAGGAGCTGCAATGCACTGTTGGGAACTAGCTGATGATTGGTGGCTACACACAAAATACCTCTAGTCATTGGCTCACTAGATTTGTTCAGCTAGCCCCTAGCAGTGAATTGCTGTTCTAGAGCTGACTTTAACTATGTGTTTAACCCCTATGCAAACAAGCTTATTGCTCTCCGTATTCAGCGAGGTCTGGCGGACCTGATCCGCACTGTCGAATCAGGTCCACCAGACTTTGTTAAATAGAGGCCAATGTGTTGTACCTGCGTGTTCTAAATCTTCAGTTATTATTCTGGTTCCTAAGAGACAAGAGATTTTGAGCACAAATGATTACCGTCTGTTACATCTGTTATTAGGAAATACTTTAGAATTATGCTGTGCACTATTAAAGCCTTGACTGACACCCTACAAGATCCACTGCAGTTTGCATAGAGATCTAATAGATCTGTGGATGATGCTGCTAATCTAATTTTATGTTATTTTTTACATCATTTGGATAATCCTCGCACCTATGTCCGAGTTTTATTTGTGGATTTCAGTTCTGCTTTTAATTCTATTGTTCCTAATTTACATTTTGTTAAATTAAAACAACCAATGGCTTTATAGCTTTTTAACTAATAGGATACAATTTGTGAATGGGCTTATTTTTATTCAGCCATCAGTGAATCAGTTTTATCATCCTCTATAATAACCGGGTATAGCTCTGCTACATTATCATTAAAGGAGAAACTACACCGTATTGTGAGATCTGCAAAACAAAAGTCATTGGGTGTCAACTTATTTCTCTTAAAGGGACACTGAACCCAATTTTTTTTTTCTTTTGGGATTCAGATAGAGAATACAATTTTAAGCAACTTTCTAATTTACTCCTATTATCAATTTTTCTTCGTTCTCTTGCTATCTTTATTTGAAATAAAAGCCATCTAAGCTTTTTTGGGTTAAGAACTCTGGACAGCCCTTTTTGATTGGTGGATGGATTTTTTCCACCAATCAGCAAGGACAACCCAGGTTGTTCACCAAAAATGGGCCGGCATCTAAACTTAGATTCTTGCATTTCAAATAAAGATACCAAGAGAATAAAGAAAATTTGATAATAGGAGTAAATTAGAAAGTTGCTTAAAAATTCATGCTCTATCTGAATCACAAAAGAAATTTTTTGGGTTCAGTGTCCCTTTAAGGACATTTGCTTTTCAAGGATGAATAAGAGAGTCTGATTTTTTTATCAGATTCATCTCACCATGGCCATTGTTTTTTTAATTGTTTATCAAAATGATGTGCTATAGACGGTGCGAAACGAACGCAACAAAAGTTGCGTTATTTCACCCTCCATATTGCTGCCATTACAAGTTTTTAAAACGCCGCCTTGTGCGTGCGATATGGTGGCGATGAGCTCCATACTGCACAAAAGAGCTGCATTGACGTGCTTGTGCATGCTTTCCTTATAGACATCATTGGGGAGAGAGTGTTAAAAAAAATTATCACATGAAGTGCGGAATGGCGAGCGCCGTAACGCAACCCCATTGATGTCTATGAGGAAAAAAAAAGTTACGTTTAAAACTAACACCCCCGCAGATCCCCGACATCGCCACCATTATAATAAAGTTATTAACCCCTATTCCCCTGCACCCCAACATCGCTGACACTATAATACAGCTATTAACCTCTATTCCAACGCTCCCTGACATCGCCGCCACTAAATAAAGTTATTAACCCCTAAACCTCTGGCCTCCCACATCACTATTACTAAATAAACCTATTAACCCCTAAACCACCACCCCCCCACATTGCAAAAAAAAAATAATAATTAAACTATTAACCCCTAAACCTAGCATCATCTAACTTTAAATTAAAATTACAATATCTCTATCTTAAAATAAATAAAAACTTACCTGTAATATTAAAAAAACCTAAGTTTAAACTAAATTAACCTAACAACTATTATACTAAAATTAAAATAACTACCAATTAATTAAACTAAATTACACATAAACAAAAACCTAACACTACTAAAAGAAAGTAAAAAAAAAAACCCCCGACGATCCACTTACAGTTTCTGAAGTCCGGACATCGAGGCGGCGAGAAGTCTTCATCAAGGCGACAAGGTCTTCATCCATCCAGGCGGCAGTGATTTGAATAGCCAAAAGAATTTCAGTAGCTCTCATCCTATTGGCTAATTTGAACATCCAATAGGATTTCAGAAGCTCTCATCCTATTGACTGATTTGAATTTCAAAAATCCAATCAGTCAAGAGGAATGCAAGGGACGCCATTTTGAAAATGCTCCCTTGCATTAAAGATTCAGTGTATGGCGGCGACCATATGAAGAGGATGCTCCGCGCCGGATGTCTTGAAGGATGGACCCGCTCCGCACCGCCGGGATGAAGATAGAAGACGCCGCCGGAATGAAGATAAACAATGCTGCCTGGATGAAGATAAAAGACGCCGCCTGGATGAATGAAGACCTCGCTGCCTGGATGAAGACTTCTCGCCGCCTGGATGTCCGGACTTCAGAAACTGTAAGTGGATTGTCGGGTGTTAGTGCTAGGTTTTTTTTTTAACTTTTTTTGAGTGTTTTTTTTTTTTAGATTAGGGTTTGGGCTAATCTAAAAGAGCTAAATTTCGTTTGTTATTTTTCGTAATTTAGTGTTTTTAATTTTTTTAATTTTAGATTTAAATTTTTTTAGTAGTGTTAATTTTTTAATGTGTAATTTAGTTTAATTGGCAGTTATTTAATTTTAGTATAATAGTTATGTTATATGGAAAAGAGATTGGGTGTACAGATGTACACACAAACCCATAGGGGGCGATTCCTAGCACTAAGGCCCCTATTTAACAAAGGTCTGTCGGACCTGATCCGACAGTGCGGATCAGGTCCAACAGACCTTGCTGAATGTGGAGAGCAATACGCTCTCCGTATTCAGCATTGCACCAGCAACTCTTGTGAACCAGATTCGCGGCCAATCGGCCTCCAGCAGGGGGGTGTCAATCAACCTGATCGTACTTGATCGGGCTGAATTGCGGCAATGTCTGTCCGTCTCCTCAGAGCAGGCGAACAGGTTATGGAGCAGCGGTCTTCATCTATTTACTGGCTTCGGTGGTGTATTACACTAATACACCATTGTTTTTGGGCCTTTTTGGAACAAGTTTGCTGCTGCCTGCTGCTTGCTGGTGTTTTCAGTCAGCTGGGCGGCTGTGAAGTCCCAGTCTGATGTTACTGCACCTGGAGGTGCTTCCCTTCCTGTAAGTGCAATCAATCTATTTCTTTTTGCATTTGTCCGAACGTTACTGGGCTATGGTTGTTTGCTCTTTGTGTCTATACCGGTTATAGGAGTGCTTCCTCAAGGTACCTTTGACGGGACATCATTGCTGGCAGCATACAGTGAGCTGGACCACTGTGAAGTTCCAGTCTGCCCCACTAGCACCTTTGGGTGCTACACTTTTGTAAGTATACTAGATATCCTGCACCATTTTCCATCTGTTTTGGTGGTACTAGGCCATGGTGGCGCCTCTTAGTTATGTTAGGTTGATTGCTAGTTTAAACTTTTTTAATTTCACAGGTAGGTTTTTATTTATTTTAAGATAGGTATATTGTAATTTTAATTTAAAGTTAGGGGGTTGCTAGGTTTAGGGGTTAATAGTTTAATTTATTTTTTTTGCAATGTGGGGGGCTGGAGGTTTAGGGGTTAATAGATTTATTTAGTGGCAGTGATGTGGGAGGCCAGAGGTTTAGGGGTTAATAACTTTATTTAGTGGCGGTGATGTCGGGGAGCGGCGGACTAGGGGTTAATAACTTTTCTTAGTGGCAGTGATGTCGGGAGCGGCAGATTAGGGGTTAATAAGTTTAATATAGTATTTGTGATGCGGGAGGGTGGCGGAATAGGGGTTAATAGGTAGTTTATGGGTGTTAGAGTACTTTGTAACAATTTAGTTATGAGTTTTGTGTAACAGTTTTGTTGCGCAAAACGCATAACTACTGGTCTCAGATAGCAGAACGGATCGTGTTGGTAAAGGCTGGAGCGCAAGCATTTTAGCCTCACCAAACAACCTATAATACCAGCGCTATGGAAATCCCACGCAAAAACTTTGTTTTTTTGAGTGCGGCATTGATGTTGCGTTACAGGCTAAAATGCTTGCGGTATAGCTATACCGACAAGACTCATAATGGCTGCGTTACGGTTTTTTCGCTGAAATGGGATTTTTTTCAGCGTTAAAACCGTAACGCAAAACCCATAATCTAGGTGTATATTTTTATCGTAGGCCAAGGTTGAGAATTTTATGAATTCGGACAAACCGTTTTCTGAATAGTCTTTTTCCCCAAGCGATTAAACTAGCAAACAGGAATACTTCTCTTATTTCACTTTTGGTGATATTACACTTTAGTCACTCTCTCTCACTTTGTGAATATATTTGATTATTAGATTTTTTACACTGCTGATTGGATTTGTTTGTTCATTGTCATCTAATATCTTTCATCATAAAAAATTCTTTATATTTTTATGTTTATGCTGTTCTATTCTAATATATTGCAGGAAGTTATCTATCAAATATGAGGTATTTAAAAAAAATGTGTTGGTACAATGCAGAAATTATTTTTACTAGCTGATTTCCCTTTATAAATTTTAAACTCCTATATTCTGTTCTATTCTAATATATTGCAGGAAGTTATCTATCAAATATGAGGTATTTAAAAAAAATGTGTTGGTACAATGCAGAAATTATTTTTACTAGCTGATTTCCCTTTATAAATTTTAAACTCCTATATTTCCTATTTTAAATAAAGAGTCTTTTTCACTATAATGTATATAAATATGAATATATACCAATTAGAATGTTTTAACATTGCTTGGTCAATTGATATATATAGGGCTATACGGAGTATCACCACCATCTCATTTGTAATCATCATGTAAATACTCTATATTTCACAAGAGGGTGTTGCAAAATGTTTCAAAAAAGCAAAAAATACGAAAATGTCAATATATATACAAATGAATGCTATTTTCACAAGTTAACAAGCTTTATACACTTTTTAATTGGAAAACTCAAAGTGTTTTTGGACACTGAACCCCTCTACTCTAATGGCACAAAAATCTGTATATCTGCTTTCCTATCACTGTGTTTTTTATCTGCAGAACATTGCCAAAGGTTGCACATTCCTCACATAAGACACAACAACAATTCTGGCACATTCACAGTTTGCATCCTTCTAAATAATATCTTCATTTAAACCTGTCCTAAATTCTTATGTCAGGCTTATCCACCTCGTTCACATTTCCTCCTCTACTGCTTAATGTTAGTCCGCCAGCATCAACAATCTACAAAGTCCTTCTCAACAAGACATAACCATAACCCACAAAGCCCTCCCCAACAAGACATAATCCTAACCTACAAAGCTCTCCACAAGATATAACACTAACCTACAAAGCCCTCCACAACAAAACATAACTATAACCTACGAAGCCCTCCACAACAAGACATAAAACTAACCTACAAAGCCCTCCATAACAAGATATAACTGTAACCTACAAAGCCCACCACAACAAGGCATAACCATAACCTACAAAGCCCTCCACAACAAAACATAACCCTAACCTACAAAGTCCACCACAACAAGACATAATAATAACTTTCAAATACCTCCACAACAAAACATAACCATAACCTACAAAGCCCACCACAACAAGGCACAATCATAACCTACAAAGCCCTCCGCAACAAAACATAACAATAACCTACAAATCCCTCCGCAACAAAACCTAACCATAACCTACAAAGCCCCCCACAACAAGACATAACCATAACCTACAAAGCCCTCCACAACAAACCATAACCATACCCTACAAAGCCCTCCACAACAAGCCATAACCATAACCTACAAAGCCCTCCACAACAAGACATAATCCTAACCTACAAAGCCCTCCACAACAAGACATAATCCTAACCTTCAAAGCCCGCCACAACAAGACATAATCCTAACCTACAAAGCCCTCCACAACAAGACATAATCCTAACCTACAAAGCCCTCCAAAACAAGCCATAACCATAACCCACAAAACCCTCCACAACAAAACATAACCATAACCTACAAAGCCCTCCGCAACAAAACCTAACCATAGCCTACAAAGCCCCCACAACAAGCCATAACCATAATCTATAAATCCCTTTACAACAAGCCATAACCATTACCTACAAAGACCTCCACAACAAGCCATAACCTACAAAGTCCTCCACAACAAGACATAACCATAACCTACAAAGCCCTCCACAACAAGACATAACCATAACCTACAAAGATCTCCTCAACAAGACATAACTATAACCTACAAAGCCCTCTACAAGCCATAACCATTACCTACAAAGTTCCCCACAACAAAACATAACCATAACCTACAAAGCCCTCCACAAAAAAACAAAACCATAACCTACAAAGCCCTCCTTAACAAGACATAACCATAACCTACAAATCCCTTCGCAACATTACATAACCATAACTTACAAAGCCCTCTACAACAAAACATAGCTATAACCTACAAAGCCCTCCTCAACAAGACATAACCATAACCTACAAAGCCCTTTACAACAAGACATAACCATTGTGACGAACACAGGCTACCCTGACTGGGTAGCTCTGCCAGAAGGGTCCTTCCTATAGCTGGAACATGCCGCTATGTAGCGGAGCAAAGTGATTATAGCGGAGCCCACCCAAATAACCAGACAGAACAAGTATTCAGATGAAAAAACAACAACTTTATTGTGGAAACACACTACTTTTATACACCAACTCATCTTGATAAGGAGTCTTATCAGACCCTAAGATCTTCCGCCAATCCCGCCCCTCCAGACAGACTGTCGCCCCTCATAGTATCCATTGTCTTATAGAGTCCTAGTGGAACAGGGGTGGATATTCCAGGGTGATCCGGGGGAGCGGTAGCACTTCCAGGGTGTCATTGGAAATCCCTCAGTCCCCAGATGCCACAGTCCAAAAAGGAACATGATCCGTGGCTGGGAGCCGGAGCCACGGGTGACCAAACATACACCGGGTAGGCCAAGGGGAAGTAGGAGTTGTAGGGGGGTCCGAAATCCCCAGTTTCCATGGGAGCTCCCTTCCAGCAATCACCCCACCTCTTGCTATCCCTAGGGAGTACCAATCTCAAAAGAGTGGAGCTCTGGGATGAAGGGCCGCTGGGGCTACCTGGTGTAAATGTACGCGGGTATGCGGGGAAGTATGGCCGGCCGGTAGTTCCAGGAGACCAGCCAGCTGGAGAGTTATTGGGTGGTCAGAACAAGTAAAAAAAAAGTGTCTGGGAGATTGCAAATGCTCTGAAAAGTCCAAATCCGGTGAGTAATCGCAGGGGGCTAGGTAGTAGAGGGTGGGGGTATAACTTTGGCAGCCTGGTATCCGTGACAACCAACAAAACATAACCATAACCTACAAAGCCCTCCACAACAAGACATAACCCAAACCTACAAAGCCCAACACAACAAAACATAACCATAACCTTCAAAGCTCTCTCAACATGACATAACCATAACCTAAAAATGTCTCCTCAACAAGACATAACCATAACCTACAAAGCACTCCAAAAGCCATAACCATAACCTATAAAGCCCCACACACATCAAAACAAAACCATAACATACAAAGCCCTCAGCAAAAAACATAACCATAACCTACAAAGCCCTCCACAACAAGACATAACCCAAAACTACAAAGCCCAACACAATAAAACATAACCATAACCTTCAAAGCTCTCCTCAACAAGACATAACCATAATCTATAAAGCCCTCTACAAAACAACATAACTATAACCTACAAAGCCCTCCTCAACAAGACATAACCATAACGTGCAAATCCCTCCACAACAAGACATAATCATAACCTACAAAGCCCTCCACAAGCCATAACCATAACCTACAAAGACCCCCACAACAAAACATAACCATAACGTACAAAGCCCTCCACAAAAAAACATAACTATAACCTACAAAGCCCTCCTCAACAAGACATAACCATAACCTACAAAGCCCTCTACAACAAAACATAACTATAACCTACAAAGCCCTTTACAACAAAACATAACCCTTACCTGCAAAGCCCACCATAACAAAACATAACCATAACCTACAAAGCTCTCCTCAACAAGACATAACCATAACCTACAAAGTCCTCCACAAGCCATAACCATAACCTACAAAGCCCACTACAACAAAACATAACCATAACCTACAAAACTCTCCTCAACAAGACATAACCATAACCTACAAAGCCCTCCACAAAGAATAACCATAACCTACAAAGCCCCCCACATCAAAATCAAACCATTACCTAAAAAGCCCTCCTCAATAAGACATAACCATAACCTACAAAGCCCTTTACAACAAGACATAAACATAACCTACAAAGCCCTCCACAATAAGTCATAACCATAACCTACAAAGCCCACTACAACAAAACATAACCATAACCTACAAAGCCCTCCACAACAAGACATAACCCAAAACTACAAAGCCCAACACAATAAAACATAACCATAACCTTCAAAGCTCTCCTCAACAAGACATAGCCATAATCTATAAAGCCCTCTACAAAACAACATAACTATAACCTACAAAGCCCTCCTCAACAAGACATAACCATAACGTGCAAATCCCTCCACAACAAGACATAATCATAACCTACAAAGCCCTCCACAAGCCATAACCATAACCTACAAAGCCCCCCACAACAAAACATAACCATAACGTACAAAGCCCTCCACAAAAAAACATAACTATAACCTACAAAGCCCTCCTCAACAAGACATAACCATAACCTACAAAGCCCTCTACAACAAAACATAACTATAACCTACAAAGCCCTTTACAACAAAACATAACCCTTACCTGCAAAGCCCACCATAACAAAACATAACCATAACCTACAAAGCTCTCCTCAACAAGACATAACCATAACCTACAAAGTCCTCCACAAGCCATAACCATAACCTACAAAGCCCACTACAACAAAACATAACCATAACCTACAAAACTCTCCTCAACAAGACATAACCATAAGCTACAAAGCCCTCCACAAAGAATAACCATAACCTACAAAGCCCCCCACATCAAAATCAAACCATTACCTAAAAAGCCCTCCTCAATAAGACATAACCATAACCTACAAAGTCCTTTACAACAAGACATAAACATAACCTACAAAGCCCTCCACAATAAGACATAACCATAAACTACAAAGCCCTTTACAATAAGACATAACCATAACCTACAAAGCCTTCCACAATAAGACATAACCATAAACTACAAAGTCCTCCACAATAAGACATAAGCATAAACCTGATCTTTAAATACCCTCCTACATTCTGCTTCTGACCTACACCTAAGTCTGTCTCATCACCAGCCCCACTTTGTCTTCTAACTTTACACAATTCTGATAATTTGAAACAGCATCATTCAGTGCTGAGTATGTGTGCCTAGCTTTATATAATTCTAATAAATCACAACAGTATCACACAGTGCTGAGTATGTGTGCCTAGCTTTATACAATTCTACTAACTCACAACAGTATCACCCAGTGCTGAGTATGTGTGCCTAGCTTTATACAATTCTAATAACTCACAACAGTATCACCCAGTGCTGAGTATGTGTGCCTAGCTTTATACAATTCTAATAACTCACAGCAGTATCACCCAGTGCTGAGTATGTGTGTCTAGCTTTATACAATTCTAATAACTCACAACAGTATCACTCAGTGCTGAGTATGTGTGCCTAGCTTTATACAATTCTAATAACTCACAGTTATTGTAATGTCATGTGATGCACTTGAGTACAAAGCAGTAGACTATGACTGTCGTCAGACAAGTACATTTCTCAGTATCCCTACAGGTAAGGAGGAAATACAAATCAATATATTGATGACTTCACGGTTTCACTAAAGAGCCCTCACATCTTATTACCCTAGAAGTATTACAGGCTAATTACTGGGAAGAATACCAGAACCAAGTTCAATAGGAGCTCTAGAGTTTTAGTGTTGAGAAATTTCCTACTGTCAGTCCATACAGGAGGTACAACCTGACTAAAAGCACCACTCTGTCTCTACCACAGTAAATAAAATAATATTTTGCAATCTGTTGTGACCTCACCAGTTATGCCAAGTTTAGTGATTTTATAAGAATGTCTTTTATTTTCTACATTTAAATGCACATTTTAATGGGGTTTTTAAAATTATTTATTTCTTTTTCCAGACTTATCTTATAACAACTTGACATTAAAAGACAGGAATTTAAACTTTAGAATATTATTGTTGCACCAAATCTACTAATTACAATAATTACAATCATTGAAAGTTACTGAAAAATGCCACTAGCTGTGACAATATGGAGATCCTTCATTAATCAAGGACATAGCACTGATTACTGGAACCTGTAGAATTTCTAATTGATAGGAACCTATGCTGCCACTTACTGTAAACATTTGTTAATTTGTAAATTAAAGCGACATTTAAATCTAAGTGCTAGATTACAAGTGGTGCGCTATCGCTAGCCAAGTCGCAATTACAATTTTACGACTGCGCTAACTTTAACTGGGTATAACAAGTTGAAAGTAAACGTGACCGCTCAAGCGCAAACTAAATTTATGCTCGTTGGGTTAGCACTGCTGAATAACAAGCGTAAAGAGTAAGAATTACAAAAAAGGTGCACTAATCAAAACATAAATACATTAAAATAAAATGTTACACTCACATATACACTAGCTGATAACAATTATTCATATAAATATTAATATTTAGGCTTCAAAGGTATATGGTACATCACAAGGTATTTGAATAGAAATGTTTATATATAGATATATATATATATATATATACGTCTAAATCTGTGTATATATATATATATATATATATATATATTTATGCACATATGTGTATTTACATGTGTATTTATGTATTCATATACAGTATGTATATACATACATATATAAACATATAAATACATACAGTATATACACATGTATATATATATATATATATATATATATATATATATATATATATATATATACACACACACACACACACACGTTGGAGCCCTTTCCACTCAAATTACATTAAAAATGCAAAAAGTATATTGCAAAGTTGTTATACTGCTCATAACTAAAGATTTTATACAAAAATATCAGTGTTTGTCGTCCCTTTAAACATATAGGATTCAATCATAATCCTTTAGAAAAACGACCAACGACGGAAAATGACCATGAAAGTCTATGGGGATCTTCTATAGATAAATGATTTAATACGTTTTTCTAAAGCATTGTGTGGGACCCCATTGCTAACTAGAGTCAGTAGTGCATAAATTAAAGGGACATACCGTTTAACTTTGTTCTCATGGTATTTTTTGTTAAAGAGAAATCTAGATAGGTAGCATTAGGATTTCTGGAGCACTACATGACAGGAAACACTGCTGCCACCTACTGAACTTGCAGATGTATAACAGTTATTAAACTGCTGCTATATATTGCTCCAGTTACGTGCACACTCCTACACCTTCCTACCTGCTTTTCACCAAAGGATACCAAGAGGTTGAAGTAAATTTGATAATAGTTTTTTTTTAATTATATACTCTATCTGAATCATTAAAGGGGCACGAAACCCACAATTTTGTCATGATTCAGATACAGAATACAATTTTAAACAACTGTCCAATTTACTTCTATTATTAGTTTTGCTTTATTCTCTTAGTATCCTTTTATCCTTTATTGAAGGAGCAGCAATGCAGTGCTGGGAGCTAGCTGAACACATTGGTAAGCCAATGACAAGAAACATATATGTGCAGCCAACAATCAGCACCTATCTCCCAGCACCTGAGCCTAACTAGGTATGCTTTTCAACAAAAGATTCAAAGAGAGAAAAACAAACTAGGTATGCTTTTCAACAAAAGATTCAAAGAGAAAAAAACAAACTAGATAATAGAAATAAATTGGAGAGTTGTTTACAATTGTAAGCTCTATGTGACCCATAAAAATAATGATTGGGGTTCCGTGTTCCTTTAAATAAATGTTTTGGTTGTATGTCCCTTTAACTAATGAATCAGCTAACTCATTAGCTATGGCAGTAAGCAGCTGGCAGAGTTAATAACTGACAATAAAACTATTGTATATACAAGATGAAGAAACCAAAGCACCGTTAATCTGCTGAAACACTTTACCTATCCTCTGATTAAAGTAACTTAGCTTCTTTTAGTATATAACCAAACTAAAGACATTCACTTGCATCGTTAAAGGGATAGTAAAGTCCAAATGAAACCTTCATGATTCAGATGGGGTATTGATTTTAAACAACTTTCTAATTTACTTTTATCATCAAAGTAGCTTTGTTCCCTTGGTATTCTTTGTTGAAAAGTAAACCTAGGTAGGCTCATATGCTAATTTCTAACCTCTTGAAGGCTGCCTCTTTTCTGAATGCATTTGACAGTTTTTCACAGCTAGAGGGGGTAAGTTCATGTGTTTCAAATAAATAACATTGTGCTCACGCACATGGAGGTATTTAAGAGTCAGCACAAACTGCCTGAAATGCAAGTCTGTCAAAAGAACTGAAATAAGGGGGCAGACTGCAGAAGCTTAGATACAAGGTAATTACAGAGGTAAAAAGTATATTTCTATAACAGCGTTGGTTATACAAAACTGGAGAATGGTAAATAAAGGGATGATCTATCTTTTTAAAGAATAATATGATCCCTTTAAAGCAAATATCATTTTATTCTATATATACATATGTATTGGTATATTTATCACATTTCTTATCATTATTTGTGATATTAGTTTGTTCGTTTACAAACATTACTATTAATTAACAAGCAACGGGATTCTCTTTAAAGGTTTTTTTTCTCATCTTTTCAGCAAGAGAAACTGCAGAATGATTCACTTGTCTCAAGCGACTCGCACTCCTAAATAAGGAAACTCGGGAGCAAAGGTCCCCACTTATAGCTGCAGACATAATGCGACAGATGTGGAATTAACTGAGACAACAGTTTGAACATCACAATAATGAGCAAAGGCTGAACGTGATGTGAAATACACAGTGAACTGCAGAAAGCGAAGATCCAGGGTTGATTATAATAATAATATGGACCTACCTCTATAAGTAAAGACAATTCTTTTATATAATACGTGAATATGTTCTGTTACTATGCTTTTTTATAGATGCTACGAGATGTTTGCGTCATTAGTGATATAAAAATCCGCCTGTAATAACTGGAAATATTATATTTTTATACAACTTTCCCATTTTTAGGGTTACATTATTATGTAGAACAGAACTTTACAATCAAATAAACTACGGATCCAGGAGTTCGGATTTATTCTATTTCTAGTTTTCTTAAAACAGCCTCCTATAAAATGAGTAATCAGTTATTCAATATTTTTGTTGGCTTCCATATTTGATAATAAATGAACATTTAACTAAAAAATTGTATTCCATATAAAATGGCTAATATGCATAATTAACACCTTTGGCAATTATAATTTTTTTTGCCTGCTTTTGCTGTAATTTAACTCTGGGGGAAATGGAATCACTTCAAATTTCAGAGAGTCTGGAGTACATTTTGTATATTGTAGTACACAGACATATTGCACAGTGATTGTCTGATATGTGCTGGAGCTTGTTTATATTTGGCATTAATTGACCACAGATTTTGTCCCTGGCCTGTAAAATGATGCATATTTTTTGTCTTAAACAATTAATGGTTTTAAAACATTTACTTTAAATGCACATCTTTTGAAGTGCATTGATCACGTTTTGATGCATAAATAAAAAATGACTTTAATATCCCTTTAATTAGTTTATTTAAGAAATATTTTGGTGCTGACATCTTACTATTCGGCCTGTGTCTCCTCCTTTTTAGACCCTGTTCAACTGTCTCCATCTCTCTCTCCATATCCTCATTATACACTTGTCCTCTCCTCCCCCCACACTCTATGTGAAAGTTTTCTGTCTCTCACTCTTCCAACAGCTGCCCCTCCCCCTCCCCACACAACTGCCCTATCTTCTATTCATTTTCTCACTCTTCCTTCCCCACAATCCCTTGTGTCTCATTTCCAACCGTCCATCCATCTCTCTGATACTTCCCTGTCCATTTCTCATTCTACAGTCTCATTATCTCCCATGTCTTCCTCTATCTCTTGTATCAAACTAATCTCTTCACTGTTTCCTCTTCTAAAGTCAAAACCAAATTCTTTATATGTCATCTACACAAGGGATCATGGGTATTATTGTTCCAGATTTGTATTTCTTGTTGTTATATTATCAATCTATTTAATGCTGGTGAGCCTATCAGAAGCAAGCATACCTTTGTATGCTCCAATTATGGATGTATTTCCATCTGGAACAGGAGTGAAACTGATAACTTCTTCAACACTTTTGAAGGATTTTTATGTTTACAGTAGAATGTCCCTTTAATTATTCGTTCTGTTTTGCAGTCTATTTGGCATATCTTTTGCTTCCATACCATACCATAAAAAGTCTTGTGAAAAAATATTTTTTTTGCTTTTATTTCTCACACATTTAACAATTCAGAAGCAAAAAAACAAACAAACAAACTGACGTATCGATACATAACTCAATTATTTTTCTGACTGATTCAGTGCTTTAACATGTTACTCAACAAAAATTCCTATTTATCCCTAATGTGTCTGTGAAAAGTAATCCTTTTATGATATTTTGGGGGTTTTATTTAAACCTAAGACCAGCTCACCAAGGTAAGTGTGCTGTGAGCAGTTACTCTTCAGCTTTTTACAAAAACAAACAATAACATCAGTGTTGAGTTTTCACTTTGCTTTACTGTGTTCTTGTGGGATTAACATTTTATAGCAAAGTGACTGTGTCTACACATGCCAGCCAGGCGCATACTCCCTTGTCCCAGAAGTCAGAATAAGCATCCTGATTGGCTGCTTAAAGTCCCTATACAGGGCTAGATAATGAGTGGCACGCTAACTGTTGTGTGGGGTTTATCCCGGCTCTATGTGCGTGTTGAACGTAGCGCACATATTACGAGTTGAAAGTAAACGAGTTCGCTCGAGTGCAATTGAATTTAACGCGCATCGGGATAGTGTGACTTCAGAGCTCTGGTTAACTGTTACACTTTACTAAAACGCTGCACAAAACACATTAAGAATACATTTAAAAGTACAGTAACACTTAAAATAACTATCTAATAAACATTATTTTAAAAAAAATACAATAAAAAGTTATAAGGGGTTAAAGATATGAGGCTTTAGAAAGAAAAAGGCAGTCAAAGGGCTTTAACAAATAGATACATATACATATATATATATATATATATATATATATATATCTATCATGGGAACAAAGCAATCATAAGTAAATTGGAAACTTTTTTAAATTGGTTTGCTCTGTCTCAATCACAAAAGAATATTCTCTAAGGCTTGTACACACACACACACACATTCACTGCTTAGAAATAGTTACTTATTGATACATTGTAATGATATATATTGTTCATTATTTATAAATGCCTTTTTCCCAGTGTCTAAACGTTTTGTTGTCATATCCCCTGACTTCTTTCTTGTGTCTTTTCCCTCTTTACTATTTATTCCTGCCTCTTCCTGTCTCTGATCGTTATTTTCATCTCTCATCACCTGATTTATGCTTTATACGCCCCAAGCACTGATCTAATGTAATACAGTTATCTACAAATTAAATTAGAGTGAACTTTGCAGGATGTAAAGGGGAATATTTCACAAAATGTGTCACCTTTTAAACCTTTTAAAATGAATACAAAATCTTGGTTCCTTTTGGACGCTGATTTAATTTCCTATGACTATTTCAGTTGACGTCTGTGACACTTCAGGGCATTTTAAAGGGACATTAAACACTAAATAATTGCTAGATAGAATGAAACATTCAAAGAAAACTTAGTCTGAGAATAAAAAGTAGATGTAGTTTTTAAAGTTTTTATAGCTGTATATAATAATAAGTGTAAAGTTTTAATGTCTATAAAACAATGGGAGCTGCCATGTTGTAACTTTGGTTACCTTCTCTGCTGTGGCCAATTAGGGACAGTTATAAATAGGTCACTAGAGTGTGCAGCCAGTGGCTGTGTGGAATATAACAGTGTTCTGCACTTCCATTTCTAACAGTAACTGAAAAGCTCACAATTTCCGAATGGAATTACAGGAAAAGGGGACAAAATAAATAATGAAAGTATATTGCAGATTTTGTTTTATATATATGATTTATTATTTTATATTACCATCTCAAAGTGTTTAATGTCCCTTTAGAAAACTTTATTTTTTCCACCAGGAAGGGGTTAATAATAAATCATTTCTAAGCTAAATGCAACCAGGAGATTGGTGAACCCTCAACCCAAGTAGACTGTGTGCCTGGAATGTAAGAGTAATATCTACCAAATATAATTTTATTTTTTTATAATAGTTTATATGTACATGACTGACAAATTACATAGCACTGAGCAAATCAGCAGGCTTATCACAATGACACAGATCCATGGTGGGGGGGGAATTCAGATATAAAAAAAAAGAAATTAAACAACACAAATGATTGCAGAGTGATGAGACCCTGCTCTGAAGAGCTTATAATCTACAGGTTTAAAGGGACATTGTACAGTAGAGTTTTCTTTGCATAAATGTTTTGTAGATGATCCATTTATTTAGCCCATCTGGGAGTGGTTTTGTAACAATGTTTAGTTTTGCTTATTTTTTAAGAACATTGTGCTGATTTTCAGACTCCTAACCAAGCCTCACAGTGCCAGATGTATACACACGTTTATAGACTCCTGTTTGCTCCTGTTTATAGTATCTGTCTTTTCATATGCAGGGAAGGTGGGGAGTGTATGTACTTTTTGTTTGCCCAGCCCCTTTCAGTGGGTGTCCCAGTCTATCATCATTAATAGTGCTAAACTAGGAGCTTCTAAGTACGTTTTTAAAAGGGCTTATACTGGATTTTTAGATCAGTATCTGTTGCGTAGAGATTAGACAAATGGTTACTCACAAACTTGATGCACCCAATGGTGCTATTGGGACAGGCTGGAGCTTCACAGTAGTCCAGCTCACTGGATGGAAACAAACTGTAGTCCAAAGCAGGAAGGTTCCAAGAGGGACACCACCAACACCTATATAGGAATATAAAGCGAACCACCATGGCCTAGTACAGTAAGGCAGAGTTGTATGGCCTAGTACAGTAAGGCAGAGTTGTAAGATATGGTTACACTTACAAGATGGAGAGCACCCCCAGGTGCAATACATACAGACTGGGACTTCTCAGCCACCCAGCAGACTGAACTCCACTGCCAAACAGGTAACACTCTATGACCCACGGTGTAGGGTGATAAAATTCAAACATCAGCAAGTGTATATAATAAAAACTATTTCTTAATAGCCTGAGGAAACAGCCCTATAGAGGCTGAGAAACGCGTTGCTTTTAAATAAAGACATTGTTTTTATTATATACACTTGCTGCTGCTTGGATTTTATCACCCTATACCGTGGGTCATAGAGTGTTACCTGTTTGGCAAGTGGAGTTCAGTCTGCTGGGCGGCTGAGAAGTCCCAGTCTGTCTGTATTGCACCTGGAGGTGCTCTCAATCTTGTAAGTGTAACCATATCTTACAACTCTGCCTTACTGTACTGTACTAGACCATAGTGGTTCGATTTATATTCCTATATACAGGGAGTGCAGAATTATTAGGCAAGTTGTATTTTTGAGGATTAATTTTATTATTGAACAACAACCATGTTCTCAATGAACCCAAAAAACTCATTAATATCAAAGCTGAATAGTTTTGGAAGTAGTTTTTAGTTTGTTTTTAGTTATAGCTATTTTAGGGGGATATCTGTGTGTGCAGGTGACTATTACTGTGCATAATTATTAGGCAACTTAACAAAAAACAAATATATACCCATTTCAATTATTTATTTTTACCAGTGAAACCAATATAACATCTCAACATTCACAAATATACATTTCTGACATTCAAAAACAAAACAAAAACAAATCAGTGACCAATATAGCTACCTTTCTTTGCAAGGACACTCAAAAGCCTGCCATCCATGGATTCTGTCAGTGTTTTGATCTGTTCACCATCAACATTGCGTGCAGCAGCAACCACAGCCTCCCAGACACTGTTCAGAGAGGTGTACTGTTTTCCCTCCTTGTAAATCTCACATTTGATGATGGACCACAGGTTCTCAATGGGGTTCAGATCAGGTGAACAAGGAGGCCATGTCATTAGATTTTCTTCTTTTATACCCTTTCTTGCCAGCCACGCTGTGGAGTACTTGGACGCGTGTGATGGAGCATTGTCCTGCATGAAAATCATGTTTTTCTTGAAGGATGCAGACTTCTTCCTGTACCACTGCTTGAAGAAGGTGTCTTCCAGAAACTGGCAGTAGGACTGGGAGTTGAGCTTGACTCCATCCTCAACCCGAAAAGGCCCCACAAGCTCATCTTTGATGATACCAGCCCAAACCAGTACTCCACCTCCACCTTGCTGGCGTCTGAGTTGGACTGGAGCTCTCTGCCCTTTACCAATCCAGCCACGGGCCCATCCATCTGGCCCATCAAGACTCCCTCTCATTTCATCAGTCCATAAAACCTTAGAAAAATCAGTCTTGAGATATTTCTTGGCCCAGTCTTGACGTTTCAGCTTGTGTGTCTTGTTCAGTGGTGGTCGTCTTTCAGCCTTTCTTACCTTGGCCATGTCTCTGAGTATTGCACACCTTGTGCTTTTGGGCACTCCAGTGATGTTGCAGCTCTGAAATATGGCCAAACTGGTGGCAAGTGGCATCTTGGCAGCTGCACGCTTGACTTTTCTCAGTTCATGGGCAGTTATTTTGCGCCTTGGTTTTTCCACACGCTTCTTGCGACCCTGTTGACTATTTTGAATGAAACGCTTGATTGTTCGATGATCACGCTTCAGAAGCTTTGCAATTTTAAGAGTGCTGCATCCCTCTGCAAGATATCTCACTATTTTTGACTTTTCTGAGCCTGTCAAGTCCTTCTTTTGACCCATTTTGCCAAAGGAAAGGAAGTTGCCTAATAATTATGCACACCTGATATAGGGTGTTGATGTCATTAGACCACACCCCTTCTCATTACAGAGATGCACATCACCTAATATGCTTAATTGGTAGTAGGCTTTTGAGCCTATACAGCTTCGAGTAAGACAACATGCATAAAGAGGATAATGTGGTCAAAATACTAATTTGCCTAATAATTCTGCACTCCCTGTAGGTGTTGGTGGTGACCCTCTTGGAACCTTCCTGCTTTGGACTACAGTTTGTTTCCATCCAGTGAGCTGGACTACTGTGAAGTTCCAGCCTGTCTCAATAGCACCATTGGGTGCATCACGTTTGTGAGTAACCAATTCTCTAATCTCTTTTGTCACTTGATTTGGTGGTACTAGGCCATTGTGGCACCTCTGATTTCTTCCTTTTTCAGATCATCTCTCACCATGATTCGACCATCCTTTGACAGAGTGCTGCCTCCATTTTGGATATTTTGTTTTTCTTATATTGTTTTTTTTTTTTTTTTTTCTCATATTGTTTTTTGTATATTGTGTATATTCAATTGTTGTAGTACTGGTTAGGAAGAGCCCCCTATGGGAGATTTGCATTAGTGCATCTTTCTCATTTTTCCGTATCTGTGCGTATTCTTCTTTATAGTAGTGTCTATTACATGCAGTTATATGAAAACTGGTGTATACTGCCCCTTTAAATGGGAGGGACACATGGGGTGGGGTAGCTTGTCTTGTCTGTAGTTGCAGAAGTGAGATATAGCAATGTATGGATGCAAGGAACTTTCAGAGGAGAAGAGGGGGCCGATTTAACAAATGGCGGGCGGACATGATTCGCTGTAGCGAATCATGTCCTCCCGACATCCCTAAATGCCTACAGCATACATTCGTGGCCAAACGACCGCCAGCAGGGGGTGTCAATCATCCAGATCGTCTCTGATTGGGATGATTACAGTCTGCCACCTCAGAGATGGCGAATGAGTTAAGCAGCAGCGGTCTTATGGCGAGCCGGAAACATCGGGCAGAGCAAGCAGCATCCACTGATGGATAAATCTCCCCCAAGGTCTCTGAATAGTTGTTTTCCAGAGAGCACTTGAAGCTTTACAAGGTGAAGGCTGCGCAGGGAAGAGTTACAAAGAGGGAAAAGGGACCAATGGCACTACTGATTACATATATGGGAGCTGAAGTATTTAGATTACTTTCAGGTATGTCATCTATGAAAGAATAAAGTGGTGCTGTGTATTGGTTAAACTTGAAAACCCATGAGTTACAAAGAGTAGGAGGTGCTTGTGAGAAGTATTTAAAGGAACATGAAACCCAAATGTTTTCTTTCAGGTTTAAGATCGGGCATCAACTTTGTACATCTTCTCAATATACTTCTAGTACCAAAAATGCTCATTATCTTTGTTTCTTCTGTTGAAGGAGCAGCAATGCACTACTGGGAGCTAGCTGAACACATCAGGTGAGCCAATGACAAGTGGCATATATGTGCAGCCACCAATCAGCAGCTAGCTCCCAGTAGCTGCTTCTGAGCTAACATAGGTATGCTTTTCAGCAGAGGATACCAAAAGAATGAAGCAAATTAGATAAAAGAAATATATTGGAGTTGTATAACTTGATGCTATAGCAGGTGTCAGTCTGATGTGGGGGGGATAGAGAGAAAAAGAAAGAGCAACAGAAGACAGAGGAAGGAGGCACTGATGAAGGGAGAGGAAAAGCCAAGACCAGAGGTAACAAGAGGGCTGGAGGTGAATGCAGAGCTGGGACAGAAGTATATCTACCCCCCTTGTTACTTCTAATGAGCCGGCCTGACCGGCAAATGCTACACTTCAAAGGGACATTAAAGGGACATGATTCTGATAGAGAATGCAATTTTAAACAGCTAATTTACTTTTATTACCTAATTTGAGTCATTTTCTTGGTATCCTTTGTTGAAGAAACAGCTATGCACATGGCTGAGCCAATAGCATGATGCTTATATGTGCAGCCACCAATCAGCAGCTAGCTCTTAGTAGTGCATTAGTGCTACTTAGCCTACCTAGGTTTGCTTTTCAACAAAAGATATTCAGAGAACAAAACAAATTAGCTGATAGAAGTAAATTGGAAAGTTGTTTAAGGAATGTAAGCTTATGAGCCCGCCCATTTTTTGTTCAGTACCCTGGATAGCGCTTGCTGATTGGTGGCTTCATTAAGCCACCAATCAGCAAGCACTACCCAGGTGCTGAACCAAAGATGGGTGGGCTCGTAAGCCTACATTCCTGCTTTTTCAAATAAAGATAGCAAGAAAACGAAGAAAATTTGATAATAGGATTAAACAAGAAAGTTGCTTAAAATTGCATGCTCTATCTTAATCACAAAAGAAAAAAAATGTTGGTTTAGTGTCCCTTTAACCCCTTAACGACCAGTGACGTACAGGGAACGTCCTACAAAAAAATGGTCGTTAATGACCAAGGACGTACCCTGTACGACGTTAGTGTTTTCAAGCAGTGGAAGCGATCCTGATCGCTTTCAGCCACTTATGTTATTGTAGTGATGCCTCGATATTTAGGCAACGTGCAATAACATTTTTTAGCCATCCGATGCAGGGAGGTGGGTGGGCGGCTATCGATGAGGGATGTGCGTCAGAGGGGGGCGGGATTACGTGCAGGGGGCGGCGGGAGAGCGCGCACAGGCGTGTGCACAGAGGCGGACGCGAGCACAGGGGCGGGTGGGAACGCTACACTATGGCACAATTTGTTTAGGATAAGGTGGGAGAGAGGAGGGGGGAATTTTGATCTAAGGGATCTGGGAGGGGGTGGGGGGCAGCTACACTACAGAAAATAGCGTTTATATTTAAAAATACAAAAATACAAAATTTGATGGCAAACTGGTTACTGGCAGACAGCATCCAGTACCCAAGATGGCGCACAATAAGGTAGAGGGGGAGGATTAGAGAGCTGTTTGGGGGGGGGATCTCGGAGGTTGGGAGCTAAGGGGGATCCTACACAGCAGAATATCACCTAGATTACGAATTTTGTCAGTAATGGTGTGCAGTGCTAGAATTTTTTTTTTTTTTTTTTTTTAATTTTATTGAAATTCAAAGAAATACAATGTTGAGATGCATAGATTATTTTATTAGAGGCTGGCATTTGTGAACATTAGTGGGACTGGGGAAGTTGTAGACACACAATTTTTTTGCCCCTTGAGCCAGTGCTGCAATTTCAACAAATAGTTTTCCTGGCTGCTTTTGCTTGTTTGTACTTTGCTCCTCCCCTGCCCAATTTAACTATGAATGTTGTGGGTGTGCCGTGGGGCTTGCAAAGTTGCGCTGCTAGCCTAAACCTGCCTGCCTATCTGTGCTCACTGCTCAGTGACATGCGGCCCATGGCTGTGCACTGACAGACTTGGAACAGAGTCAGAGAGCAGAATTTTCATAGTTTGCACGCCTAAACCTTTTCTTCAGTGATTTATTTTAGAGTGCTCTGTTTATCTTTCATTTGATGTTCTGCTGAGCCAGGGAGCAGCTCTAGGCATGAGCTTCCTAATTAATGCAGTGCAGTTTACATATTTTGTATGTGTGTGTCTGAGTTTTTGTGTGTCTCAGTGTTTTTGTGTGTGTGTGTTTTTGTGTGTGTGTCTGAGTGTGTTTCCGAGTGTTTGTGTGTGCATCTGAGTATGTTTTTAAGTGTGTCTGAGTGTTTGTATGTGTGTTTGCCTGTGTTTTTGTGTGTGTCTGCTTTCTGGGGGGGGGTGACACCATGACTTACCGCACCGGGTGACACCAACCCTAGTGACGCCACTGTACAGACAACGCTCATGTTGCATATTGTTATAGTGGAATTGGTCAGATTTCCACAGTCGACACGAGCACAGTATTTTGCCTGGCAGCTGTTCTACATATTGCTGAGTACAGACAACGCTGGTATTACGGGTATTTACAAACCCGGCGTTAGCCGCAGAAAAGTGAGCGGAGAGCAAAATTTTGCTCGACATCTCACCTCAATACCAGCGCTGCTTATGTTGGCGGTGAGCTGGCTAAACGTGCTTGTGCACAATTTCCCCATAGGAATCAATGGGGCAGAGCCGGCTAAAAAAAAACTAACACCTGCAAAAAAGCAGCGTTCAGCTCCTAACGCAGCCCCATTGATTCCTATGGGAAAATACATTTATGTCTACACCCAACACCCTAACATGAACCCCGAGTCTAAACACCCCTAATCTTACACTTATTAACCCCTAATCTGCCGCCCCTGACATCGCCGACACCTGCATTATATTATTAACCCCTAATCTTCCACTCTGGACACCGCTGCCACCTACATTATAGTTATGAACCCCTAATCTGCTGCCCCCAACATTGCAGACACCTACATTTTATTTATTAACCCCTACTCTGCCTCCCCCAATGTCGCCGCCAGCTACCTACACTTATTAACCCCTAATCTGCCGCCCCCAACATCGCCGCCACTATATTAAAGGTCTTAACCCCTAAACCTAAGTCTAACCCTAACCCCCCTAACTTAAATATAATTTAAATAAATCTAAATAAATATTGCTATCATTAACTAAATTATTCCTATTTAAAACTAAATACTTACCTATAAAATAAACCCTAAGCTAGCTACAATATAACTAATAGTTACATTGTAGCTAGTTTAGGATTTATTTTTATTTTACAGGCAACTTTGTATTTATTTTAACTACGTACAATAGTTATTAAATAGTTATTAACTATTTAATAACTACCTAGTTAAAATAAAGACAAATTTACCTGTAAAATAAAACCTAACCTAAGTTACAATTACACCTAACACTACACTATAATTAAATTAATTCCCTAAATTAACTACAATTAAATACAATTAAATACAATTATCTAAAGTACCAAAAAAAACCCCACTAAATTACAATAATAAAATAATTACAAGTTTTTTTAAACTAATTACACCTAATCTAATCCCCCTAATAAAATAAAAAAGCCCCCAAAAATAATAAAAAGCCCTACCCTATACTAAATTACAAATAGCCCTTAAAAGGGCCTTTTGCCCCAAAGTAATCAGCTCTTTTACCTGTAAAAAAAATACAATACCCCCCACCAACATTAAAACTCACCACCCACACAACCAACCCTACTCTAAAACCCACCCAATCCCCCCTTAATAAAACCTAACACTAACCCCTTGAAGATCACCCTACCTTGAGAAGTCTTCACCCAACCGGGCCAAAGTCCTCAACGAAGCCGGGTGAAGTGGTCCTCCAGACGGGCAGAAGTCTTCATCCAGACGGGAAGAAGAGGTCCTCCAGATGGGCAGAAGTCTTCATCCAGACGGCATCTTCTATCTTGATCCATCCGGCGTGGAACGGGTCCATCTTCAAGACATCCGACGCAGAGCATCCTCTTCTTTCTTCATCCGACGACTGAATGAAGGTTCCTTTAAATGACGTCATCCAAGATGGCGTCCCTTCAATTCCTATTGGCTGATAGAATTCTATCAGCCAATCGGAATTAAGGTAGAAAAAATCCTATTGGCTGATGCAATCAGCCAATAGGATTGAACCTCAATCCTATTGGCTGATTGGAACAGCAAATAGAATGCGACCTCAATCCTATTGGCTGTTGTATTTTAGTACTGGCAAACTTTTGTGGGGTGGGGGGAGAGAAGAGAGCTGTTTGGGAGGGATCAGGGGGTGGGATGTGTTAGGTGGGAGGCTGATCTCACACTAAAGCTAAAATTAACCCTACAAGCTCCCTACAAGCTACCTAATTAACCCCTTCACTGCTGGGCATAATACAAGTGTGGTGCGCAGCTGCATTTAGCGGCCTTCTAATTACCAAAAAGCAATGTCAAAGCCATATATGCCTGCTATTTCTGAACAAAGGGGATCCCAGAGAAGCGTTACAACTATTTGTGCCATAATTGCACAAGCTGTTTGTAAATAATTTCAGGGAGAAACCTAAAATTGTGAAAAATTGAACTTTTTTTTTATTTGATCGCATTTGGCGGTAAACTGGTGGCATGAAATATACCAAAATGGGCCTAGATCAATACTTTAGGTTGTCTACTGCACTTCACTTACACTAAAGCTAAAATTAACCCTACAAGCTCCCTAATTAACCCCTTCACTGCTGGGCATAATACACGTGTGGTGCGCAGCGGCATTTAGCGGCCTTCTAATTACCAAAAAGCAATGCCAAAGCCATATATGTCTGCTATTTCTAAACAAAGGGGATCCCAGAGAAGCATTTACAACCATTTGTGCCATAATTGAACAAGCTGTTTGTAAATAATTTCAGTGAGAAACAGTTTGTGAAAAAGTGAATGAATGTTTTTATTTGATAGCATTTGGCAGTGACATGGTGGCATAAAATATACCAAAATGGGCCTAGATCAATACTTTGGGTTGTCTTCTAAAAAAATATATTTATACAGGTGAAGGGTTATTCAGGGATTCCTGACAGATATCAGCGTTCCAATGTAACTATCGCTAATTTGGAAAACAATGGTTTGGAAATAGCAAAGTGCTACTTGTATTTATTGCCCTATAACTTGCAAAAAAGCAAAGAACATGTAAACATTGGGTATTTCTAAACTCAGGGCAAAATTTAGAAACTATTTAGTGTGGTTGTTTTTTGGTGGTTGTAGATGTGTAACAGATTTTAGGGGTCAAAGTTAGAAAAAGTGTGTTTTTTTCCATTTTTTTTTAATCATATTTTATAATTTATTTATAGTAAATGATATGATATGATGAAAATAATGGTATCTTTAGAAAGTCCATTTAATGGCGAGAAAAACAGTATATAATATGTGTGGGTACAGTAAATGAGTAAGAGGAAGATTACAGCTAAACACAAACACCGCAGAAATGTAAAAATATCCCTGGTCCCAAACGGTCAGAAAATGGAAAAGTGCTGTGGTCCTTAAGGGGTTAATTGGTACCAGTCTGACAGTACCTCAGCTTTTTTGAATAGCATTTCTAGCAATACAGCTGCCTATGGTGTGAAAATTGGATTGCCCATATTGTTTCTTGCAACAATATTTACATATTCGGATGTGTTGCAGAACTAAATGAATTTCCATATCAAGTGCCCATCCTTCATGAGGTTTTCATTCTTAAACTGCCCCTTTCTTTCATGATACCCCAGCATTAAACCAACCAATAAGATGCAGGCACTGCTGTTACTTATACTGATAAGCCTCTCATTTTTAAAGATCATAATCCATAGAGGCTGAAAATAAATGGAGAATAAAGCTCTATTGGAACACTGATTTTTTTAAGGTATAATAATAAATATGAATCTATTATTATTATTATTTTGGGGGCGCAAAGAAGGGGAGAGCACTGGAGAGTTGCATAGTGGCCTTTGGGCCTTAGGTTAGACAATTCAGGTGTCTCACAATAGTTTTATTGTTTGGACTGATACCCAGTTCAGCTCTTGAGACATCTGAGTTGTGAAGAAGGAAATATTCATATTGTGATATCTTACAAGTGACACTTCAGGATGCGGCTGTGCTCTGTGGCAACCTGAGAGTCTTGGCAAAAAGCAAATACCCACAAGCAAAAGAAATTTGGACCAATTCTCTCAGAGGGAGAGAAGCAACACATGTTACTAATTTAGTATATTTAAGTCCCTGCCCAAGCAACTGAGTACACTGAGCGCAGAAAGACACACAATCCCTCCACTGCTGAATTTAATATAAAAAGTGAGTTATGTGGCAATTGAATGGACATAAAACCCACATTAAGAAGCAAATAAGATAATCTGCAAATCATAGTTGTGTTTTAAATTACACTTTGCCACTAAACTATGGCATTTAAGGGGTTAAGCATACTTGCATTAAAGGGACAGTCTAGGCCAAAATAAACTTTCATGATTCAGATAGAGCATGTAATTTTAAACAATTTTCCAATTTACTTTTATCACCAATTTGTTCTCTTGGTATTCTTAGTTGAAAGCTTAACCTAGGCGCTTCATATGCTAATTTCTTAGACCTTGAAGGCCACCTCTTTTCAGAATGCATTTTAACAGTTTTTCACCACTAGAGGGTGTTAGTTCACGTATTTCATATAGATAATACTGTGCTCGTGCATGTGAAGTTATCTGGGAGCAGGCACTGATTGGCTAAACTGCAAGTCTGTCAAAAGAACTGAAATAAAGGGGCAGTTTGCAGAGGCTTAGATACAAGATAATCACAGAGGTTAAAAGTATATAATTATAACTGTGTTGGTTATGCAAAACTGGGGAATGGGTAATAAAGGGATTATCTATCTTTTAAAACAATAAAAATTCTGGTGTAGACTGTCCCTTTAAGGATTTAAAGGGACAATTAAAAAATCATGTATATGATCATGTAATTAAATGTGTTTTTGTTTGTTTGCTTTTAAATGAAAAAGTCATTTTTCCCATTTTATTTTGATTGTCAAGTTTACTTCTTTCTCTTGGTATCATTTATTGAAAAGCATATCTAGGTAGACCCAGTAGCACAAGAACGAACACGTCTTAAGCACTATATGCCACTAAATTCACAGTTTTAAACATAGTGAAGTCAGTATTTGTTGAATTGTCTGGTGCAGGTAAATGATAAACATTATTATGGCAATTTAACCTTTATTTATGGGACCCACATGATTGCAAGGTTACTGTAAAACAGTGTGTTTTATGCATTTAATTCTCTTTTTTAGAGAGAAAAGTCACTAATGTGTCAGCATTGATAAAATGCTTTCTCTTTGGATCAATTTTTATAGATTTCTGCTCTGGCTGTCTCTTCCTTGCCATAAAGCAGCCGGTGTCTCTGCTGCGCAGCCCCTGCCAGGACTGTAACCAGACTCGGAAAATTCTTTCCACATGAAGTACAGAAATCCACTCCAAAACATTTTAAGTGAAATTGGAGAATTTCCTTTAGGAAAGAGACTCTTTCCTTCATTAAAGGCACAGTGTATACTAAATTCTTGAAACATTTTTCTGAGTTTAGCTAATCTCTCCAAGAATCTAAGAACTACTGTTGTGCAGCACTTGATTGGCTGCGTGGGACAAGCCCCAAGTCTTCATTTTTAGTTGGTCACCCCAGGTTCTTTCAACTCAAACAAAACAAAACTACTTGTTTAAAAGTTATTAATGAATTTTGTGAAATATAATCACTTATATTTATTTTTTGTATCTTTAAAACAAAACCATAAACAAATCCATAGATCATTATATCTCCAGTGCAAAAACAGAAGCAATCTACATATAAACAGTATGAATTAGGTGAGTGATGACTTTGACTTTATTAAAGGGCCATAAAGCTCAAAACATTTCTTTCATGATTCATTTAGAGTGTAAAAATAATTTAAACATCTTATTTATTTGTATTATCAAGTATACTTTGTTCTTTTGTTATCCTTTATTGAAAAGCAAATTTCTTCAACACAGAATATCATGAAAACGAAAGCAAATTTGATTTACATGCAGATTTGAAGGGAACGTCAGGCAGAGCGACATACAGCAAATTTGTCTATTTAATCTTGTGAGGCTCCTTATGGTTCTTCCGGAACATTTTAAATAATCTCACCTGAGTGGAGAACTTTTAAGAATTGGACCCCTAGACGGCTTTAGTGATCTGTGAAGTGTTTCACACTATAAGTAATCAACAGTTATAGTTGTGTTTATAATAATAAAAACAGATATTTATGATATAATTAGTGCGCAGTCATATCACACATACGTCACTCAAATACCACGGATAAGAAAGCTGAGTTTTATTGCATGAAAATTCCCCCCTGAGTAAAAGCTACGGTGTATGTTATAATCACACTTTAGTTGCGTAAAAATTGTATTCTCTATCTGAATCATGATAGAAACATTTTGGGTTTCATGTCCCTTTAGTTAAAATTGTAGCGTAACTCACAATTGACAGCCGTTACGATGAGGCAGGTGCAAATCTTTTTTCAATTCTGTATGTTTGCGATGTAGTTTCAATTTTTTCCACTGAGATTAGTTTCACAAACAGGTTTTATTTAATCTTGGCAAATCTATGTATTGGGCTAATAAAATATGAAAACACATTTAATCTAATGGCTACCAAGGAGGCTAGCAACAGATTGCCTATTTGCTGAGAGGTTACAATCACATTTGTGAGTCTTTTGTATGAGTTTTTGTGAGTCGATCCAGCATATGAAAGAGCACTAATTAAACATCTTAAAATTGTTTTTTATATAAAAAAAGTTAAAGCTGTCGAATAAACCAGAAATTCATGTATGTGCAGAACTCATCTTTGGACACAATGTACTAGATTACAAGTTGAGCACAATATATCGCTTCTGCGAAAGCGATTTTTGCACTCAACTTAGTAATACCAGCGCACGCAAATGTGCACTGGTATTACAAGTGAGGTGCAATGCAAACGCGTCCGCATTGCGCCTCACTTGTAATACCAGCACACATTTGCGTCCTTCCATAGGCTCCAAAGGAAGCCTCCATCACATGCCATCAGACACTACATGAGAAGGGCGGTAAATATAAATATAAATGAATATATACATATTAACACATATATATTTACATGGAACACACAGTTCCCATAGACCACAATGTAAAGGCACTTATCAGTGCTGTTTTTTTTCTAACACCCCAGTCCCAGACCTCCAACTTATGCCCCTAAAAACTTATACATGCTACATTTTTTTATTTTAAAAAAGGGACCTCACATGTTATGGGGGCAATTGGGGGACATTTAAAAAAAATAACCAGAGGTCTGATCTCTGGGTAATTTTGAGAGCGCTAATTGCTACCACAAGCTTGCGGTAGCAATAACCATCCACTTGTAATGGCTGGTTATTTACTGCACGCCCGTAAACGGGCGAATTTGTCCGTTTACGGCTGCGTGATAAAATTAATCTAGCCCTAAATGCTCAGTGACTGGTAATGACAACATCCCTCAGAGACAGTAATAAATACACTCTATATATGGTATAATATATTTTAAACTACCCTCCTTCAGATATAACAAAACAAATGACTTTAGTTAAATTAATTTATATTTTTGGACAACCAAATTACAGCAAGAACTTATAGGATTGTGTCTATCTGACCCTAATGATGTGACATTTAGTTTCAAAATTATTTAAACTGCTTTTTAGTTTGGTTTTACTTTGTATTAAAATGTGGGTGGGGGGGATTTATCAGATTGTTATGTTTTATGATATAATACTAAATCCAATTGTTTGCTATTGGGCTTAGCTTTTCTGGGTTCCTCTCACTGTAATATTCCTCCTATTTAACAACACAAAGGGGGGTAGTTATCATCATGTCAACTTTCCTGCCTTCGCCGGCCCAATACGCCCGCCTAAGCTCGCCTACCTTCGCCGCCGCGGACCTGAAAAAATACGCCTAAGTTATCAAATAAAGCTGTCAAAAAGCCGCGGGGCGATGAGCAGCGGACTGTGAGAGTTATCACTCATTCGATCTCGCTGCTTTTCGGCTTTTTCCCAGCTTTATTGCTAGCCTGTTACTAAGCACTCACACTAAACTACACTGTTCTACCCCCTATACTGGCGCCCCCAGTTACTAACCCCTAAACCGCCACTCCTAGACCCCGCCGCAAGTCTTATAAATGTATTAACCCCTAAACCGCCGCTCCTAGACCCCGCCGCAAGTCTTATAAATGTATTAACCCCTAAACCGACGCTCCCGGACACCGCTGCCACCTACATTATACCTAGTAACCCCTATCCTGCCCCCCCTATACCATCGCCCTCTATAATAAAGTTATTAAGCCCTATCCTGCCAATCCCGCACCTCGCCGCAAATAAATAAATAGTTTAACCCCTAAACCGCCGCTCCCTGAACCCGCCGCAACCTATATTAAATTTATTAACCCCTATCCTGCCCCCCTACACCGTCGCCACCTATAATAAATTTATTAACCCCTATCCTGCCCCCCACTACACCGCCGCCACTGTAATAAATTTATTAACCCCTAAACCTAAGTCTAACACTAACCCTAACACCCCCCTAACTTAAATATTAATTAAATAAATCTAAATAATATTTCTATTATGAACTAAATGAATCCTATTTAAAACTAAATACTTACCTATAAAATAAACCCTAATATAGCTACAATATAAATAATAATTATATTGTAGCTATCTTACGATTTATTTTTATTTTACAGGTAACTTTCAATTTATTTTAACTAGGTACAATAGCTATTAAATAGTTATTAACTATTTAATAGCTTACCTAGCTAAAAAAAAAGAGAAATGTACCTGTAAACTAAAAACTAACCTAAGTTACAATTACACCTAACACTACACTATACTTTAATAAATTATTCCTATTTAAAACTAAATACTTACCTGTAAAATAAACCCTAAGATAGCTACAATATAATTAATAATTACATTGTAGCTATCTTAGGATTTATATTTATTTTACAGGTAACTTGGTATTTATTTTAGCTAGTTAGAATAGTTATTAAATAGTTATTAACTATTTAATAACTACCTAGCTAAAAGAAATACAAAATGACCTGTAAAATAAATCCTAACCTAAGTTACAATTAAACCTAACACTACACTATCATTAAATAAACTAAAAATAAATTAACTACAAATAACTACAATTAAATACAATTACATAAACTAACTAAAGTTCAAAAAATAAAAAAAGCTAAGTTACAAAAAATAAAAAAAATAACTTACAAACATTTAAAAAAATATTACAACAATTTTAAGCTACTTACACCTAATCTAAGCCCCCTAATAAAATAACAAACCCCCCCAAAATAAAAAAATGCCCTACCCTATTCTACATTAAAAAAGTTCAAAGCTCTTTTACCTTACCAGCCCTTAAAAGGGCCTTTTGTGGGGGCATGCCCCAAAGAATTCAGCTCTTTTGCCTGTAAAAGAAAAATACAACCCCCCCCCAACATTAAAACCCACCACCCACATACCCCTAATCTAACCCAAACCCCCCTTAAAATAACCTAACACTAATCCCCTGAAGATCATCCTACCTTTAGTTGTCTTCACTCAGCCGAGCCACCGATGGAACTGAAGAGGACATCCGGACCGGCAGAAGTGATCATCCAAGGGGCGCTGAAGAAATCTTCCATCCTATGAAGTGATCCTCCAAGCGGCGCTGAAGAAATCTTCCATCCGGGCGATGTCATCTTCCAAGAGGCGCTGAAGAAGTCTTCTATCCGGGCGAGGTCATCTTCATTGTAGTTATTTGTAGTTAATTTATTTAATTTATTTAATGATAGTGTAGTGTTAGGTTTAATTGTAACTTAGGTTAGGATTTATTTTACAGGTAATTTTGTATTTCTTTTAGCTAGGTAGTTATTAAATAGTTAATAACTATTTAATAACTATTCTAACTAGCTAAAATAAATACCAAGTTACCTGTAAAATAAATATAAATCCTAAGGCCTAGATTTGGAGTTTGGCGTTAGCCGTGAAAACCAGCGTTAGAGGCTCCTAACGCTGGTTTTAGGCTAACTCCGGTATTTGGAGTCACTCAAAAAAGGGTCTAACGCTCACTTTTCAGCCGCGACTTTTCCATACCGCAGATCCCCTTACGTAAATTGCGTATCCTATCTAACTCCGGAATTTAGAGTCGTGTCTGAAGTGAGCGTTAGACATCTAACGACAAAACTCCAGCCGCAGGAAAAAAGTCAGTAGTTAAGAGCTTTTTGGGCTAACGCCGGTTCATAAAGCTCTTAACTACTGTACTCTAAAGTACACTAACACCCATAAACTACCTATGTACCCCTAAACCGAGGTCCCCCCACATCGCCGCCACTCTATTTTTTTTTTAACCCCTAATCTGCCGACCGCAAAGCGCCGCCAGCTAAGTTATCCCTATGTACCCCTAATCTGCTGCCCCTAACACCGCCGACCCCTGTATTATATTTATTAACCCCTAACCTGCCCCCCACAACGTCGCCGCCAGCTACCTACACTTATTAACCCCTAATCTGCCGACCGCAAAGCGCCGCCACCTATGTTATACTTATGTACCCCTAATCTGCTGCCCCTAACACCGCCGACCCCTATATTATATTTATTAACCCCTAATCTGCCCCCCTCAACGTCGCCTCCACCTGCCTACACTTATTAACCCCTAATCTGCCGAGCGGACCTGAGCGATACTATAATAAAGTTATTAACCCCTAATCCGCCTCACTAACCCTATAATAAATAGTATTAACCCCTAATCTGCCCTCCCTAACATCGCCGACACCTAACTTCAATTATTAACTCCTAATCTGCCGACCGGAGCTCACTGCTATTCTAATAAATGTATTAACCCCTAAAGCTAAGTCTAACCCTAACACTAACACCCCCCTAAGTTAAATATAATTTTATTCTAACGAAATAAATTAACTCTTATTAAATAAATTATTCCTATTTAAAGATAAATACTTACCTGTAAAATAAATCCTAATATAGCTACAATATAAATAATAATTACATTGTAGCTATTTTAGGATTAATATTTATTTTACAGGCAACTTTTTAATTATTTTAACCAGGTACAATAGCTATTTAATAGTTAAGAACTATTTAATAGCTAAAATAGTTAAAATAATTACAAATTTACCTGTAAAATAAATCCTAACCTAAGTTACAATTAAACCTACCACTACACTATCAATAAATTAATTAAATAAAATACCTATAATTATCTACAATTAAACCTAACACTACACTATCAATAAATAAATTAAATACAATACCTACAAATAACTACAATGAAATAAACTATCTAAAGTACAAAAAATAAAAAAGAACTAAGTTACAAAAAATAAAAAAATATTTACAAACTTAAGAAAAATATTACAACAATTTTAAACTAATTACACCTACTCTAAGCCCCCTAATAAAATAACAAAGCCCCCCAAAATAAAAAAATGCCCTACCCTATTCTAAATTACTAAAGTTCAAAGCTCTTTTACCTTACCAGCCCTGAACAGGGCCCTTTGCGGGGCATGCCCCAAGAAGTTCAGCTCTTTTGCCTGTAAAAAAAAACATACAATACCCCCCCCCCAACATTACAACCCACCACCCACATACCCCTAATCTAACCCAAACCCCCCTTAAATAAACCCAACACTAAGCCCCTGAAGATCTTCCTACCTTATCTTCACCATACCAGGTTCACCGATCGATCCAGAAGAGCTCCTCCGATGTTCTGATCCAAGCCCAAGCGGGGGGCTGAAGAGGTCCATGATCCGGCTGAAGTCTTCATCCAAGCGGGGCAGAAGAGGTCTTCCATCCGATTGAAGTCTTCATCCAAGCGGGATCTTCTATGGTCATCCATCCGGAGCGGAGCGGCAGGATCCTGAAGACCTCCGACGCGGAACATCCATCCTGGCCGACGACTGAACGACGAATGACGGTTCCTTTAAATGATCCGATCAGCCAATTGGATTGAACTTGATTCTGATTGGCTGATTCCATCAGCCAATCAGAATATTCCTACCTTAATTCCGATTGGCTGATAGAATCCTATCAGCCAATCGGAATTCGAGGGACGCCATCTTGGATGACGTCATTTAAAGGAACCGTCATTCGTCGTTCAGTCGTCGGCCAGGATGGATGTTCCGCGTCGGAGGTCTTCAGGATTCTGCCGCTCCACTCCGGATGACCATAGAAGATCCCGCTTGGATGAAGACTTCAATCGGATGGAAGACCTCTTCTGCCCCGCTTGGATGAAGACTTCAGCCGGATCATGGACCTCTTCAGCTCCCGCTTGGATGATGACTTCAGCCGGATCATGGACCTCTTCAGCCCCCCGCTTGGGCTTGGATCAGGACATCGGAGGAGCTCTTCTGGATCGATCGGTGAACCTGGTATGGTGAAGATAAGGTAGGAAGATCTTCAGGGGCTTAGTGTTAGGTTTATTTAAGGGGGGTTTGGGTTAGATTAGGGGTTTGTGGGTGGTGGGTTGTAATGTTGGGGGGGGTATTGTATGTTTTTTTTTACAGGCAAAAAAGCTGAACTTCTTGGGGCATGCCCCGCAAAGGGCCCTGTTCAGGGCTGGTAAGGTAAAAGAGCTTTGAACTTTAGTAATTTAGAATAGGGTAGGGCATTTTTTTATTTGGGGGGGCTTTGTTATTTTATTAGGGGGCTTAGAGTAGGTGTAATTAGTTTAAAATTGTTGTAATATTTTTCTTATGTTTGTAAATATTTTTTTATTTTTTGTAACTTAGTTCTTTTTTATTTTTTGTACTTTAGATAGTTTATTTCATTGTAGTTATTTGTAGGTATTGTATTTAATTTATTTATTGATAGTGTAGTGTTAGGTTTAATTGTAGATAATTATAGGTATTTTATTTAATTAATTTATTGATAGTGTAGTGGTAGGTTTAATTGTAACTTAGGTTAGGATTTATTTTACAGGTAAATTTGTAATTATTTTAACTATTTTAGCTATTAAATAGTTCTTAACTATTAAATAGCTATTGTACCTGGTTAAAATAATTACAAAGTTGCCTGTAAAATAAATATTAATCCTAAAATAGCTACAATGTAATTATTATTTATATTGTAGCTATATTAGGATTTATTTTACAGGTAAGTATTTATCTTTAAATAGGAATAATTTATTTAATAAGAGTTAATTAATTTCGTTAGATTAAAATTATATTTAATTTAGGGGGGTGTTAGTGTTAGGGTTAGACTTAGCTTTAGGGGTTAATACATTTATTAGAATAGCGGTGAGCTCCGGTCGGCAGATTAGGGGTTAATAATTGAAGTTAGGTGTCGGCGATGTTAGGGAGGGCAGATTAGGGGTTAATACTATTTATTATAGGGTTAGTGAGGCGGATTAGGGGTTAATAACTTTATTATAGTAGCGCTCAGGTCCGCTCGGCAGATTAGGGGTTAATAAGTGTAGGCAGATGGAGGCGACGTTGAGGGGGGCAGATTAGGGGTTAATAAATATAATATAGGGGTCGGCGGTGTTAGGGGCAGCAGATTAGGGGTGCATAAGTATAACGTAGGTGGCGGCGCTTTGCGGTCGGCAGATTAGGGTTTAATAAGTGTAGGTAGCTGGCGGCGACGTTGTGGGGGGCAGGTTAGGGGTTAATAAATATAATATAGGGGTCGGCGATGTTAGGGCAGCAGATTAGGGGTACATAGGGATTATGTAAGTAGCGGCGGTTTAAGGAGCGGCAGATTAGGGGTTAATAATAATATGCAGGGGTCAGAGATAGCGGGGGCGGCAGATTAGGGGTTAATAAGTGTAAGGTTAGGGGTGTTTAGACTCGGGGTACATGTTAGGGTGTTAGGTGCAGACGTAGGAAGTGTTTCCGCATAGCAAACAATGGGGCTGCGTTAGGAGCTGAACGCGGCTTTTTTGCAGGTGTTAGGTTTTTTTTCAGCTCAAACAGCCCCATTGTTTTCTATGGGGGAATCGTGCACGAGCACGTTTTTGAGGCTGGCCGCTTGCGTAAGCAACTCTGGTATCGAGAGTTTAAGCTGCGTTAAAAATGCTCTACGCTCCTTTTTTGGAGCCTAAACAGCCTTTATGTGGACTCTCAATACCAGAGTTATTTTTATGGTGCGGCCAGAAAAAAGCCGGCGTTAGCTACGCGGGTCGTTACCGACAAAACTCCAAATCTAGGCCTAAGATAGCTACAATGTAATTATTAATTATATTGTAGCTATCTTAGGGTTTATTTTACAGGTAAGTATTTAGTTTTAAATAGGAATAATTTATTAAAGTATAGTGTAGTGTTAGGTGTAATTGTAACTTAGGTTAGTTTTTAGTTTACAGGTACATTTCTCTTTTTTTTAGCTAGGTAAGCTATTAAATAGTTAATAACTATTTAATAGCTATTGTACCTAGTTAAAATAAATTGAAAGTTACCTGTAAAATAAAAATAAATCGTAAGATAGCTACAATATAATTATTATTTATATTGTAGCTATATTAGGGTTTATTTTATAGGTAAGTATTCAGTTTTAAATAGGATTAACTTAGTTAATAATAGAAATATTATTTAGATTTATTTAATTAATATTTAAGTTAGGGGGGTGTTAGGGTTAGTGTTAGACTTAGGTTTAGGGGTTAATAAATTTATTACAGTGGCGGCGGTGTAGTGGGGGGCAGGGTAGGGGTTAATAAATGTATTATAGGTGGCGACGGTGTAGGGGGGGCAGATTAGGGGTTAATAAATTTAATATAGGTTGCGGTAGGGTCAGGGAGCGGCGGTTTAGGGGTTAAACTATTTATTTATTTGCGGCGAGGTGCGGGATCGGCAGGATAGGGTTTAATAACTTTATTATAGGGGGGCAGGATAAGGGGTTACTAGGTATAAGGTAGGTGGCGGTGGGCTCCGGGAGCGGCGGTTTAGGGGTTAATATGTATAGAGTAGCTTGCGGTGGGCTACGTGAGCGGCGGTTTAGGGGTTAATCATTTTATTTAGTTGCGGCGGTGTAGGGGGGGGACAGATTAGAGGTGTTTAGACTCGGGGTACATGTAAGGGTGTTAGGTGTAGACAGCTCCCATAGGAATGAATGGGATGTCTGGCAGCAGCGAACTTGTACTTTCGCTATGGTCAGACTCCCATTGATTCCTATGGGATCCGCCGCCTCCAGGGTGGTGGTTTGAAAACCAGGTACGCTGGGCCGTAAAAGTGCAGAGCGTACCTGCTAGTTTTTTGATAACTAGCAAAAGTAGTCAGATTGTGCCGCACTTGTGTGCGGAACATCTGGAGTCACATAAGAATCGATCTGTGTCGGACTGAGTCCGGCGGATCGAAGTTTACGTCACAAAATTCAACTTTTGCCGGTCTGTAGCCTTTGATAACTAAGGCGAATCAGCCTCGCCACAAATACGCTGCGGAATTCCAGCGTATTTGAGGTTGACGGCTTGATAACTACCCCCCAAAGACTTGTTACAGTACTTTTACCCTGATAACAATATCACAGTAGTCATTTGTCATAATATCATAATATCCTTGTACCCACAATGTCACCATGAATATAAGGTAGGCAAAGAAACTCTGCCTGTGTATCTATGTTGCAGGTGACTCAAGCAACTAACCCCGACTATAACTTCAGCCCTAACTTTATCCCTATCTCCTACTCTAACCCTAGCCCTTAGTCTAAATCTAACCTTTAAAGTGTTCCCATTTATCCATTTTACCTGCTGGAATGTATTTAATTGTTTACAAATAGCTCATTTACCTTTATTTTGTTATTTGAAATAGCTGATTTTGTTTGTTAAACCATCACCTATACTGAGTATGAATACTTTTGTATTTTCTAAAGTATATGTAAACAAGAATAAGCAGCATCCCAGTGGGGTGGTGGGAATGACAGAGAAATTCAAAATGAGCATTTTAGTATCTAAGAATCATCCTTTGTGTATAGACAAAAAGATAAGATAATTAGGCATATGTCATATATAGAAATAGATAAGGTTATCTGTTCTTTCTGTATGCTCAGCCCATTTAAATGAGTTTGTATTCAAAGAGCAAAACTAGCGGTTCCATGAACCTAAAGGAGTAATTGCCAATATATTTAATACCCAGCACCTGGTATTAAAAAGTAATTAGAAATTAATTAAGGGGAAATAATTTTTACAGTAAAATGCACCTTTAAATCAAACTCTAGCCTCAACCCTAATCTCAATTCTAACCTTTGGCCTAACCCTAACTATAACCTTAGCCCTAACTGTAACCTTAACTCTATCCATAATCCTAAATCTAAATTTAGCCCTAACTCTAACTATAAATTTAGTCTTAACCCCAACTCTGATCTTAGCCTAACCCTAACTTTGTCCCTAACCCAACTCTAACCCTATCCCTAACACTAAATCTACAGTTAGCCCTAAACCAATGATAACCTTAGCCCTAATCCAACTCTTACCTTAGTACTAACCCTAACCTTAGCTCTAACCCTAACCTTAGCCCTAACCCTAACCTTAGCCTTAACCCTATCCCTAACCTTAGCCCTAACTCTAACCTTAGCCCTAGCCTATCTACAGTGGGGCAAAAAAGTATTTAGTGAGCCACCAATTGTGCAAGTTCTCCCAATTAAGAAGACGAGAGAGGCCTGTAATTTTCATCATAGGTATACCTCAACTATGAGAGACAAAATGTGGAAACAAATCCAGACAATCACATTGTCTGATTTGGAAAGAATTTATTTGCATATTATGGTGGAAAATAAGTATTTGGTCACCTACAAACAAGCAAGATTTCTGGCTCTCACAGACCTGCATCTTCTTCTTTAAGAGGCTCCTTTGTCCTCCACTCATTACCTGTATTAATGGCACCTGTTTGAACTTATCAGTATAAAAGACACCTGTCCACAACCTCAAACACTCACACTCCAAACTCCACTATGGTGAAGACCAAAGAGCTGTCGAAGGACACCAGAAACAAAATTGTAGACCTGCACCAGGCTGGGAAGACTGAATCTGCAATAGGCAAGCAGCTTGGTGTGAAGAAATCAACTGTGGGAGCAATAATTAGAAAATGGAAGACATACAAGACCACTGATAATCTCCCTCGATCTGGGGCTCCACGCAATATCTCCCCCCGTGGGGTCAAAATGATCACATGAACGGTGAGCAAACATCCCAGAACCACACGGGGGACCTAGTGAATGACCTGCAGAGAGCTTAGACCAATGTAACAAAGGCTATGTCAGGATCCTCCTAGCTGACAGCCTAATTTTCTTTGACATTATACTGTTTCTTTAAATTTCAATTATCTTTTCCAGCCAGCCTATAAATCTCCCAGTATCCTTTACTTCATTGCTTGGTATTGGCTTTTTCCTCATCTAGCTACTGAACAACACGCAGTTGTTTACTAACCTAAAGCTATTTTGATCTTTTTCTATTTTGTTTGCTGTCAAGTTCAAGTTTATTATCCTCACTTGCCTGCATACCTCAACCAGGCTCCGCTATTAGCAATAAGCGTAGCAACTCTCCTACTTTGTTTTCCGGATCTCCTTCTCAGCCACCAGTACTGGGATTCCTCCGCGGTGACGTCACACGCCAACTTCACGGTACTCACCAGCTCCTCACTGCTTCTACCGCTCCGGATTTTTACACACAGGTCAGTCACTTGCTTTCCTGACTACCGAAGCAAACTTTGTAGTATACTCTAGCTTCACTGTTTTGATAATTATCGCTGTATCACCAACGACATGTGCGTATAAACTAGTGACATTCCATTCTCTCTAGTCTGCCTTATGAAAAGTTGTTACTCGCAATACCGGTTTATAATTCATTTACTGCCATTATATTTTTTCCTTATTTTTTCCTTGCATATTAAGTTTCTCATATTGGTTGGCGGAATAGTTCCCTGCTGCACATCTTTCAGACTGTGATACAAGATGCAGGAATAGAGTTCTATTTTCCAGTATTCCAATTACAATAAATGCTATTTGTTAATGGGGTTTGCAAATCACCTCTTAGGTGATTTATTTGCTCATCCCACACATCCTAGCTACAAACCTTAAACTATAAGAATCTCAGCAGCTGAGATTCACATTATTTTTAACACTTATTTCTTTAGTGTTCTAGTTCGCCTGACAGAATACCAAGCCCTTTTAACAAAATGAATCCAGCTGAGATGACTACACTTCTACAGACTCTAACTCAAAGAGTAGATTCCTTGACTGAAGGGTTAAATACACTTAGAGCTGAAAACACTGCACTCAAAGCTTACATTAAGGATTATATTGAGACAAAATTACATACTCCTGAACCACAAGTTAGTTTACCTGAAAAATTCTATGGTGATAGGGCACACTATAGGGACTTTAAGAATGCATGCTTACTTTTATTTACACTGAAAACCCAATCTTACCCCACTGACAGGATCAGAGTCTTAACAACCATATCTTTCCTAAGGGGGGAACCACGTAGTTGGGCAAACAGTTTTTTTGAATCTAATGACACCATATTAGACTCTTTGGAGAATTTTTTCTCTGCAATGGGACAATTATACGAAGACCCATTTAAGCAACAAACTGCAGAAACCGCCCTTAGGGCACTTAAACAAAAAAAAAGAATGGTGGAAGATTACATAGCAGACTTTAAGAGGTGGACAAAAGACTCTGAGTGGAACAACTTATCTTTAAGGAATCAGTTCCGCCTGGGTCTTTCAGACGCGGTTAAGGATGAATTGTCCCGAACTGATATGCCCCCCACTCTAGAGGGGTTGATAAATCTAAGTATCACAATAGATAGACGCTTACGAGAAAGACAACATGAACGATCATATCCTGATTCTTACACAAAGAAAACCACTAGTCTTACACCCTCTATCTCCTCTGCAAAGTCCCACTCTGAGCCAATGGATATTGGGTTATTAAAAGCCCCTTTAACCGCACAAGAAAAGACTAGAAGGAGAGAAAATAATCTCTGTCTCTACTGTGCGTCAGATGAGCATACAGTAAAAGAATGCCCAGTTCTCCAAAAATCTAACAGGGGTAAGTCCCTATTATTTTCCTCTTGTTGCAATACATATGATAGTAGAAGTGCCTATTGTAAACTTTCACTTCTTTTCCAGTGGGATCTCCATCGTCTCCACGTCCCCGCAATTATTGACTCAGGAGCTACTGCTTGTTATATTGATAAAGAATATACACTTAAGAATAAAATTCCACTTATGCAGAAAAAGTCTCCTGTTTTATTAAGAGGAATTGATGGTAACCCTATCTCATCAGGTCCAGTAGCTTATCAAACTATTCCTCTCTTAGTTAGTTCCACAGATCATCATAGAGAATACCTTACATTTGATGTTATCTCCTCCCCTGTTTCTCCGGTTATACTTGGTTTAAATTGGTTAACCTTACATAATCCCACTATCTCCTGGGACACTCTCTCTGTAACCTTTGACTCAAAATACTGTTCAACAACTTGTTTCCCTATCAGTATTATGCACACTTCCACCACTGACTTAGATTTCCAGTTACCTGATGAGTATAAGGATTTCGCTGATGTTTTCTCCAAAACTGAATCTGAAACTCTTCCACCTCACAGGAAATACGACTGCCCCATAGAGCTAGTCCCTGGAGCTCAGATTCCTTATGGCCATATTTTCCCTCTATCTAAACCTGAACTTACACATCTTAAAACTTATTTAGAGGATAATTTAAGGAAAGGTTACATACGGCCCTCTACCTCACCAGCTGGTGCCGGTATGTTTTTTGCAAAAAATAAAGACGGCAGTTTACGCCCCATAGTTGACTACCGACAGCTTAATAAGGTGACAGTAAAAAATCGCTACCCCTTACCGCTTATCCCAGAATTAATAGAGAGATTGGAAGGGGCTAAATTTTTTACAAAATTAGATCTAAGGGGAGCGTACAATCTGATCCGAGTAAGAAGTGGTGACGAGTGGCTGACGGCTTTTCGTACTCGCTACGGCCTGTACGAATATACCGTGATGCCGTTCGGGCTATGTAACGCCCCGGCCACTTTCCAACACCTAATAAATGACTTATTCAGAGATTTCCTTGACGTTTTCTTAGTCATTTATTTGGATGACATTCTGATCTACTCAAAAACCTTAACTCAGCACATATCACATGTCAGACAGGTACTTTCTAGATTAAGAACTAACTACCTATACGCAAAACCTGAGAAATGCATATTTAATTCTAATAAAATAACCTTCTTAGGTTACGAAATAAGTCCTATGGGTATACGTATGGAGGAAGGTAAAATTCAGGCAATTATTGATTGGCCTGTCCCCAAATGCAGAAAAGAGGTTCAGAGTTTCCTCGGTTTCGCGAACTTTTATCGCAAATTTATTAAAAACTTCTCTAACATTGTTAAACCCTTAACAAATCTGACTAAACAAAATGTACCTTTCCATTGGGATCAGCTTACTCAAAAGGTTTTTGAAGATCTAAAAAACAGGTTCACAACAGCTCCTATCCTCAAATTTCCTAATCCTGAATTACCTTTTGTTCTCGAGGTAGACGCTTCTGATGTCGCCGTGGGAGCCGTGCTCTCTCAACGCCAAGGTTTAGATCAACCTCTCCATCCAGTGGCCTTCTATTCTCACGGTTTGTCCCCCCCTGAACAAAATTATCCTATTGGGGATAAAGAGCTTTTGGCCATCAAGATGGCACTTGAACACTGGCGACATCTCTTGGAGGGTACCAAGATACCAACTTTAATTTATACAGACCACCGTAATCTGCAATATCTCAAATCCACAAAGACTCTGTCGGCCAGACAGGTACAATGGAACCTTTTTTTTTCTAGATTCAATTATCAGATTGTTTATCGTCCCTCAAACAAAAATCATAAGGCAGATGCACTATCAAGGCTTCCAATGTATGTCCGTTCAAAGTCCTCGGTAGAAAGCATTATACCTCCTGAAAATTTCATCTCATTTGTTATTGACTCCGAATCTTACCTAAAGGGAGAACAACTAAATGATACAAATAAACCTTTACATCTACTACAGAAAAGAAGTAACGGTCTCTACTATTTTCAGGACAAATTGTACATTCCACCCACTCTACGTCAGATGGTTCTTGAATCCTCACATGACTCTCTACTCGCAGGTCACCCTGGTGTCAGGAAAACCCAAGAACTTATAGGGAGGAATTACTGGTGGCCGGCTATGTCGCGAGATGTGAGGACCCATATACTCTCCTGTAGAAAATGTACCATATCAAAGAGGTCAAAACATTCTCCTTATGGTTTATTAATTCCTCTTCCTACACCCAGTAGGCCTTGGCTAGATATCGCCGTTGATTTTATCGTTGATTTACCTAAATCAATGAATAACACAACCATCCTGGTTATTGTTGACCTATTTAGCAAAATGTGTCATTTCGTTCCATATCACAAACTTCCGACAGCATCTGAAACCATCCAACTTCTCATCTCTAACGTCTTTAAATATCACGGAATACCTGATAGCATCACCAGTGACAGAGGAACTCAATTTTCTAGTAAATTGTGGTCTGAGTTTTGTAAAACCTTTGGAATAAATAAAAGATTAAGCACCGCATACCATCCCCAGTCAAATGGCCAAACAGAAAGATCAAACCAGTGGCTAGAACAATTCCTCAGAACATATTGCTCATCTCAACCTCAAAATTGGTCCACTCATCTATCCTACGCTGAGTTCTGTTTTAACAATACCGTTCACTCCACTACAAAAGAAACCCCCTTTTTCGTGAATTATGGGTTCCATCCAAGGTTTCAAATTCTACCTAATCTTCAGACTCCCTCATTGTCTGTTTCAGAACTAGCTGATATGATTTCTTCTAATTTCACTACCATAAAGGCCAGTATTGATAAGGCCAAAAGAACTCAAAAGTATTATTATGATAGGAAAAGGACTCCGTCACCGGTCTATTCTGTAGGTGACTTGGTGTGGTTATCCACGAAGAACCTCAACATGAAAACCCCTTCTAAAAAACTCTCGCCTCTGTTCATAGGGCCTTATCCTATATCTCACATCGTTAACCGGAATGCTGTTCGTCTCCAACTTCCAGATTCCTTCAAGATTCATTCTACCTTTCACGTTTCACTGATAAAACCCTACAGAGCACTCAGGGATTCTCTTCCCTCTTCTTTGGCTGTTCCGTTGGTAGTGGATCCAAACACCGAATATGAAGTACACTCCATCCAGGATTCTAGACTTTCCTGTGGAATCCTCCAATATTTGGTCCGTTGGAAGGGCTATTCTCCGGAGGATGACTCCTGGGAGCCTGCCTGCAACATATCTGCTCCCAGACTCGTTGCCTTATTCCATCGGAGGAACCCGGATCGCCCTCGACCTTGAGCCCCGGGGTTGCTCCTTGAAGGGGGGGTCCTGTCAGGATCCTCCTAGCTGACAGCCTAATTTTCTTTGACATTATACTGTTTCTTTAAATTTCAATTATCTTTTCCAGCCAGCCTATAAATCTCCCAGTATCCTTTACTTCATTGCTTGGTATTGGATTTTTCCTCATCTAGCTACTGAACAACACGCAGTTGTTTACTAACCTAAAGCTATTTTGATCTTTTTCTATTTTGTTTGCTGTCAAGTTCAAGTTTATTATCCTCACTTGCCTGCATACCTCAACCAGGCTCCGCTATTAGCAATAAGCGTAGCAACTCTCCTACTTTGTTTTCCGGATCTCCTTCTCAGCCACCAGTACTGGGATTCCTCCGCGGTGACGTCACACGCCAACTTCACGGTACTCACCAGCTCCTCACTGCTTCTACCGCTCCGGATTTTTACACACAGGTCAGTCACTTGCTTTCCTGACTACCGAAGCAAACTTTGTAGTATACTCTAGCTTCACTGTTTTGATAATTATCGCTGTACCACCAACGACATGTGCGTATAAACTAGTGACATTCCATTCTCTCTAGTCTGCCTTATGAAAAGTTGTTACTCGCAATACCGGTTTATAATTCATTTACTGCCATTATATTTTTTCCTTATTTTTTCCTTGCATATTAAGTTTCTCATATTGGTTGGCGGAATAGTTCCCTGCTGCACATCTTTCAGACTGTGATACAAGATGCAGGAATAGAGTTCTATTTTCCAGTATTCCAATTACAATAAATGCTATTTGTTAATGGGGTTTGCAAATCACCTCTTAGGTGATTTATTTGCTCATCCCACACATCCTAGCTACAAACCTTAAACTATAAGAATCTCAGCAGCTGAGATTCACATTATTTTTAACACTTATTTCTTTAGTGTTCTAGTTCGCCTGACAGGCTACCATCAGTAACACACTATGCCGCCAGGGACTCAGATCCTGCAGTGCCAGACGTGTCCCCCTGCTTAAGCCAGTACATGTCCGGGCCCATCTGAAGTATGCTAGAGAGCATTTCGATGATTCCAGAAACAGATGGGGATAATGTCATATGGTCAGATGAAACCAAAGTCGAACTGTTTGGTAGAAACACAACATGTCGTGTTTGGAGGAGAGAGAATGCTGAGTTGCAACCAAAGAACACCATACCTACTGTGAAGCATGGGGGTGGCAACATCATGCTTTGGGGCTGTTTCTATGCAAAGGGAACAGGATGACTGATCCGTGTACATGAAAAAATGAATGGGGCCATGTATCGTGAGATTTTGAGTCCAAACCTCCTTCCATCAGCAAGGGCATTGAAGATGAAATGTGGCTGGGTCTTTCAGCATGACAATGATCCCAAACACACTGCCCGGGCAATGAAGGAGTGGCTTCGTAAGAAGCATTTCAAGGTCCTGGAGTGGCCTAGCCAGTCTCCAGATCTCAACCCCATAGAAAACCTTTGGAGGGAGTTGAAAGTTCGAGTTGCCCAGCGACAGCCCCAAAACATCACTGCTCTAGAGGAGATCTGCATGCAGCAATGGGCCAACATACCAGCAACAGTGTGTGACAACCTTGTGAAGACTTACAGAAAACGTTTGACCTCTGTCATTGCCAACAAAGGATATATAACAAAGTATTGAGATGAACTTTTGATATTGACTAAATACTTATTTTCCACCATAATTTGCAAATACATTCTTTCCAAATCAGACAATATGATTGTCTGGATTTGTTTCCACATTTTGTCTCTCATAGTTGATATAGTATAGTATACCTATGATGAAAATTACAGGCCTCTCTCATCTTCTTAAGTGGTAGAACTTGCACAATTGGTGGCTGACTAAATACTTTTTTGCCCCACTGTATAACCTTAGCCCTAACCCAAATCTAACCTTATCTCTGGCAGAGAAGGAAAGCAGCAAAGAAGTGGAATTCAATTATTTATTGAGCACAGCCAACAAGCAACATTTCGGGAGTCAACCTCCCTTAATCATGCAATGTTTGCTGTCCTCAATAAATAATGTAATTCCACTTCTTTGCTGCCTTCCTTCTCTGCCAAATATTTGGATACTTGTGGGTCTCTGTGGTGACCTAGGTTGGCGTGCAGTGGCCTGCTGTGCTGGACTGTTATCCTTTATTTACCAAATCTAACCTTAGCCTTAACCCTAACCTTAGCCCTAACCCTAACTTTAGCCCTAACCCTAACTCTAACCTTAGCCCTTACCCTAACTCTAACCTTAGCCCTAACTCTAACCTTTGCCCTAACCCTAACTCTAACCTTAGCCCTAACTCTAACCTTAGCCCTAGCCTATCTATAACCTTAGCCCTAACTCAATTCTAACCTTATCCTTAACCCTAACCTTAGCCCTAACCCAACTCTAACCTTAGCCCTAACCCTAACTCTAACTTTAGCCCTAACCCAACTCTAACCTTAGCCCTAACTGTAACTCTAACCTTAGCCCTACCTCTAACTTTAGCCTTAACCCAACTCTAACCTTAGCCTTAACCCTAACTCTAATCTTAGCCCTACCTCTAACTTTAGCCCTAACCCAAACTTTAACCCTATCCCTAAACCTAAATCTACAGTTAGAAATAACCCAATGCTAATTGTAGCCCTAACTTTAACCTTAACCCTAGCCCTAACTCTAACCTTAGTCTTAACCTTAACTCTAACTCTATCCCTAACTGTAAATCTAAACTTAGCCATAATCCTAAATACAACTTTAGTCCCAACAGTAAATCTAACACTATTCCTAACCCTAACTTTAAACTTATCCCTTACTCCAACTCTAACCTTATTTCTGATCCCGTCTTTAAACTTAAGCCTTACTCTAACCTTAGCTCTACCGTAACTGCAACCTCAGACCTATCCCATCTCTAACCTTAGCACTAACCCTACTTCTAACCTTAGGCCTAGCACTAACTCTAACTTCATCCCAACCCTAAAAGCAACCTTTGCCCTACACAAACATTAACCTTAGCCCTAGACATAGCCCTAATCCCAAACCCAACGCTTGCCCTAACTCTAAAATTAGCCCTAATTGTAGGCCTAACCTAACTCTAAACTAAGTACTAACCCTAACTATAACTCTAACCTTACACTTAGTCCTAACTTTAACCTTTGCCCTAGTGTACTAGCCCTAATTCAAACTTTAACCCTAAATCTAATTATAACCTTAGCCCTAAACCTAATTTTAACCTTTACCCTAAACCTAATTTTAACCTTTGCCCTACTCTTAACCATAGACAAAGCCCTAATGCGAACCCTAGTCCTAACTCCAAGACTAGTCCTAATTTTAACCTTAGAACTAACCCCAAACCTAGTCCTAACTCTAACCTTAGCGTTAACCCTACCCGTGCACATACTTCTAACCACGGCCTTAATGCAAACTGTAGCCTAACCATAGCCTACTATGTTATCCATATCTATAACACTAATCCTAGACATCATCCTAACCATCTGCTTAACGTGAACCTTTGCTTTAACACCATTCCTAACTATAACTCTAAATGTAACCCTAGCCTAGCCCTAACAGTAGGCATAACTTTAAATGTAGCACTAAATCCAACCCTAGAACTAATCCTATTCCTAGATATAACCTTCATAGCACCAAAACTGCTAGTCCAAGCCTTTATTTATATGTGCATAGTATATATATATTTACAGTCATATATACACATATAACAACATTAATATATATGTACACTTATATAAACATATCTATAAGTGCATAATAGCCCTTTGCCAGTAGAGTAAAACATGATAAAATAATTGGTTACAGAGTCCGGTCAGTCTTCATATGATGAGCCCTGCTTACATTTTTGCGGTGCAGACCCCTAGCTATACTGGTTCAGAACGAGAGACCTTTTATACTCCACCAGTGAGCTACATTCATTTTGGTCTCGGCATTGAGTACGCTGAGCCCTGGTTGCTAAAAGACTGGCTCAGTAGTCTTTGGGTCAATTATTCGAAGAAGGCTGGTATAGGATGAACTTACGTATGGTAACTGGACCTGTCAGAGCCTATATTAACATCCTCTTCAGGGACCTCTTCTCCTTTGCAGTTTTTGTTTACTTAAACTAAAAGACACTGACTGCTATGATTTCTACTATTTTAGACTTAAGCAGGCACTGATTATATTGTCTTTGCTACCTGTCCCTGGAGTCATATTTGGCTTTCTCTATATCGTTTTTTTCCTGAATTTTAATACTTAATCATTTCATAGTTTACTTAGTTCGACACTGTTCACTGCTTATGTTAATATATTGACTAAGATACCAGGCAAGCTCTTATAGCTACTACTAATCCCCTTATTTTGATATAAACTTCAATATGGCACTTTTCCAATTTACTTGAGGGCTTTATAACTACACCTATTTTCTTAATTCAATGTTCTGTTAGCTGAGGAGATTTTATTAATTCTTTGATGTATCATTTCTGAATAGGTTAATCTGGACTATATTCAAGGTCTTACTTTTGCCAGGACTGGGTTTCTTAGGATGCCCATACTTCTTAAATGCATTCTTCTTGTTTCTTATTAATAAGACTGAATAACCATTATTAATGGATACTTTGCCTATACCAATATAAGGCTCTAATGTTTGACTTATGTATACTTAAGCTCTCCTAAGCAATCAACATGTCTATAAATATGCCAGTGACCTTCTTCTTTTCCCTTTCTACCTATTGAGATTTTACCTTAGGCCTCTTAAATTGGCCACAGCTAATTTAATGCTGGACAATATATTGCCCAAGCCCCCTAACAATTCTCCTCATTTAAGACAAAATTGCTTCCACATATAGGTTTAGTCCAGGTGCTTTTACTCTTTCCATCACATCACCTCAAAATTTATATTTAACATGTCATAAAACTCATTAGTTGCCCCATATTGTTGTGTTTTTTTATAGTTTATTTAATTAGAAGGGAAAATAAGGTCAAATCCTAATTCGTATTCTAACTCACAAGATTTAATTGTATTATGGCAATCTTAGATTATCTCTGTTTACTAATGATGTACCCATTTTTCTTGACATATTAGGACACTACGGATTTCCCTGTTATATAGCTAGAAAGGTTGTATACTTTACATCTATCCTGTTTAGAAAGATTAAGAGTTGTGAATTGAATTAATTTCCATTGCTTTGCTTAGTCTTACTACTTGGTAGAGTGTCCTGTCTTCCATGCTTGAGAGGAATATGACAATCTAACAACCTAAATATATGATCACTGGGCTAACTAAACTGTACTCATGCCTAGTATAACTAAACATCCTAAGGTTTAACTTAAAGCAAATGTTACACACTACTATTATCTACAATGCTATATCTCTCTATGAATATGATATGTATCATATTTATGTTATTCCTGTCTATGGCTAACCTCATAATATTGTTATTACCCTTTGCTATATGCTATTGCTGATACTATATCGAGGGTTAATGTTCAGTCATTGACATTCAAGTGTTGTACAGTCTAGACCTTGTGATGATCCTCACTATATCTTTATGTAGATATTTATAGATGCCCCGTACTCAATATAACAAAGTTTCCACTTTATGCTTAAGCTTTATATTACACTAAGGCTTATTTCATGTTAAGATAACCTGAGGAAAATACAACAAATCTATAATCTAATCATAGACGTATCAGGCTAATCAAAATGTTTTTATACCCAATATAAGTAATTTCCTCATGGGCTAGGTTTAAGTAACCCTCACACACTTTTACTGTAACACTTGCCAGTGCTAGTTTACACTATTGACATAGCTATTTTATAAGCCACTATGCCGTACAATACTTATACTTTGCATAGCATAGAGGTTTTTGAACATCGAATTGTTTTTTTTTCCTTAAGTTATATCATAACTAGGGTTGCACCGATACCATTTTTTTAAGACTGAGTACAACAGGGCCGGACTGGAAATAAAAAGCAGCCCTGGAAAAATATGAAGACCAGCCTTATTTTCTGTTGAGTCGGTAGAATGCACAGGACCCATTTCTCTCAAGGGGGATTACTGGGATACTCCTTCCCCGATATTTTGTTCACAATTAAATTATATTACTTTGCATTAAATAAAAATGCCAGATTGATATTATATATGCACCCTAAAACCCAATTGCATCCATTAATCACCCCTTTAAGTTGTAGCCTTCCAGCCCCAGCTGCTGCAGCCCACCGGGAAATTTCCTGGTATCCTGGTAGGCCAATCCAGCCCTGGAGTACAAGTACCGATACTTGTTTTCAAATACTCGCCGATACCAATTACTGATACTTTTTTTTACTGTCATGTGACAGTTTACCAAGCACAATACAGACTAACTATTTAAGATTCCTTATTTATAATTATGAAGGACTGTTCCTCAAAAGACATTATGAAATAATAAGAGTTTTATTTGTCACAAAGTTCACAGAACATGTTTATAAATAAAAATATTACAACAAAAAAATATTAATAACAACAATAAATAACAAATATAAAATTACAACCAACCAAAAGTGCAATACAGTAAAAAAATAGAACAGTGCACTGTTTAATCATGGGGAACAACACTATGGGCTAGATTACATTTGACTGGCAAGCTTTACCAATGATCTCATTACATGTCCTACTCCATTAAAGGGACAGTCAACACCAGAATTTATGTTGTTTTAAAAGATAGATAATCCCTTTATTACCCATTCCTCAGTTTTGCATAAACAACACAGTTATATTAATATACTTTTAACCTCTGTGATTACCTTGTATCTAAGCATCTTCTGACAGCCCCCTGATCACATGACATTTTATTTATTATCTATTGACTTTCATTTTAGCCAATTAGTGCAGTGTCTGCCACAACCCACAGGCGTGCTCACAATGTTATCTATAGGGTTTACCTGAATTAGCTCTCCCCTGCTGTGAGAAGCAAATACAAAAGCATGTGATTAGAGGCGGCCTTCAAGGGCTTAGAAATTATCATATGAGCCTTCCTAGGTCTAGCTTTCAATTAAGAATACCAATAGAACAAAGCAAAATTGGTGATAAAAGTAAATTGGAAAGTTGTTTAAAATGACATGCCCTATTTGAAACATGAAAGTTTTTTTTGGACTTAACTGTCCCTTTAAAGTCTATGGAATTGGAAATGTGAACAGAGCATTGGTAAAGCTTACAAAATCAAATGTAATCTAAATCTAGTCCTATAATTGCAGGATGAGTGTTCATTGGAATTAACTTAATTTGTCCTATGAGTACTTTTCCTGCAATTATATAATCTAAGGGTATGGATGTTCCTCAGAGTACAGTATGTTTTGAACATAATTGTGCAAGATGAGAACTAGCAGTAAAAAAGGCAATCAAGCAATAAGAATAATTTTTTAAAAGTTAGTGGCAAGTTCTTTTGAAGGAACAGAACAGAGGCATCTCTGCATGTTCAGTCTGTTTTTGCTATCAGTAAGGAGGTTCGACTCTAAGTTGAACAGTCTTTCACTTTCCACACTACTGCATGGGGCAGAAAGATATTTTTGGGCCATTTTAGCCAGTGCTGGAAATCTCAGTTTATTAACTGCCCAGTACTTCAGGGGTTTGTCTGAACGAGGTACAGTGATCTCTCCTACAATAATACAAATAACAACAATTTGTATTGGCAGAACAACAGTAAACAATTTTTAGTTTAGTCTCCACTCCAGCTTAAAATGAAATGAGAACATGCAGTTTGAAAAAACATCATAAGATAGCATATGGGTAGGAAGTGGAGGTATCGGTTTAAGTATCGGTGCATTTACACGAGTACAAGTACTCATGCAAATACTTGGTATCGGTACTGATACTAGTATCGGTATCGGTGCAACCCTAATTATAACGATTATCTCTTGCCTATTCCCCAAGTCACCCTCCTCCAGTCTTAAATAAATTATTCTAACATAGCTACCTACCCCTCTTAGCCTAGAAATTAGCATCACACTTGCCTTACTCCATATGTTTACTGTTAAAATAAGCTCCGGATTTCCCTTAATATTTTACTATATGACCCCTCCAATCATTAATCTATATATACAGTACTAACCCCCTAATGACATACTCTCTTTCTTGTGCCCATACATTTCGAGCTGCCAAATGTCTTATGGTCCATACTGACATTTCGTCCTGCAACTATTTCACTAATAACAACTTTAGAGGTCCTGCCATATTCCTCAAGTTGGCCTTATATATATGGCTTCGCCCCTCCACCCCCTTCACCCTTTTCCTCATTTAAATAGCGGTGCTTACCCGCTGAAATTCCCCCCCCCCCCCCCATATTATACATTCATTCCTTTTCTCTTTAAAGCTCATAAAGAGCTACCCATCTGACCATCAGTTATTTTTTAGATCCATAGACCATTTGGCTCAAAAGTGTGTTTCCAACTGGTCAGTCACTTATGCAACTTTATTGCAAAATAGAGGTTTCATTAGCCTACCTACTGTATATTTTATAACTGTCAAAATATTCTACTCAATTCTATTTGTATTTTATCTTTTGTCTTGTTGTTAAAAGGCGATCTTTGTTTTATGTTTGTTACGCAAAACCTCAATAAAAAAATAATAATGAAAAAAAAAAAACATGATAAAACATATTTATGCAATATTCCTAATTAATAAAGATTTATACTATGTATTTACTGTAAATATTTCACATTTTTCAACAATTTTTCTCTCTCCATTGACAATTTTTACTAAATGATATATTTATATATCATTTCAGGCTTAAAATGAGAAACCTACATATACACTCTGTGGTATCAGCAAGTGGAGAAACACATAAGCAACATTAGATAATCTGGCCCACATCCCTTAGATAGGACAACTGTGGATTAGAGGAAATGTAAAGATTTATGGCCCTTTATAAACATATAAATGTTACTGACAATGTCACGCTTACCTGCAGAATGCTCCAGTACTTTCTACAATGTAACACTGTCCGCCATTGTAGCAATAAGTCGGATAAATATCACAAACTGACTTGCAGGAGTTGTTGCGTTTGACATATCCGTTCCGACATTCTGTGCTATTGTCACTAGAACCAGAAGCAGTCTGGGTTAAATCCTTGTTGACTTCTGGGTGGAATTTAGGTTTAAGATTACCTCCATAGAGATTAAATGTATGTTGTGGGGCCTCCTTCTTACCAGTTGACTTATCATTCACCTTTACAGTCTGTACTCTGGGTTTAACAGTTATGTCCTCCACCTCATCTACTTCTTCAATATCATCATCTTCATCATCCTCAATGCCTCCCTCTTCATCTCCTTCTGAGTAAAAAGAAGTTGGTGGATAAAAATCAGAGTCCTCAAAGGGTGTAAACTCATCATAAAGCTCTGGTCTGGGCTGAGGTACTTCCTTGCCATTGAATTTCTTGGTAACATCTCCATTTGTGGTGTGGGAATTAGACTGTCTCCAAACATCACCCCATTTTTTAATTTCATCAAGGAAATCATAGTAATCTATAGGCTCACCATCGTGATGATCAAAAGGTGGTTCAGGAGGGTGTAGTGAACCAACAGAAGTTGAGGTAGGAGCAGCGGTGCCTTCATCTATGTCCTCATTAACCATTGCCATATCAGTGCTACCTTGAGCATCCTGAGATGCGGACTTCTTGGAAACTCCTTCCAAAACTGGGTTCATTTCTTGTGGCTTCCCTACCTCTATACCAATTTCCGGGCTTGATGACTTTTGCAAGTTGTGATCATTAAATCCAGGTTCTGAAGATGAGGGAGGTTCCAAGACTGTTTCTCTAGACACTTGCAGAAGGTGATCAATTTCTGCAGAGTCTTGACTAATGACTTTGTGCACCGAAGGATTAAGTATCCCTTTTCCATCAGTATAGGTGGTATGAGATGGAGAGGCAGTAGCTAGGCCCATAAACCCTCCAAGATCCCAGGCTTTTCCCACAGAGCTTGAGTGTGTGACTTGACTTGGCTGTGTTCTAACATGTTGGTCTCCACTCCCAGAATCCTCTTGACTTTCTGTAACAGATGTAGTTCCAACTTCAGGCAGTTGCTCCTTATCAACAACCTCCTGACCACTAGGCCAAATTAAGCCAGTCACCACTTCCACACCCCCACTATTGTGCTCAGCTAACAATGATCTGTCAGCAAGTGTCCTCTGATTGTAAGATTCCCTGCTGCATCCCCCACAGATTGCAGACTCATTATTTTCAATAGTTATTCCATTAGTGTGATATTTTACAGTAATTTCTCCATTTGAAAGGTCATCATTCAAACCAACTGTTGTAGTTGTGGTAACTTCAGAAGTAACCATATAGTCATTTGCTGGCTTTTTCTGAGATTGTTTTTCTTTAATGACACTCCAGGCATTATTATCCAAGGAAGAACTATCTCTACCATCTTGGGGTTTCTTAGCTTGGTCATTTTCTAGAAGCGCTTGTTGGACTTTAGCATCTGGCTCATTATTGTATGGATTCCCTTCCATGACACTGGTTCTATTTTTAGGTTCTGAGGAAATTCACATGGAATATAAAGAGGGAAGAAAAAGACACATGAAACAATGTCCTCTAATGAGGTCGCTTATTGCAATTAGTAAATGAATGCAGTGCGCTACCATGGATTATGCCTTGATGTGATTGTTTTAATGAAGGACATTAATAACTACACAACGGGAGTGTGAGGAAACAGACAATGATAAAATATCCCAGCAACCTTCAGCACATCTAGAAATCATTTATACAGAATGTTAACCAGATACCACCATGCAAATAACTTATATGGGTAGTTTGTATATATCCAGTTATACATAGTATATATCACAAGTTGAACACTGCAGCTGTAATTTTAAAGGTAGATTCAAATAAAGCTATATTTGCGCTCCACTTTGTATTACCAGTGCACTCAAATGTGCACTAGTATTACAGGCGAGGTGCAATGTGAGAGCGCTCTTCCATAGGTAAGACACAGCATGAGAACTTGCGCAGTGAAGGGGGTAGGTCGTGCAGCGATAGAAAGCAAATGTAAATAACACGATTTATGCTTAACTGATAAATATATTTCTTTCCGGATATAGAGAGTCCACATTGTCAACAATTACTGTTGGGAAAATAACTCCTGGCCAGTAGGAGAAGGCAAAGAGCACCACAGCAAAGCTGTTAAGTGTCACTCCCTTGCCCACAATCCCCAGCCATTCGACCGAAGGAAAATGGAAACAAGGAATAACACAAGGTGTAGAGGTGTCTGAGGTATAGTAAAAAAATAACTGTCTTAAATTAAAGAGCAAGGTCGTGGACTCTCCAAATCCGGAAAGAAATAGATTTATCAGGTAAGCATAAATCTTGTTTTCTTTAATAAGATATGTAGAGTCCACAACGTCATCAATTACTGTTGTGAACCAATAACAAGCTGGAGGACACAGATGACTAGGGAGGGATAACAAGACAGGCAGACCTAAACAGAAGGCACCACCGCTTGAATAACCTTTCTCCCAAAAGAAGCCTCAGCTGAGGCAAAAGTTTTAATTATAAAGTATGCAAAGAGGACCAAGTTGCAGCCTTGCAAATCTGTTCCACAGAAGCTTTCTTTTTGAAAGCCCAAGAAGAAGAAACAGCCCTCATGGAATGAGCTGTAATTATCTCAGGAGGCTGCTGACCAGCAGTCTCATAAGCAAGCTGTATTATACTTCTCAACCAGAGAGAAAGAGAAGTAGCAGTCACTTTCTGACCCTTACTCTTTCCAGAGAAACAAACAAACAGGTCAGACGACTGGTGAAAATCCTTAGTCGCCTGTAGGTAGAATTTCAGAGCAAGCACAACATCCAAGTTGTGCAACAAACGTTCCTTATGAGAAGAAGGATTAGGACATAGAGAAGAAACAACAATTTCCTGATTAATATTTCTATCTGAAACCACTTTAGGAAGAAAATCCAATTTAGTAAGAAGAATCGCCTTATCAGCATGAAATATAAGGTAAGGCAAATCGCACTTCAAAGCTAAGAGTTTTAAGACTCTCCAAGCAGAAGAGATAGCAATAAGAAACAAAACCTTCTAAGATAACAACTTAATATCTATGGAATGCATTGGCTCAAATGGAGCCTGCTGCAAAACTCTAAGAACAAGGTTAAGGCTCCAAGGAGGAGCAACAGACTTAAACACAGGCCTGATTCTGACCAGGGCCTGACAAAAAGATTGAACATCTGCAACATCCGACTGACAATCCTTTCTCCAGACCTTCCTGGAGAAAAGACAAAATTCTAGGAATCCTAATCCTACTCCAAAAGTAGCCCTTGGATTTGCACCAATAAAGGTATTTACGCCATACCTTATAGTAAATCTTTCTTGTAACAGACTTGGGAGCCTGAATCATGGTCTCAATGACCGACTCAGAAAAACCACGCTTAGACAGAACTAAGCGTTCAATCTCCAAGCAGTCAGCTTCAGAGAATCAAGATTTGGATGAAAGAATGGACCCTGAGTTAGAAGGTCCTTCCTCAGAGGCAGCCTCCAAGTTGGAAGAGATGACATCTTCTTCACTAAGTCTGCATACAAGATCCTGCAAGGCCACGCAGGAACTATTAGAATTTTTGATGCTCTCTCCTGTTTGATACGAGCAATGACTCGTGGAAGGAGAGCAAACAGAGGAAACAGATATGCCAGACTGAAATCGCAAGGAACCGCCAGAGCATCTATCAGGGCAGCCTGCGGATCTCTCAACCTTGAACCGTCCCTTGGAAGCTTGTCGTTCTGTTGAGATGCCATGAGATCCAACTCCGGCATCCCCCACTTGAGGGTTAACCTGGAGAACACCTCCAGATGGAGTGCCCACTCCCCGGGATGAAAAGTCTGTCTGCTCAGGAAGTCCGCTTCCAAGTTGTCCACACCTGGAATGTGGATGGCAGAAAGACAGCAATTGTGAGCATCCGCCCACTGAACAATCTGAGCCATCTTCTTCATGGCTAAGGAACTCCGAGTTCCTCCCTGGTGGTTAATGTAAGCCACTGAGGTGATATTGTCTGACTGGAACCTGATAAGCCATCAAAGCATTGTAAATCACTCTCAACTCCAAGATGTTTATGGGGAGAGCCGACTCCTCCAGAGTCCATAGTCCCTGCTCCTTCAGCGAGTCCCAGACTGCTCCCTAGCCCAGCAGTCTGGCGTCCGTGGTCACAATCACCCAGGAAGGTCTCCGGAAGCAAGTGCCTGAGACAGATGCTCCAAAGAAAGCCACCACGGGAGGGAGTCTCTTGTCGTCTGATCTAGATCTATCCTCTGAGACGGATCTGAATGGTCCCCGTCCCATTGTCTGAGCATGCATAACTGCAGAACTCTCAAATGGAATCGAGCAAAGGAAATGATGTCCATGGAAGCGACCATCAGACCAATTACCTTCATAGATTGAGCCACTGATAGCCAAACAGTAGACTGCAGAGAGAGGCAAGAGGAGAAAATTTCGGATTTTCTGACTTCTGTCGAAATATTTTCATAGATAGGGAATCTATTATGGTCCCTAAGAAAACTACCCTTGTAGCTGGAACAAATGAACTCTTTTCCAGATTCATTTTCCATTTGTGGAAATGTAGAAAAGACAACAAGAGCTCTGTATGAGAGTCTGCTTGTTGAAAGGATGGCGCCTGAACCAATATGTCATCCAGATATGGTTCTACTGCAATTCCCCGAGACCTGATCACTGCCAAGAGAGCCCCCAAAACTTTTGAGAAAATTATGGGAGCTGTGGCAAGGCCAAACAGAAGAGATACAAACTGAAAGTGTTTGTCTAGAAAGGCGAATCTCAGGATATTGTGATGATCCCTGTGGATGGGAACATGAAGATACGCATCCTTTAGGTCTATGGTCATCATGAACTGACCCTCTTGGACCAAAGGCAGAATGGAACGAATGGTTTCCATTTTGAAGGATGGTACCCTGAGAAACTTGTTGTGACACTTTAGGTCTAGAATAGGGCAAAAAGTTCCCTATTTTTTGGGAACCACAAAGAGATTGGAATAGAATCCTAGACCCTGTTCCCTTACTGGAACTGGAACTATCACTCCTAGGAAAGAAAGATCCCGAACGCAATTCAAGAATGCCTCTCTTTTTATCTGGTCTGCAAATAATCTTGAGAGGTGGAACCTGCCCCTGGGAGGAAAAGTTTTGAATTCTATTTTGTAACCCTGAGATACTATGTCCACAGCCCAGGGATCTGGGACATCTCATATCCATGCTTGATAAAAAAAGAGAAAGTCTGCCCCTACTTGATCCAATCCTGGATCAGTAGCAAACCCTTTATGCTGATTTAGACTCAGCTGCGGGTTTCTTAGATTGCTTCCCCTTGTTCCAAGACTGATTGGGTTTCCAAGAAGACTTGGACTGTTCCTGTTTGGAAGAGGAAGACTTTCCTTTGAAGTTACGTATTGAACAAAAATTACTCTGACGCCCTTTAGGTCAATTCTTCTTGTCTTGTGGTAGAAAATACCCTTTTCCACCCATAATATCAGAAATTATTTCTGTCAGACCAGGTCCACACAAGGTCTTACCCTTGTAAGGAAGCACCAGAAGCTTGGACTTAGAGGTAACATCAGCTGACCAAGATTTTAGCCACAATGCCCTGCGGGCTAGCACCGCGAAGCCAAATATCTTGGTTCCCAGTTTGATCATTTGCATGGTAGCATCAGTAATAAAGGAATTGGCTAACTTGAGAGCCTTAATCCTATCTTGGATCTCCTTCAAGGGAGTCTCTACCTGAAGAGAATCAGACAAAGTGTCGTACCAATAGGATGCCGCACTTGACACAGTGGCAATACAAACTGCAGGTTGCCATTGAAGACCTTGATGAACATATATCTTCTTCAAATAATCCTCCAGCTTTTGTCCATTGGATCCTTAAAAGAGAAGCTATCCTCTATAGGAATAGTGGTTCTCTTAGCCAGAGTAGAAATGGCCCTTTTTACTTTAGGCACTGTGCGCCATGAATCTTTAATGGAGTCAGCGACAGGAAACATCTTCTTAAAGACAGCAGATGGGGAAAAAGGTATCCCCGGCTTCTCCCATTCCTGTGCAATAATCTCCGTTGCACGGTCTGGAACAGGGAAAACTTCCACAGTGGAAGGAACATCAAAGTATTTATTAAGTTTACTAGATTTCTTAGGGTTGACAACGACAGGCATATCGGAGTCATCCAAAGTAGCCAGTACCTCCTTTAACAAAACACAAAGGTGTTCAAACTTAAATCTGAAGGTTAGAACTTCAGCATCAGATGAAGGAATTATACTGTCCGAATCTGAGATTTCACCCTCAGAAGTTACCAACGTATCCTCCTCATCAGACTTATGAGAGATGGCAACCTGAGTAGCAGAAGATGGAACAGAAACCTTACTATCTGAATCTCTAATTTTCCTCTTGTGTTTTTCCTTTAGCATAGGAAAAGCAGATAATGCTGCAGATACCGCTGAAGATACTTGAGCAGCAAAATCTGCAGGCAAATAAACTCCTCCAGGAGATTGAGAGGAACCACAGGGCACTGCATGTGACGCCATTGAGGCTTGGGACGTTTGAGGAGAAAGCTGTGGCAATGCCTGAACAGCATCATCCTGGGAGACATTAGACTCAGAGGGCAACAATCTGCTTTTATTTTCAATAGTTGTGGTTAAAAAGGCAGAACAAAATTGCAAGGGCAACACAATTTGTGCCTCAAGGCACAGCAAGCATTTACCAAAAGACACAGAGTCTTGCTCCATGACCATGCAGGTAATAATCAAAATAAATAAAGAAAAAACGTTCCCTTATAATTTTAAGAATTGTCTCTTTAAGCAAGGAAAAAATAAATCTTGTACTATTGCTTTCATTTTTCTGTCCCAGCTTAAGTATGAAAGAGTGAATGTGCGCTAAAAAAACAAACAAAAAAACTACTATCACTTTAAATGCAGAGTGAGAGTAACACTTTTACGATTTCCCTCAGTAGCGACCTCGCCCCCTCTGCCTTGACTGAGGTGCCTACCTGCCCATTTGCCAAAGACGAATGTCAAAATAAATGCAGAGCTCTGTCGCACTCGTACACCCCAGCCGACACCGCTCCTGTAACTGAGAGAGTGCGTCACATAACCGGAAGAGATAGATTGCGCCGCACAAAGGCGCAAAAGAAAAGCCGGCAAAGTAAAAAGAAACTGATGTCAGCAGTCAGTTGATACCTCCTACTAAAATCAAGACCAGAACAATAGCACCTGTTACTGCAATACTACAATCTGAGCTAGTACTAGGCAGTCAAGTTGCACACAAAACACCCACACAGAGTCCCTTATGCCTTGAATAAATATTAAAGACCCACAGGGAAGAAAATAAAAATTAAGAGCCAAAATTACAAGTTAACCCCTTCATGTCACAAAGGGGTTAACTCCTCAGTCTCCAAAAACACATGCTATATAAGTGCCTGCCACCTGCCTAAATCAAATCCTCACCCAGGATTTATTAAGTCCCAATTAAATGAAGCAGGGAACATACTAAGTATAAGTCTCCCAACCTAAAAGACAAATAGCACTTGCCTGCATCTAGCTGTCCGGCAGGAGGGCAGCTTACAAGGGGTAAAAGAACGCACACTCCTTACAGAGGCCTGTAGAAAAGAGAAAGAACAGAGTAAACCTACTCTGGCTTTCTATACCTTGGGCAGCAAAATGTTAGGAAAACGCAGCAAGGACCACCTTGCAAGTTCCTAACTACTTTAAAGCCACCACTACTCTACTTACTCTACTGCAGAGATTGACGTGAACTACAGCTAGACCCAAAAACTTGCTTGAAGTGAAAGAATCCAATGTTCTTTAGACACCAAAACTTCACCTCCTCCATTGACAGAGGCAAAGAAAATGACTGGGGATTGTGGGTAGGGGAGTGACACTTAACAGTTTGCTGTGGTGCTCTTTGCCTCCTCCTGCTGGCCAGGAGTGATATTCCCAACAGTAATTGATGATGTTGTGGACTCTCCATATCTTAGGAAAGAAATATATGTATATGCTTATATATATTTATGTGTTAAGCTGTATATGTACACATATTAACACATAAATATATATGTACAGTATATAAGCATATACATATATATTTACAAGAAACACACAGTTCTCATAAACCACAATGTAAAGGCACTTTTCAATGCCACCGACTTAAGCCCCAAAAACTGCGTTGTGCAGTAATTTTGTTTAAAAAATGCAACCATTTTTTATTTTTAAAAAGGGACCTTACATTTTTTTTTTGGGGGGGGGGCAGTTGGGCACTTTAAAAAAAAATCAGAGTTCCAATTGCTACCGCAAGCACACACACACATGCACACAATCATACACACATGCACATACATTTACACAAGCACACTTACACAATTATATACATAAGCACACAGACATATGCACATACATGCACATACATGTACACACACACACACATTTGCACAATTATATACACAAGCACATATGTACACAATCATACACACATGCACATACATTTACACACAGTTACACAATCATATACACAAGCGCACACACATGCACAAAATCATACACACATGCACATACATTTACACAAATACACACTCACACATATGCACACAATCATACACACATGCACATATATTTACACATACACACATTTACACAATCATATACACAAGCAGACACACATATGCCCACAATCATACATACACATACATTTACACACAATAACACACACACATTTACACAATTATATACACAAGCACACACATATATGCACACACTCATACACACATGCACATACATTTACACACACACACACATTTATACAATTATATACACAAGCACACACACATATGCACACAATCATGCACACATGCACATACATTTACACACACACATTTGCACAATTATATACACAAGCACACAATCATGCACACATATTTACACACACACATTTGCACAATTATATACACAAGCACATAATCATGCACACATATTTACACACACACATTTGCACAATTATATACACAAGCACACAATCATGCACACATACACATACATTTACACACACACACACACACACATTTGCACAATTATATACACAAGCACACAATCATGCACACATATTTACACACACACATTTGCACAATTATATACACAAGCACACAATCATGCACACATGCACATATATTTACACACACACACAGACACATTTGCACAATTATATACACAAGCACACAATCATGCACACATGCACATATATTTACACACACACACAGACACATTTGCACAATTATATACACAAGCACACAATCATGCACACATGCACATATATTTACACACACACATTTGCACAATTATATACACAAGCACACAATCATGCACACATATTTACACACACACATTTGCACAATTATATACACAAGCACACAATCATGCACACATGCACATATATTTACACACACACATTTGCACAATTATATACACAAGCACACAATCATGCACACATATTTACACACACACATTTGCACAATTATATACACAAGCACACAATCATGCACATATATTTACACACACACACACACACATTTGCACAATTATATACACAAGCACACAATCATGCACACATGCACATACATTTACACACACACATTTGCACAATTATATACACAAGCACACAATCATGCACACATATTTACACACACACATTTGCACAATTATATACACAAGCACACAATCATGCACACATGCACATATATTTACACACACACATTTGCACAATTATATACACAAGCACACAATCATGCACACATGCACATATATTTACACACACACAGACACACATTTGCACAATTATATACACAAGCACACAATCATGCACACATGCACATATATTTACACACACACATTTGCACAATTATATACACAAGCACACAATCATGCACACATATTTACACACACACATTTGCACAATTATATACACAAGCACACAATCATGCACACATGCACATATATTTACACACACACATTTGCACAATTATATACACAAGCACACAATCATGCACACATGCACATATATTTACACACACACAGACACACATTTGCACAATTATATACACAAGCACACAATCATGCACACATGCACATATATTTACACACACACATTTGCACAATTATATACACAAGCACACAATCATGCACACATGCACATATATTTACACACACACAGACACACATTTGCACAATTATATACACAAGCACACAATCATGCACACATGCACATATATTTACACACACACACAGACACACATTTGCACAATTATATACACAAGCACACAATCATGCACACATGCACATATATTTACACACACACACATTTGCACAATTATATACACAAGCAGACACACATATGCACACAATCATGCACACATACACGCTGACACACACACACACACATCCTTATCTGCCTTCTTTACTACATATGCAGAGGTACCTGATTGAGGGGGACACTTGTGCCCGGTCCCTACCCAGGCTATGATGCCCAAAGAGAGATGGCAGGCAATTTTAGGGCATTAGTCACCTTCCTACAGGTGGGTAATATAGCACAGAGCATTATTCCAGACCAAATGCCTGGAAAGGGAACAGGCCAGGTTATATAGGGGTGGGGGAGCACACGGCTGCCCTCTAGCACAGGGGAGTTTAAATATTAATGTAATCGATAATTTACCTGAGCATTGCTGTGCTGAGGATTATTTGTAAAACTTTGGATTATTATTTGGGCTATTTATACAGGGACAAAACATCAGTTAGTACAACAGTTGCAAGTGCAAGAAGGCTCCTGACAGAAGGAGGTTCCGCCCGTTGTTTGCAGTATTTTATTTTTTTCCCATTGCTTTAGTTTTATTAATAATAAATTTCAGTCCCTCATATAGATGACCACTGTCACCCCAACTGTCCTGATTTTCACTGGGACAGTCCCGGGTTGCTAGCCATCTGTCCTGCATTGTTCCATGCATTTTTTTTTTATTATTCTATTGGGCCCATACTCAGAAGCAGCTGGCTTTTCTCTCCCAGGGTGAGATACCTGTTAGATTCCCTGTGGAAAAGTAATGGAGTGTGGGTTAAGCAGGAGTAAGAAGGCTGTATACACTCTGACCTCAGGTAATGGTGACCTCTAACCTCTGGTAGTGATGATGTCTAACCCCTGGTGATAATACTAGCCTGCCTTCAGTTTTATACGATGAGCAGTGCTAACACCAGGGTAACGAACAGTGGCAGCCTCGGACTGCCAGCTAATGTGCTTGCAGATACACACACACACTTATACATACAGATACACACACATACCCATATATGATGTAGTATGTGTGTGTATCTGTATGTATAAGTGTCTGTGTGTATCTACATGTATAAGTGTAAGCTATGTAGTGTGTGTGTATATCGGTATGTATAAGTGTCTGTGTGTATCTGCATGTATAAGTGTAAGCTATGTAGTGTGTGTGTGTGTATCTGCATGTATAAGTGTAAGCTATGTAGTGTGTGTGTGTATCTGCATGTATAAGTGTAAGCTATGTAGTGTGTGTGTGTATCTGCATGTATAAGTGTAAGCTATGTAGTGTGTGTGTATATCTGTATGTATAAGTGTCTGTGTGTATCTGCATGTATAAGTGTAAGCTATGTAGTGTGTGTGTGTGTATCTGCATGTATAAATGTAAGCTATGTAGTGTGTGTGTGTATCTGCATGTATAAGTGTAAGCTATGTAGTGTGTGTGTGTGTATCTGCATGTATAAGTGTATGCTATGTAGTGTGTGTGTGTATCTGCATGTATAAGTGTAAGCTATGTAGTGTGTGTGTATATCTGTATGTATAAGTGTCTGTGTGTATCTGCATGTATAAGTGTAAGCTATGTAGTGTGTGTGTGTGTATCTGCATGTATAAATGTAAGCTATGTAGTGTGTGTGTGTATCTGCATGTATAAGTGTAAGCTATGTAGTGTGTGTGTGTATCTGTATGTATAAATGTAAGCTATGTAGTGTGTGTGTATCTGCATGTATAAGTGTATACTATGTAGTGTGTGTGTGTGTATCTGCATGTATAAGTGTATGCTATGTAGTGTGTGTGTATCTGCATGTATAAGTGTATGCTATGTAGTGTGTGTGTATCTGCATGTATAAGTGTATACTATGTAGTGTGTGTGTGTGTATCTGCATGTGTAAGTGTATGCTATGTAGTGTATGTGTATCTGTATGTATAAGTGTATACTATGTAGTGTGTGTGTGTATCTGCATGTATAAGTGTATACTATGTAGTGTGTGTGTGTATCTGCATGTATAAGTGTAAGCTATGTAGTGTATGTGTATCTGCATGTATAAGTGTATGCTATGTAGTGTGTGTGTATCTGCATGTGTAAGTGTATGCTATGTAGTGTGTATGTGTGTGTATCTGCATGTGTAAGTGTATGCTATGTAGTGTATGTGTATCTGCATGTGTAAGTGTATGCTATGTAGTGTGTTTTCTGTGTATTTGAGTGTGTGTACATGTATATTTGTAGCTTGTGTTACTGTGCATTTTTGCTGACTTTAAAGGCCAGAATCTAGAATATTATTAGGGAATGCAGAGAGCAGTTTTAAGGAATCTATTATTAAATGTCCAATTAAGATAAAAATATTTAGCAATGTCTCTGCAAAGGCTAATTAAATACAGAGCTCACATAGCCATACCAGTGGTTTGAGCTTGTGTTTGATTTGCTGTCTAAGAGTATTAAAAATATATGACTTTATTTAGAATTTTATTAAATTTACTTGGGTCTTATGATTTTTTTAAGCCCCATCACATATCACACTTTTGCCGTGCAGGGGGGGGGCTCGGGAGGTATGCACATCTTATCTGAAGTCTCAGTCATGTAACTGGCACAAATGATTAGAGGGTACTAAATTTGCAAGTCAGCCCCTCATTTACATGCTCGTTTCTATAGCAGGGTTAAATTGGGATCAACGAGGGGTATTTAAATAAGAGAAGCAGGTACAAGTTCTAGAATTCCTAGCCACACCCCTGTAGCAAACTCAGACCTTGGTGAGCTGTGTCAGCACCCTCATTTTAAAGACTAGAATGACTGCTATAAAAATAATCTACATCTTTTTTTATTATTCAGTCATACAAATCATTTTTCAGCTGCAACATATTCCCCCCCAGAGATGCCAGGCATGTGATTGTGGCCCCTGTGCCATAGGAAGCGTATAATAATGCTGGACCAATAGCATGCCTCGTTGTATTACACATTCAGGGCACGTGTCAGTGCCTGTACATCAGCTACCAGGTGATCTGCTCTCTCTGCCTAGTTACTGGAGTCTACAACACAATGTGTATGTCCTGCCCATTTTTTCTACCTTAATGTATTCTATTCCCTAAATATTTGTGGGACATCTTGGGTATTGCACAACCCATAAGCTCACTGATCTCACATCTATTGACTTTGGTTTTTGTGGATTGTTGTTTTTTTTTTTTTTTTTTCTTCCCTTCTAAATTAATGTTTTTTTTTACTGATCATTTGAAAACAGAATAGACAGCACAAGGTTTGGGCATCATTCTACATATTGGTACCAAGACACCAAAGCAACATTACATAGGCACAGACATTCCACAACCACCTGTGATTTGTTTCTCTAATACTGCTCTCTTAAATAAAACAAAATATCTTCAAAGATAAAAGAGATTCAATGATAAATATGGTGACTGGTTAACCCCTTCTCTGCCTGTGGCCTGAGAATCCACTGTATACAAAAGGCTGAATATACAATCCCCATCAATTAAATAGAACATTACATGATTGTGTCTGCCACCACATTAAGCCGAGGCAGGGTTAACCTCATCCATGCTGATGGAATATAAACACAGACTGTAGACTGAGCATCAGAATTAAATTGGTTAATATGTCAGTCTGAATGGTCTCTCTGAATGCTAATTACCTTTTAATATAGTAATCCTAAAGCATCAGTTATTGGAAATCATAAAGTGTTATCTAGATACCAATCTAACCCATTATCTATCTATCTATCTATCATCATTATCTATCTATATATCATCATCTATCTATTCCAATTCATTCTTGAAAAGAGATCAGGTTTACACTAAATGCAGAAAAATTATACATCAGTCCCCTTACAGACAAACCACTGAAGTACTGATTTTCCTCCAGAAATGATAATCAGCAACAGAATGCAGAACCATCTATAGTAATACAATCGAATTTACAATATATATAAACCCAGAGGTAGTTAATTATCTTCTATTGTGTAACTATAATTGAATAAACCATAATAAAATAATGTGAACCCAGCAGCAGTATTGCTATATGTACAGAATGGCTCCAGCAAGGTGCAACACTGCAGATATATGGGCATTTCTAGGGTGGTTCTGCACAGTGCAGTATAGCAGCAGCACAGCACAGCAGTTATTCTGCTACAGTCACACATATAGGCACATATAAGGGATGGCACTAGCACATAATTACACAATGTGACAACAACATGCTCCGTACCCCCAGAGGTCCCTCCGATGCCCACCACCAGCACAGCACACAGCACAGCTGCCCACGGCTCCATCCTGGCATTAGGGTGCATGAGAATCTTCTCTGGCTGCTTAGTCCTGACTGTCCCCTCCACACTGAGCAGGAACAGGCTGCAGGGACATGCTGGGATCCCGAGCTGCCCAGTGCCTGCTCCGCTGCTGGGCTTACAGCACAGGACGTAATGCTGACGCCTGATCCTGAGCTAGGGAGAGAGGGAGGGAAGGACGGGGAGAGGGGCTGGGGAGGGGGGGTCAGGGAGAGAGGGAGGGAAAGAGGGGAGAGGGGCTGAAGAGGGGGGCAGGGAATGGCAGAGAAAGATGGGAAGAGGGGCTGGGGAGGGGGAGTCAGGGAAAGATGGGGAGGGGGACAAAGAGGGAGCAAAGGATGATAAGTGGTGATGGGGAGTGGGGTAGAGAGGATGGAAATTTGTTACAGCACTTTCTTTTTGCACTTTTATATCCGTTGAACAAACCTTGGATAGATAGATGATAAGTAAGTAGATATATATAATATATAGATAGATAATAGATATAGATAGATAGATGATAAGTAAGTAGATATATATAATATATAAATAGATAATAGATAGATATAGATAGATGATAAGTAAGTAGATATATATATATATATATATATATATATATATATATATATATATATAATATATATTGATAAATAGATGATAGATAGATGATAGATATAGATAGATAGATAGATAGATAGATAGATGATAGATAGATTATAGATATAGATAGATAGATGATAGATAGATGATAGAGATAGATAGATGATAGATAGATGATATAGATAGATAGATAGATAGATAGATAGATAGATATGGAAAGATAGATGATAAACTGAAAGACAGACAGATAGATGATAGATTAATTTGCAAATATTGATAGACTAGAAAGATAGATACATACATAGATAGATAGATTCATAAATAGATAGATAATAGATAGATAGATAGATAGATAGATAGATAGATAGATACATGGAAACATAGACACATAGACACATTGATTGATTTGTAAAGATTGACATAATAGATAGATAGATAGATAGATAGATAGATAGATAGACAGACATACATATATATAGATAGAGATAGATGATAGGCAAAGATAGATAAATTGATTGATTTATAAAGATTGATAGACTAGATAGATAGACTAGATAGATAGACAATAAATAAATAAATAGACACAATGATTTATAAAGATTGATATAATAGATAGGTACATAAATAGACAGACTGATAGAGAGAAAGAGAGAGAGATGATAGGCAAATATAGACAAATTGAATGATTGACTGATTTACAAAGATTGATAAATAGATAGCCTGTTCCATGGGATTTTACCTGATACTTACACAACACACACACACAGTATATATAAATCCGAGTTGCCATGCACTCACTCAATACCTTCAAAGTATATGCCAGGTGCTACCTCAAACAGTTCAGTTACATATCATAGTGCAGGTTGAGGGTCCTCACAGGTGCTTCCTTTCTTGTAGTATCTATAAAAACAGTGGACGTTTTGGCTTATATGCAAGTCATTTTCAAGACATCTTAATTAAAATGATTCATTTGATATTATGTGGTTTTTATAAACCAAACTTTTGTATCTCTTTGTCAAGGAGGTGTGCATGTAAAGCCCAAACCTGTATAAATGATTCCTCTTTGGTACTCAGATTTTGGCAATTCTCAGAAAATGCACTACAGTACATTGTAAAGAAACCAATCAATAATCACTATTTCTGGAGAACTTCTAAATAAGCTTTCAGATATTTACAATGTTTATATTATTTGCATTGCTGTCACATTGCCTCTGCATATGATTGTAAGCTCTTGGGCAAAAGAGCAATGTGTGAGCTGATAGGTCTCTCAGCCAAAAAACTTGGGAACCATTCAATGTTTTGAAGGCTCCTCAGAGCTTGCAGCTTGCCTGCTTCATGATAACAAACAAGCCCTCCAACGCAACAGATCCTGGCAGTCCTCAAAGTCTGTGAATCGGAAACAGCCCAAACTGCTGAAGTCAGCTTTACTCAACAATATCAGTGAAACTGGGTAAGGGCAGCACTTTATAGGGTTAACTCTCAGGACTGGAATTGGTTTCTGGTTCTGTTATCTCACATAGATCCTAATTTTGTATCACACAGTTAAAAGACCAAGCTCTAAAGTGGTTAACATAAACAATCAAGATAGGAGACTGAGATGCGCAGGCAGACAGACAGATAAATGATGATAGATAGATAGATAGATAGATAGATAGATAAAGATAGATACTAGATAGATAGATAGATAGATAAAGATAGACAGATTGAATTACTAAGATTGATAGGCTTGATAGGTAGACAGACAGAAAGACATACAAATAGATAAACAGATAGATATAGATAGATACTAGATAGATACAAGATAGATAAATATAGATAGATGATAGATAGATAGATAGATAGATAGATAAAGATAGATACTAGATAGATAGATAGATAGATAGATAGATAGATAGATAGATAGATAGATATATAGATAAAGATAGACAGATTGATTAAATTACTAAGATTGATAGACTAGATAGATAGGTAGACAGATAAATAGATAGATAGATAGATAGATAGATACTAGACAGAAAGAGAAATAGAATGATAAACAGACAGATAGATAGATAGACATATTAATTGATTGATTTACAAAGATTGATTGACTAGATAGATAGGTAGACAGACACATAGTTAGATAAACTAGACAGACAGACAGACAGATAGATAGATAGATAGATAGATAGAAAGAAAGATAGATAGACAGACATATAGAATGATAGATAGATTATAAATAGATAATTGATAGATAGATTTATATTTTGCATTACAGAACTTGTGTGTTAAACAGGCCCAGTGCACAGCTGTGGTCACATAGCAGCACAAGCCTCTGAGTTGCGTTGAATTCCTATGCATTGTAAGGGCTAGGACCCAGGGGAACCAAACTAAAGGAATCTGCCTGGGAACAGGTTGGGAGCAGCTGGCTGCTCCTCTGATTCCTTCCAGCTAACAAAGGAACTCTGCAGCCACCCATCTCTTCATCTCTCCGCTGCTTCACACACAATGGCACATCCAGGACAGACACACAGCCCAGAGACATGACAGTTTCCATTAGTTATTTGGTATCACTGGTTCTGTCAGTTACCTTTTGTCACTTCAGATGAGATTCTATAACGTATCAATTGTATAAAGTTCTGTTCTGGTTCAGTTTTAGTTGTATAAACAGATGTAAAAAGAAGCTGTTACACTGAAATTCCTGATCTTCACCTATTTCATGAGAGTAAACAAAATCTGCAAACTTACTTTTAGCAGAAAATCAAAAATATGCTTTTCCACTACATAAATGAATCCTGGTCAGACAGTGGGACTTGCAATTGAGAACAGGCAAGTCTGTCACTTGTATTCTACTTACTGTTTTTAACAGGACAGTAAACCCCAAATTAAATGCATAAAAAATATAATGTCAGATTACGAGTGTCAAGCTAACTGTTTCACGCAAGCTTTTATCACGGCTGTTTGAGCGTGTCAGAAGGAGCACTTGTATTACAAGTTTAAAGGAAATGCGAGGGCAATCACGATTTACTCTATGGAGGAGGCGCTTAAGTCAGAGCTGAAGACTCAGCGAAATAAAGGTAACTTCACACCATTTTTTTTTAAACTGATGAATGAAGGTCGCCTTTATCTTTAGTGACGGTAAATCCTAGCATTTTTTAAACATAGATGCAGTTAATGAATTTTCTACAACTTAAAATTAGATGTAACCAAAAATTAAATTAAAAGGGACAGTCAAGTCCATCAACTATTTCATGAATCAGATAGGACATGTCATTTTTTTGTATATGTTTATTTATGTTGGTGGAATGATACAATTACATATTAATCCTGCCAAGTCAAAACCGGCAAGAGAATATAACAAAACGAAATACATAAGAAAGGAAAAGGGTACCTTCAAATTCATACATCATTTGAAAAAATAAAATGCGAAAGCATGAAAGTAATAATAAAAAAACTACAGTTATGTAAAGAAAAGCTGGCAGGAATGTACCTTAATTCTGCTTATATAAACATTAGTCCACCTTTTTGGAAGTTTTCAATTCTTGTGAAAGAAAAATAATTACTATTACTAGTTAATAGTTATGACCTGGGGGAAGGGGGGATGTGGGGAGAGAAGGAAGAGGGGAGAGAGAGAAAAAAAAAAAAAAAAAAGGGGGGGGGGAATCCCCTCTCCTCTTCCCAGGGATTCCCAAACTCTTCCGATCTACTAAGGGAATTACCAGGCATCCAGTATTACCAGATCTGTATTTCTGAAAGGGTAAATTAGTTTATCTATCTCTGAGGGGGGAAAAGATTTGATAAATACTGCCCATTTCTGAAAGAACTTTCTTACATCGTCCTCCTCGTTAAGATTTGTATCTGTCTGTTCTAAAATGCATTGTTTCTTTAAATAATTCTTGATCTCTGTGATACTAGGAGTTGCTTTTCCTTTCCATTTTTTAAAAATTAAATAGCGGGTAGCAAGAATAGAAAGGGTGATTATTTTCCTATTGATTTGTGCTACTTCTGTATCAGGCTGAAGAAACACAATATATTTTAGTGATAGGACCAGAGGGGAAACACCCAAGGAATTGTTAATCCAGTATTCTAATATTTGCCAAGTCTGTCTTATCCTTGGGCAGTCCCAAATCATGTGTGCCAGGTTCGCTGAGGGGAACGAACACTTGGGGCATTTATTGAAATGCGGGTTTCGATATCTACTACCTTTGTCTGGTGTATAATATGTCATAAACAATAGTTTGATGTGTGCTTCTCTCCATGAAGAGGAGAGCGTGGCTTGCGTAACCATGAAGATAGACTGTTGGATGAGAGCCGGGTCAAGGTTAGCTTGGGGAATCAGTACCCGCCATTTGGAAGATATCTTTTCCAGATTAAGGGAGCCATTGAGTGAAATGAGGCTTTGGTATACTGTGGAGATTGACATAACACCGTTCTTCACTAGCATCAGCCAGTTTTCAACCTGCCCATGGACCAATTCCATCCAAACTGCCGCGTAAGTTGTGTTACAAAGTGTCTTATTTGGAGATAAGCAAAAAAATCTTTGTGGGGAAGATTAAATTCTACTCTGAGTGATTCAAAAGTCTTAACACATTTCCTCTCTTTATCTAAGAGGCAAAGGATGTTATCTAAACCAGAATTATGCCATCTTCGAAACTGTGGGGAGTGTAGCCCTGCTGGAAATTGGGGATTACCCATTAGTGGCATATATTTGGACACTCTGTTTTCTACCTCCATAGATTTGCAAAGCCGCCACCAGGCATGGATCGGGTTAGCAATAGATCTAAGTTTTTTCACCTCCCTTGGAAGAGAACTGCGATTACAATGAATTAATGCTACAGGGAAAAAGGGATCGATGGCGTTTTGATCTAAATCATTGTTCGTAACATAGTCTTTAGAGTGTATCCAGTCGGTAACTATGCGTGCCAGAAAAACATAATTATAGGTTCGAAGATCAGGGAGCGCCATGCCCCCATATCTTCTGGGGAGCGATAATTTAGATAAGGCTAATCTGGGTTTTCTATGCTGCCAAATAAAACCTCTAAGTACTGTATTCAGTGACCTAATGTCTTTTGATTTAAACATTAGTGGGATATTTTGAAGGACATAGAGAACTTTAGGGAGGAGAATCATTTTGTAAATAGCAATGCGACCCGAAATAGATAATGGAAGATTTCTTCAATTTAACAAGCTATCTCTGACTTTATTTAAGACTGGAAGAATATTTAATCTATACCAAGAGTCAGGGTTAGAGGAAATTGACATGCCCAAGTATTTAAAAGACTGAGACACTTCTTTAAAGGGTAAGTTCTTAAGTGAGTCTTTAGTTTGTCTAATCCAAAGGAGCTCCGACTTTGAGGTATTTATCTTATATCCCGAGAAGGACCCGAATTGGTCAATGATTGCCAAGAGCTTAGGTATATTTACTTTGGTGTTCGAGAGATAGATCAGAATGTCGTCCGCGTATAAAGCTATTTTTAACTCTTTTTTACCAACCTTGATACCTTCTAGTTGCTGTCTAATTAGGATGGCTAGGGGTTCAATAGCTACGTCGAAAAGTAGGGGAGAAAGAGGGCACCCCTGCCTCGTTCCTCTCTTTAAGCCTATTTCTGCGGAAGTCATGCCATTTACTATTAATTTCGTAGAGGCTTCGGCATATAATTTATCAATAAATTCAGGGAACTTACATCTGAAACCAAATTGTAGAAGGGAGAACAAAAGATGATCCAGATGAACTGAATCAAATGCCTTTTCGGCATCTATTGCGAGAATAGCTAAGTCAGAATTGTCCTCCCTCTCCCCGGAGTCCCTTTCCTCTGAGTTTTTGAAGTAATCGATAGTGACAAAGACTTCCCTTATTTTTGCCGAAGAGTTTCTCTTAGACAAAAATCCTGCTTGATCCTTATTGATAATACCAGTAAGAAAGACTTGCAATCTTTGTGCTAATATAGAAGTAAGTAATTTGTAATCTATGTTCAATAGAGCTATCGGCCTATAAGACTCTTTCTTATCCGGATCTTTTCCCTGTTTTAGTATAAGGGAAGTATATGAAGCCGCGAAGTAAGGGGATACCGGTTTGCCCTGAATATAGATATCATTAAAAAGCCTCGTTAGATGTGGGACGAGTCGTGGGGACAAAGTTTTATAAAATTCGTTTGGGAGGCCATCGGGACCTGGGGCTTTATTTAGGGGAAGATGCAGGATAGCTCTACTGACTTCTGATTCAGATATAGGAGAGTTTAGGGTTTCAGAAAGCTCCGGGGTTAAAACTGGGTGGCTAATCTTATCCCAGAGTTCCTTCCTCTGATCAACATTTGATTTCCTCAGGGAATATAGCTCTTGATAGTATTCTGTAAAAACTCCTAAGATCTCCTCCGATGATGTAACCGTTTTATCTCCTTTTTGTATGGTATCTATCATGGATGACCCTTTGTCTCCTTTAATAAGGTTGGCCAGGAGTTTCCCTGATTTATTTCCATATCTGTACATCTTGGCCTGAAATTTCAATTCTTTCTGTGTAGTCCTGTGGATAAGAAAGGTATCTCTTTCCTTCTTGGCTTGTGCATACCTTGTCCAGTTTTGTGCTGACCTATGTAATAAGTAGCGATTATACGCATTAGTAACGGCCTTTACCACTTCCTTTTCTCGCAATTTGTAGCTCTTAGTCCTAGATATGCTGTATGCTAGGATTTCTCCCCTAAGAACTGCCTTGGCAGTTTCCCAGAAGAGCTCTGATTGATTAAGATGTTGATGATTAAAATGAGAGTATTCCTCAAATTTGAGGTTGAGCCAGTTTTTAAATTTATAATCTGAGGCCAAGAATTTAGGAAAGAGGAATCGGCGCCTATCCGAAGAGAAATCCCTAAGTTGGAAATCTAAGAATATGGGAGCATGATCGGATTTGCAGATAGGCAGTATGCCTGCGGTTACCCCTTGCTTTACGAGTCTTTCATCTAGAAGAAAAAGATCTATCCTGGACAGAGTCTTATGTGCCATGGAGAGACACGTAAATTCACTAGAATCAGGATTTTGAACTCTCCATATATCTCTTATCCTAAGATTCCGAATGATCTTTTTGAACATTTTAGTTTCCAAATAATCTTTTTTTGTTTTGGGCGCCGTAGGATTCTGTCGGCACCTATCCAGAGGATAATGTGGAGCCATGTTGAAATCCCCACCTAAGATGATAAAGCCTTCAGCATACGAGAGAATTTTAGCTTGGATTGATTCCCAGAATTCATAGTTATATCTATTTGGGGCATATATATTGCAAAGCGTATAAAGGGTTTTAGCTAGTTTAATTTTAACCATTAGGAGTTTCCCCTCTGTGTCCGTATTTGTGTCCAATATCTCATATTTCAGCTTTTTCCCTAATAAGATTGCTACTCCACCTTTCCTTCCTACACTGGGAGAGGCAAGGACTTCCTTAACCCATGCGCATTTAAGCTTTAATACTTCCTCTGTTTTTAAGTGTGTTTCTTTAAGGAAGGCAATGTTAGTATTACGTTTCCTCAAGTGCGATATTATTAATTTCCGCTTAATCGGGGATGTGATGCCTCCTATGTTCCATGATACCAACTTAAAACTGCCTGCCATAATGCTTATTTAAGTTTGGAAAATGCAGGAGGGAAGGGGAGAGGGGGAGGAGAAAGGGGGAGAAAAAAAAAAAGGGGGGGGGGGGAAAGAAAAAAGGAAAAAAGAGGAAGGTGAAAAGGTGCAACCAGTGCTACCCACCCACCCCCCCACCATCTATGTCTTGTGCCCCTTGCCCTGCCTGACCCCTTGTCTCCCTGGGGCCAGCCCCTGACTTCCGATGGGACCGTTCCAATACCTTAACAATTAAGAAGGAAAAAAAGTAAAACAAAGAATTTCTAATTACTTCTTTAAGAACCTGTATAAAACTAAAATGCATATTATCTGTACATTGTGTTACAGTGCTAATTTCCCTTAGCAGCTGTAGAGCCTCTATGAACTGTAGGGCCCATCTGGGCCAAAAAATTATCTGCCTCTTCCACTGAGTCAAAGAAATGTGCCTTATTTTCCACCCAAATCTTAAGCCTAGCAGGGTATATTAGAGTGGCACGGACCCCCTGGTTAATTAACTTTGTACATAACGGGGCAAGTTTCCTCCTCTTTGCAGCTGTTTCAGCTGAAAAGTCTTGGAACAGCATAATTTTTGAATCTTGGATATAGATGGGTTGATTTTTTCGAAAAAATTGTAGTAACATGGTTTTATCTTGAAAGTTTAGGACCCTAGCAATGATGGGTCTAGGCTTAGTAGTTCTTTACCCTCTAACGGCCATCCTAACCTGTGTGCCCTCTCGAGTACTATCTGTGGCTGAGACTGTGGTATTTGTAAAAGCTGTGGTAAGGTGATGGTTAAGAATTTATTGAGGTCCTCAAACTGCCCTTCCTCTGGGACCCCGATTATCCTTATGTTGTTCCGCCTTGAGCGGTTTTCTAAGTCTTCCAATTTGTCTTGTATTTTTACCCAGTTAGATAGAGAGGTTTCCAATTTAGTATTTTGGGCTAACGTAAGGTCCTCGAGATCCGAGATCCTTTGCCTCTGATAATCTGCTTGAGAATTGTCTAAATTCATTGGTCAATGATGCTATATCTTGCTTAATTTCAGACCTGAGACTATCAAATTTGGGAGCCAGGGCTTCTAAAATACTTGCCACCAAGGCTTGGGTATCAAACGCCTCACTTGGGGGTGGAGGATTGATAATCGTTGGACATACCTCCACGGAGGTCTCCAGCGTAGTCTTATTTTTTCTGTCTCTATGTCGAGCCGCCATAGCTGAAGGTGAAGTTTTAGATTGTGTGTTGAGGAATTTATCCATGTGCAGGTGCCCAAGTGATAGTTAATGCGTGATAAGCGAAGTGAGTTCCGCTGGTGAAGAGAATAAGAGGAGCCCCCTTAGGACCCCAAGGGGGTAAGCAGAGTGAGGGAATACGGCGTAATTTAGGGGTACCAACATGCGCAACCTAAAGTGCAAGAGAAAAGGACAAGGAAGGAGGAACCGTGAGTGAGTGCAACAGTTTACAATACTCAAAAAAGTGAGAGGGATGTGCCAAGTGAAGTGGGGAGTTGGTCGAGGGGGGAGGCCCCAAGTGTAATTAGGTCGTGCAAAATTGTGGTCTTATTTGTGATGTGGAGAAAAAAAAAAAAAGGGGGGGGGACAAGACCGAGAGTGAGAAGTGAGGGGGGGGGTGAAGTGCAGGGTGATTGGATAAGTCAGTTATGGAGGCCTAACAAAGAGAAACTGTTGATTTGAACAGAGCGCTGATTATTATGTAGTGACTTCAAAGCCTGGGTATAACCCCAGCGTGATCCGCAAGGAGGAGTCCCTTAATTAACCCTTAATAGAAATTGCAAAGAGAAGAATCCTACGCCTTATTTGTACAAATCAAAAAAAAGTGCTTAATCATGTGGATTTGTGATTCAAGGAGAAAAAAGAAAGAACAGCAGATTAGGTTAAGAACGTGATCTATACAAACCAATACTTTAACACAGTAAACTTTGAAAAAAACAGCTACTAGGTATTATATGCCTATGTAGATTACAGGATATTAATCATCCCAGGGGGAGAGGTAATGCAACAGTTCAGAGTTTGTGTTATTTTAGTTATAATAGAGTTTCAATAAGTCTTTCTGTGAGAGAAATATCTTATAATCAAAAGGGAGCAACTTGCATTGCTCAGCAGGAAACCATTCAAGGATATCTGTGTGGTAGAGGAAGCTTTCAGCTTAACAATATACTGGATTGCTAGGGAATAGGGTTTGTGTGTGACTTCAATTGACATATAAGTAAAGTCAGCTTATTCCTCTTGATTTCCGAGATGACCCTGACCTGCAGGCAGACAAAAGTGTTCAAAAAGCAGTTGCAACAGGAGTTGACATTTGAGTCCAGAAGATAACAGTTAACTGTATACAGGGGGCCAGGTATGTACTATTAAGCCCAGCTTATAAGGTTATGCTCCAACCCGGGAGAGTGCTGAGTTAGCAATAGCATTACAAATTGTGATAAGGTCTTGAAAAGTTGCTCAACTCCGATGAGATTAAGGTAGAGAGCCAAACAACAATAAGTAAGTCATAGGTATACTCACAGTACTGAGAGTTCTTAAGTCTCCGTGAGATTTTTGTGTTGGAGAAAGCCGGGTGCAACTTCAGCAGCTTAGCTCTGGTAAGACCGCTCAGCGTTCGCACCTCCCGCAGAAGATTGGATCAGTCCGGTAAGCTGCTGAAGATAATCAACTAACGCCTTCCTGAGCTCTGGACCAACAGTGGCAAAGAACCCCCTCATGCAGCCTTGGTGGGAGGGGAGTTGCCTGTGAGAAGCAAACGGTACCTCCAGCCCACAGGCCTCCGGGGTTAAGGTGGAGACCAACTACTCCAGCAGGATCACGGCTCTGTGAGCCAGGGCCAACCTCCTCAACTACGCCGACTTGCTGTGGGGGAAGTGTAGGTAGCCCGGTCGCCAGGGACCGCCTCCAGCCGCCAGGGGCCGCAGGTTCTTGAAATTCCCTCGATGTTGGTTCCTCTCTGTCGGGTGGTGGTGCAATGTATGACCGGTGAGCGCACCTCTAGGTAAGGCTTTCCATGTAATACAGGGAGTGCAGAATTATTAGGCAAATGAGTATTTTGACCACATCATCCTCTTTATGCATGTTGTCTTACTCCAAGCTGTATAGGCTCGAAAGCCTACTACCAATTAAGCATATTAGGTGATGTGCATCTCTGTAATGAGAAGGGATGTGGTCTAATGACATCAACACCCTATATCAGGTGTGCATAATTATTAGGCAACTTCCTTTCCTTTGGCAAAATGGGTCAAAAGAAGGACTTGACAGGCTCAGAAAAGTAAAAAATAGTGAGATATCTTGCAGAGGGATGCAGCACTCTTAAAATTGCAAAGCTTCTGAAGCGTGATCATCGAACAATCAAGCGTTTCATTCAAAATAGTCAACAGGGTCGCAAGAAGCGTATGGAAAAACCAAGGCGCAAAATAACTGCCCATGAACTGAGAAAAGTCAAGCGTGCAGCTGCCAAGATGCCACTTGCCACCAGTTTGGCCATATTTCAGAGCTGCAACATCACTGGAGTGCCCAAAAGCACAAGGTGTGCAATACTCAGAGACATGGCCAAGGTAAGAAAGGCTGAAAGACGACCACCACTGAACAAGACACACAAGCTGAAACGTCAAGACTGGGCCAAGAAATATCTCAAGACTGATTTTTCTAAGGTTTTATGGACTGATGAAATGAGAGTGAGTCTTGATGGGCCAGATGGATGGGCCCATGGCTGGATTGGTAAAGGGCAGAGAGCTCCAGTCCGACTCAGACGCCAGCAAGGTGGAGGTGGAGTACTGGTTTGGGCTGGTATCATCAAAGATGAGCTTGTGGGGCCTTTTCGGGTTGAGGATGGAGTCAAGCTCAACTCCCAGTCCTACTGCCAGTTTCTGGAAGACACCTTCTTCAAGCAGTGGTACAGGAAGAAGTCTGCATCCTTCAAGAAAAACATGATTTTTATGCAGGACAATGCTCCATCACACGCGTCCAAGTACTCCACAGCGTGGCTGGCAAGAAAGGGTATAAAAGAAGAAAATCTAATGACATGGCCTCCTTGTTCACCTGATCTGAACCCCATTGAGAACCTGTGGTCCATCATCAAATGTGAGATTTACAAGGAGGGAAAACAGTACACCTCTCTGAACAGTGTCTGGGAGGCTGTGGTTGCTGCTGCACGCAATGTTGATGGTGAACAGATCAAAACACTGACAGAATCCATGGATGGCAGGCTTTTGAGTGTCCTTGCAAAGAAAGGTGGCTATATTGGTCACTGATTTGTTTTTGTTTTGTTTTTGAATGTCAGAAATTTATATTTGTGAATGTTGAGATGTTATATTGGTTTCACTGGTAAAAATAAATAATTGAAATGGGTATATATTTGTTTTTTGTTAAGTTGCCTAATAATTATGCACAGTAATAGTCACCTGCACACACAGATATCCCCCTAAAATAGCTATAACTAAAAACAAACTAAAAACTACTTCCAAAACTATTCAGCTTTGATATTAATGAGTTTTTTGGGTTCATTGAGAACATGGTTGTTGTTCAATAATAAAATGAATCTTCAAAAATACAACTTGCCTAATAATTCTGCACTCCCTGTAAGTTTATAACAGTGGTTCACCCCCCTCACGCAGCATCGGTGGGAGGGGGGGGAGAAGGAGACAGTTGCAGCGTTATTTTTGCTTGAATTCTTTCCCTTCCACTTAGCTTCCCTCTATGGCAGATAGGGAAAGTCCCAAAGAGTTGCTGCAGTAGCAGCCCATTGCGATGGTTAAGCGCTGCTGGAGTTCCGGTAGCAAAAATATATGCTCAGCTAGCCGCCCAAGGTCCAGGGTATTAGGCACGGGAATACTCTGCCAATGGCTTTTGCTGGAAGTCAGAGAGAGAGAGAGTTAGCGTGACCTTCCTCCTCGACTCCTCCCCCGGAACTCACCAGGACATGTCATTTTAAACAACTTTCCAATTTACTCTTATCACCAATTTTGCTTTGTTCTCTTGGTATTCTTAGTTGAAAGCTAAACCTAGGAGGTTCATATGCTAATTTATTAGACCTTGAAGGCAGCCTCTAATCTGAATGCATTTTGACAGTTTTTCACCACTAGAGGGCGTTAGTTCATGTGTTTCATATAGATAACATTGAGCTCATGCACGTGAAGTTACCTAGGAGTGAGCACTGATTTGCTAGAATGCAAGTCTGTCAAAAGAACTGAAATAAGGGGGCAGTTTGCAGAGGCTTAGATACAAGGTAATTATAGAGGTAAAATGTATATTAATATAACTGTGTTGGTTATGCAAAACTGGGGAATGGGTTATAAAGGGATTATCTATCTTTTTAAACATCAAAAAATCTGGTGTTGACTGTCCCTTTAACACAAGTAGAGAGTAAGTCACAAAGATATGATACAATTGTGTGCAGAAATGTTAGCATTAAAAATTAATACTTCAGAAAAACGGGCAACAGATTAAAGAAAACAGTATTAAAACAGTGTTAACATGAAAATGTATGTAAGTGCTAACAAAGAGAAATGTGACTCTCTCACTCTCTGTCCCACACATACTCTTATACGCTCTCTCTCTTTCTTTCCTTTTCTCTCACTTTCTCCCTCACTCTCTCCCCCACATATACTGTTATACACTTTCTATCTTTCCCTTTCTCTCACTTGCTCCTTCACTCTCTCCCTCACTCTCTCCCCCACATATACTGTTATACACTTTCTATCTTTCCCTTTCTCTCACTTGCTCCTTCACTCTCTCCCTCACTCTCTCCCCCACATATACTGTTATACACTTTCTATCTTTCCCTTTCTCTCACTTGCTCCTTCACTCTCTCCCTCACTCTCTCCCCCACATATACTGTTATACACTTTCTATCTTTCCCTTTCTCTCACTCTCTCCTTCACTCTCTCTCTCACTCTCTCCCCCACACATACTCTTATGCGCTCTCTATCTTTCCTTTTTTCTCACTTTCTCCTTCACTCTCTCTCTCACTCTCTCCCCCACACATACTCTTATACACTCTCTCTCTTTCCTTTTCTCTCACTTTCTCTCTCACTCTCTCCCCCACACATACTCTTATACACTCTCTCTCTTTCCTTTTCTCTCACTTTCTCTCTCACTCTCTCCCCCACACATACTCTTATATGGTCTCTCTCTCTCTCTCTCTCTCTCTGTCCCTTTCTCTCCCTTTCTCCTTCACTTCTCTCCTTCACTATCACTGCCACACATACTCTTATACGCTCTATATCTTTCCTTTTTTCTCACTTTCTCCTTCACTCTCTCTCACTCTCTCTCACAAGTACTCTTATACGCTCTATATCTTTCCTTTTATCTCACTTTCTCCTTCACTCTCTCTCACTCTCTCTCACAAGTACTCTTATACGCTCTCTATGTTTCCTTTTTTCTCACTTTCTCTCCCACACATACTCTTATACACGCTCTCTCTATCTTTCCCTTTCTCTCACTCTTTCTCCCACACATACTCTTATACAATCACGCTCTCTCTCACTCTTTCACTCTCTCTCCCACACATACTGTTATACACTCCCTCTCTCTCCCACACATACTGTTATACACTCCCTCTCTCTCCCTCTTTACCCTTCACTCTCTCTCACTCTCTCTCCCACACATACTCTTATACACTCTCTCTCTCTCTTTAATTTTCTCTTTAATTTTCTCTCACTTCTCTCCATTTACTCTCTCTAGCTCTGTCTCTCACACACCCGCACTTTCTCTCTCGCTCACACATACACTCTGTATTTAGTACTGTCATTCTTTCTTTCTCAAACTCTCTTTCACTCCATCACTCTCTCATACACCTTGTTTGTTGTGGATCCAGCATAGACAAGAGAATACTTTGTTTGCTGATATAGGTTAAATAAAGCATTAGCCTGTTTATTTTCCAAGCAGCAGTAGTTTTTAAACTGAATTAAATAAAACTAAATCTTGAATCACAGCACTTACTATACAGAATAATTTAATAATAACTAAAGTTAAGTGCTGGTGAACTCACCAACTACAAACTTCAAAACAAAATGTAAAAACTTATAGCCCTAGAAGACTTAGACAGCGCAGCATCAGGTTCAACATAAGCATCAGCTCAGCATGAGTTCAGCATCAGCTCAGCATAAGTTCAGCATGAGTTAAGCATAAGCTCACAATCCATATCAATCTCAGCATCAACTCCAGCATCAGTATCAGCTCACTATTAGCATCGATGTCAGCATTAACACCAGCTTCAGCATCAGCTCACATTCAGCATCAACACCAGCTTCAGCATCAACTTACCATCAGCATTAGCATCAGCTCACCATCAGCATCAACAACAGCTTCAGCATCAGCTCACCATCAGTATCAACACCAGCATCAGCTCACCATCAGTATCAACACCAGCATCAGCTCACCATCAGTATCAACACCAGCATCAACTCACCTTTAGCATCAACACCAGCTTCAGCTCACCATCAGCATCAATAACCAACATCGGCTCACTATCAGTATCAACACCAGCATCAGCTCACCATCAGTATCAACACCAGCATCAGCTCACCATCAGTATCAACACCAGCTTCAGCTCACCATCAGTATAAATACCAGCATCATCTCACCATCAGTATCAACACCAGCATCATCTCACCATCAGTATCAACACCAGCATCAGCTCACCATCAGTATCAACACCAGCTTCAGCTTCCCATCAGCATCAACAACAGCTTCAGCATCAGCTCACCATCAGTATCAACACCAGCATCATCTCACCATCAGTATCAACACCAGCATCAGTTCACCATCAGTATCAACACCAGCTTCCGCTCACCATCAGCATCAATAACGGCTTCAGCATCAGCTCACCATCAGTATCAACACCAGTTTCAACATCAGCTCAGCTTAAGCATCACCATCAGCATCAGCTCACCATCAGTATAAACACAAGTATAAGCTCACCATCAGTATCAAACCAGCAACAGCTCACCATCAGTATCAACACCAGAATCAGCTCACCATCAGCATCAGCTCACCATCAGTATCAACACCAGCATCAACTCACCATCTGCATCAACACCAGCATCAGCTCACCATCAGCATCAACACCAGCATCAGCTCCCCATCAGTTTCAACACCAACATAAGCTCACCATCAGTATCAACACCAGCATCAGCTCACCATCAGTATCAACACCAGCATCATCTCACCATCAGTATCAACACCAGCATCAGCTCACCATCAGTATCAACACCAGCTTCAGCTCACCATCAATATAAACACCAGCATCAGCTCACCATCAGTATCAACACAAGCATATGCTCACCATCAGTATCAACACCAGAATCAGCTCACCATTAGTATAAACACCAGCATCAGCTCACCATCAGTATCAACACAAGCATCAGCTCACCATCAGTATCAACACAAGAATCTGCTCACCATCAGTATAAACACCAGCATCAGCTCCCCTGCAGAATCAGTATCAGCTCACCTTTAGCAACAACATCAGCTTCAATGTCAGCTCACCATCCGTATCAACCTCAGTATAAACTCCAGCATCAGTATCAGCTCAATATTAGCATCAATTTCAGCATCAACACCAGCATCAGCATCAGCTCACCATCAGCATCAACACCAGCATCAACATCAGCTTACAATCAGCATCAACACCAGCATCAACATCAGCTCACCATCAGCTCACCATCAGCATTAACATCAGCTTCAACATCAGATCACAGTCAGCATCAACACCAGCATCAACATCAGCTCACCATCAGCATCAACACCAGCATCAACACCAGCTTTAGCATCAGCATCCACTGCAGAATAAGCATCAACTTACCATCAGCATCAACACAAGCATCAACATCAGCTCACACTCAGCATCAACATCAGCTCAACATCAGCATCAGCATCAGCTCACCATCAGCATCAACACAAGCATCAACATTAGCTCACCATCAGCATCAACACCAGCTCACCATCAGCATCAACATCAGCTTACAATAAGCATCAACACCAGCATCAACATCAGCATCAAGACCAGCTTTAGCATCAGCTCCCCATTAGTATCAACGCCAACTTCAGCTCACCATCAGTATCAACACCAGCATCATCTCACCATCAGTATTAACACAAGCATCATCTCACCATCAGTATCAACATTAGCATCAGTACCAGCTTCAGCTCACCATCAGCATAAACAACCACTTCAGCATCAGCTCACCATCAGTATCAACACCAGTTTCAGCATCAGCTCAGCTTAAGCATCAGCTCACCATTAGCATCAGCTCACCATCAGTATCAACACAAGTATCACCCTACCATCAGTATCAACACCAGCATCAGCTCACCATCATCAGTATCAACACCAACATCATCTCACCATCAGTATCAACATTAGCATCACTACCAGCTTCAGCTCACCATCAGCATAAACAACCACTTCAGCATCAGCTCACCATCAGTATCAACACCAGTTTCAGCATCAGCTCAGCTTAAGCGTCAGCTCACCATTAGCATCAGCTCACCATCAGTATCAACACAAGTATCACCCCACCATCAGTATCAATGCCAGCATCAGCTCACCATCAGTATCAACACCAACATCAGCTCACCATCAGAATCAACACCAGCATCAGCTCACCATCAGCATCAACACCAGCATCAGCTCCCCATCAGTTTCAACACCAGCATCAGCTCCCCATCAGTATTAACACCACATCAGCTCACCATCAGTATCAACACCAACTTCAGCTCACCATCAGTATCAACACCAGCATCATCTCACCATCAGTATCAATACCGGCTTCAGCTCACCATCAATATCAACACCAGCATCAGCTCACGATCAGTATCAACACAAATATCAGCTCACCATCAGTATCAAAACCAGAATCAGCTCACCATCAGTATCAACATTAGCATCAGCTCCCCTGTAGAATCAGTATCAGCTCACCTTTAGCAACAACATCAGCTTCAGCGACAGCTCACTATCCGTATCAACCTCAGTATCAACTCCAGCATCAATATCAGCTCACTATTAGCATCAATTTCAGCATCAAAACCAGCATCAGCATCAGCTCACCATCAACATCAACACCAGCATCAACATCAGCTTACAATCAGCATTAACACAAGCATCAACATCAGCTCACCATCAGCATTAACATCAGCTCACCATCATCATCAACATCAGTTCACAGTCAGCATCAATACCAGCATCAACACCAGCATCAGCATCAACACCAGCTTTAGCATCAGCATCCACTGCAGAATAAGCATCAGCTCATCATCAGCATCAACACCAGCATCAACATCAGCTCACAATCAGCATCAATCCCAGCTCACCATCAGCATCAACCCCAGCATCAACATCAGCTCACAATCAGCTTTAGCATTAGTATCAACACTAGCATCAACATCAGCTTAACATCAGTATCAACACCAGCTTCAGCATCAGCTCACCATCAGCATCAACACCAGCTTCAGCATCAGCTAACTATCAGCATCAACACCAACTTCAGCATCAGCTCACCTTCAGCATCAACACCAGCTTTAGCATCAGCATCCACTGCAGAATAAGCTTCAGCTCACTATCAGCATCAACCCCAGCATCAACATCAGCTCACAATCAGTATCAACACCAGCATCAGCTCACCATCAGTATCAACACCAGCTTCAGCTCACCATCAATATCAACACCAGCATCAGCTCACGATCAGTATCAACACAAACATTAGCTCACCATCAGTATCAAAACCAGAATCAGCTCACCATCAGTATCAACACTAGCATCAGCTCATCAGCTCACCTTTAGCAACAACATCAGCTTCAGCGACAGCTCACCATCCGTATCAACCTCAGTATCAACTCCAGCATCAATATCAGCTCACTGTTAGCATCAATTTCAGCATCAAAACCAGCATCAGCTCACCATCAGCATCAACACCAGCATCAACATCAGCTTACAATCAGTAATCAACACCAGCTCACCATCAGCATTAATATCAGCTCACCATCATCATCAACATCAGCTCACAGTCAGCATCAATACCAGCATCAACACCAGCATCAGCATCAACACCAGCTTTAGCATCAGCATCCACTGCAGAATAAGCATCAGCTCACTATCAGCATCAACACCAACATCAACATCAGCTCACAATCAGCATCAACCCCAGGTCACCATCAGCATCAACCCCAGCATCAACATCAGCTCACAATCAGCTTTAGCATCAGTATCAACACTAGCATCAACATCAGCTCAACATCAGCATCAACACCAACTTCAGCATCAACTCACCATCAGCATCAACACCAACTTCAGCATCAGCTCACCTTCAGCATCAACACCAGCTTTAGCATTAGCATCCACTGCAGAATAAGCTCCAGCTCATTATCAGCATCAACATCAGCTCACAATCAGCATCAACATCAGCTCAACATCAGCTGAACATCAGCATCAACACCAGCTTCAGCATCAGCTCACCATCAGCATCAACACAAGCATCAATATCAGCTCACAATCAGCATCAACACCAGCTCATCATCAGCATCAACACCAGCATCAACATGAGTTTACAATCCGCATCAACACCAGCTTCAGCATCAGCTCACTATCAGCATCAACACCAGCATCAACATCAGCTCACCATCAGCATCAACATCAGCTGAACATCAGCATCAACACCAGCTTCAGCATCAGCTCACCATCAGCATCAACACAAGCATCAACATCAGCTCACAATCCGCATCAACACCAGCTTCAGCATTAGCTCACCATCAGCATCAACACCAGCATCAACATCAGCTCACCATCAGCATCAACACCAGCTTCAGCATCAGCTCACCATCAGCATCAACACCAGCATCCACATCAGCTCACAATCCGCATCAACACCAGCTTCAGAATCAGCTCACCATCAGCATCAACACTAGCATCAACATCAGCTCACTATCAGCATCAACACCAGCTTCAGCATCAGCTCACAATCAGAATCCACATCAGCTTCAGCATCAGCTAACCTTCAGCATCAACATCAGCTCACTATCAGCATCAACACCAGCTTCAGCATCAGCTCACCATCAGTATCAGCTCACCATCAGCATCAAAACCATGATCAACATCAGCTTACAATCTGCATCAACACCAGCTTCAGAATCAGCTCACCATCAGCATCAGCTCACCATCAGCATCAACACCAGCATCAACATCAGCTCACTATCAGCATCAACACCAGTTTCAGCATCAGCTCACAATCAGAATCTACATCAGCTTCAGCATCAGCTAACCTTCAGCATCAACATCAGCTCACTATCAGCATCAACACTAGCTTCAGCATCAGCTCACCATCAGCATCAACATCAGCTTCAGCATCAGCTAACCTTCAGCATCAACACCAGCATCAACATCAGCTCACCATCAGCATCAACATCAACTGAACATCAGCATCAACACCAGCCTCAGCATCAGCTCACCATCAGCATCAACACAAGCATCAACATCAGCTCACCATAAGCATCAACACCAGCTCATCATCAGCATCAACACTAGCATCAACATCAGCTCACAATCTGCATCAACACCAGCTTCAGCATCAGCATCAGCTCACCATCAATATCAACACCAGCATCAACATCAGCTCACCATCAGCATCAACACCAGCTTCAGCTCACCATCAGCATCAACATCAGCTCACAATCAGCATCAACAACAGCTTCAGAATAAGCTCACCATCAGCATCAACATCAGCTCACTATCAGCATCAACACCAGCTTCAGCATCAGCTCACAATCAGAATCCACATCAGCTTCAGCATCAGCTAACCTTCAGCATCAACATCAGCTCACTATCAGCATCAACACCAGCTTTAGCAGCATCAGCATCCACTGCAGAATAAGCATCAGCTCACAATCAGCATCAACATCAGCTCAACATCAGCATCAACACCAGCTTCAGCATCAGCTCACCATCAGCATCAAGACTAGCATCAACATAAGCTCACCATCAGCATCAACACTAGCTTCAGCATCAGCTCACCATCAGCATCAAGACTAGCATCAACATCAGCTCACCATCAGCATAAACACCAGCTTCAGCATCAGCTCACCATCAGCATCAACATCAGCTTCAGCATCAGCTAACCTTTAGCATCAACACCAGCTTCAGAATCAGCTCACCATTAGCATCAACATCAACTTCAGCATCAGCTAACCTTCAGCATCAACACTTCAACATCAGCCCACCATCAGCATAAACACCAGCTCATCATCAGCATCAACATCAGATCACAATCAGCATCAACACCAGCATTAACATCAGCTCCCCATCAGCATCAACACCAGCTTCAGCATCAGCTCACCACCAGCATCAACATCAGCTCACCATCAGCATCAACACCAGCTTCAGCATCAGCTCACCATCAGCATCCAAACCATCTTCAGCATCAGCTCATCATCAATACCAGCTTCAGCATCAGCAAACCTTCAGCATCAACACCAGCTTCAACATCAGCTCACCAACAGCATCAACACCAACATCAGCATCAGCTCACCTTCAGCATCAACATCAGCTTTAGCATCAGCATCCACTGCAGAATAAGCTTCAGCTCACCATCAGCATCAACACCAGCATCAACATCAGCTCACACATCAGCATCAACACTAGTATCAACATCAGCTCAACATCAGCATCAACACCAGCATCAGCTCACTATCAGAATCAACACCAACTTCAGCCTCAGCTCACCATCAGCATCAACACCAGCTTTAGCATCAGCATCCACTACAGAATAAGCTTCAGCTCACCATCAACATCAACCCCATCATCAACATCAGCTCACAATCAGCATCACCATCAGCTCAACATCAGCTGAACATCAGCATCAACACCAGATTCAGCATCAACACCAGATTCAGCATCAGCTCACCATCAACATCAACACAAGCATCAACATCAGCTCACCATCAGCATCAACACCAGCTCACAATCAGCATCAACCCCAGCATCAACATCAGCTCACAATCAGAATCAACATCAGCATCAACACCAGTTTCAGCATCAGCTCACCATCAGCATCAACAAAAGCATCAACATCAGCTCACCATCAGCATCAACACCAGCTCACCATTAGCATCAACACCAGCATCAACATCAGCACACAATCAGCATCAACACCAGCATCAACATCAGTTCAACATCAGCATCAGCACCAGCTTCAGCATCAGCACCAGCTTCAGCATCAACACCAGCATCAACATCAGCTCACCATCAGCATCAACACCAGCTTCAGCATCAGCTCACCATCAGCATCAACACCAGCTTCAGCATCAGCTAAACTTCAGTATCAACACCAGCTTCAGCATCAGCTCACCATCAGCATCAACATCAGCGTCAGGATCAGATAACCTTCAGCATCAACACATCAACATCAGCTCACCATCAGCATCAACACCAATTCACCATCAGCATCAACATCAGCTCACAATCAGCATCAACACCAGCTCACCATCAGCATCAACATCAGCTCACAATCAGCATCAACACCAGCTCACCATCACCATCAACACCAGCTTCAGCATCAGCTCACCATTAGCATCAACATCAGCTTCAGCTAGCCATCAGCATCAACACCAGCTTCAGCATCAGCAAACCTTTAGCATCAACACCAAATTCACTATCAGCTCACCATCAGCATCAACACCAGCTTCAGCATCAGCTGACCATCAGCGTCAACACCAACACCAGTATCAGCTCACCTTCAGCATCAACACCAGCTTCACCATCACCTCACCATCAGCTTTAACACCACCATCAGCTCACCATCAGCATCAACACCAACATCAGCAACATCTCACCTTCAGCATCAACACCAGCCTCAGCATCACCTCACCATCAGCATTAACACCAGCATCACCATCAGCTCACCATCAGCATCAACACCAGCTTTAGCATCAGCTGACCATCAGCATCAACACTTCAACATCAGCCCACCATCAGCATAAACACCAGCTCATCATCAGCATCAACATCAGATCACAATCAGCATCAACACCAGCATTAACATCAGCTCGCCATCAGCATCAACACCAGCTTCAGCATCAGCTCACCACCAGCATCAACATCAGCTCACCATCAGCATCAACACCAGCTTCAGCATCAGCTCACCATCAGCATCCAAACCAGCTTCAGCATCAGCTCATCATCAATACCAGCTTCAGCATCAACAAACCTTCAGCATCAACACCAGCTTCAGCATCAGATCACCAACAGCATCAACATCAACTTCAGCATCAGCTCACCTTCAGCATCAACATCAGCTTTAGCATCAGCATCCACTGCAGAATAAGCTTCAGCTCACCATCAGCATCAACATCAGCTCACTATCAGCATCAACACCAGCTTCAGCATCAGCTCACAATCAGAATCTACATCAGCTTCAGCATCAGCTAACCTTCAGCATCAACATCAGCTCACTATCAGCATCAACACCAGCTTCAGCATCAGCTCACCATCAGCATCAACATCAGCTTCAGCATCAGCTAACCTTCAGCATCAACATCAGCTCAACATCAGCTCACCATCAGCATCAACATCAACTGAACATCAGCATCAACACCAGCTTCAGCATCAGCTCACCATCAGCATCAACACAAGCATCAACATCAGCTCACCATAAGCATCAACAGCAGCTCATCATCAGCATCAGCACTAGCATCAACATCAGCTCACCATCAGCATCAACACCAGCTTCGGCTCACCATCAGCATCAACATCAACATCAGCTCACAATCCTCATCAACAACAGCTTCAGAATCAGCTCACCATCAGCATCAACATCAGCTCACTATCAGCATCAACACCAGCTTCAGCATCAGCTCATAATCAGAATCCACATCAGCTTCAGCATCAGATAACCTTCAGCATCAACATCAGCTCACTATCAGCATCAACACCAGCTTTAGCAGCATCAGCATCCACTGCAGAATAAGCATCAGCTCACAATCAGCATCAACATCAGCTCAACATCAGCATCAACACCAGCTTCAGCATCAGCTCACCATCAGCATCAAGACTAGCATCAACATCAGCTAACCATCAGCATCAACACTAGCTTCAGCATCAGCTCACCATCAGCATCAAGACTAGCATCAACATCAGCTCACCATCAGCATAAACACCAGCTTCAGCATCAGCTCACCATCAGCATCAACATCAGCTTCAGCATCAGCTAACCTTTAGCATCAACACCAGCTTCAGAATCAGCTCACCATTAGCATCAACATCAACTTCAGCATCAGCTAACCTTCAGCATCAACACTTCAACATCAGCCCACCATCAGCATAAACACCAGCTCATCATCAGCATCAACATCAGATCACAATCAGCATCAACACCAGCATTAACATCAGCTCCCCATCAGCATCAACACCAGCTTCAGCATCAGCTCACCACCAGCATCAACATCAGCTCACCATCAGCATCAACACCAGTTTCAGCATCAGCTCACCATCAGCATCCAAACCAGCTTCAGCATCAGCTCATCATCATTACCAGCTTCAGCATCAGCAAACCTTCAGCATCAACACCAGCTTCAGCATCAGCTCACCAACAGCATCAACACCAACATCAGCATCAGCTCACCTTCAGCATCAACATCAGCTTTAGCATCAGCATCCACTGCAGAATAAGCTTCAGCTCACCATCAGCATCAACACCAGCATCAACATCAGCTCACACATCAGCATCAACACTAGCATCAACATCAGCTCAACATCAGCATCAACACCAGCTTCTGCATCAGCTCACCATCAGCATCAAGACCAGCATCAGCTCACTATCAGAATCAAAACCAACTTCAGCCTCAGCTCACCATCAGCATCAACACCAGCTTTAGCATCAGCATCCACTACAGAATAAGCTTCAGCTCACCATCAACATCAACCCCATCATCAACATCAGCTCACAATCAGCATCAACATCAGCTCAACATCAGCTGAACATCAGCATCAACACCAGATTCAGCATCAACACCAGATTCAGCATCAGCTCACCATCAGCATCAACACAAGCATCAACATTAGGTCACCATAAGCATCAACACCAGCTCACAATCAGCATCAACCCCAGCATCAACATCAGCTCACAATCAGAATCAACATCAGCATCAACACCAGTTTCAGCATCAGCTCACCATCAGCATCAACAAAAGCATCAGCATCAGCTCACCATCAGCATCAACACCAGCATCAACATCAGCTCACAATCAGCATCAACCCCAGGTCACCATCAGCATCAACCCCAGCATCAACATCAGCTCACAATCAGCTTTAGCATCAGTATCAACACTAGCATCAACATCAGCTCAACATCAGCATCAACACCAACTTCAGCATCAGCTCACCATCAGCATCAACACCAGCTTCAGCATCAGCTCACCTTCAGCATCAACACCAGCTTTAGCATTAGCATCCACTGCAGAATAAGCTCCAGCTCATTATCAGCATCAACATCAGCTCACAATCAGCATCAACATCAGCTCAACATCAGCTGAACATCAGCATCAACACCAGCTTCAGCATCAGCTCACCATCAGCATCAACACAAGCATCAATATCAGCTCACAATCAGCATCAACACCAGCTCATCATCAGCATCAACACCAGCATCAACATGAGCTCACAATCCGCATCAACACCAGCTTCAGCATCAGCTCACTATCAGCATCAACACCAGCATCAACATCAGCTCACCATCAGCATCACCATCAGCTGAACATCAGCATCAACACCAGCTTCAGCATCAGCTCACCATCAGCATCAATACAAGCATCAACATCAGCTCACAATCCGCATCAACACCAGCTTCAGCATCAGCTCACCATCAGCATCAACACCAGCATCAACATCAGCTCACCATCAGCATCAACACCAGCTTCAACATCAGCTCACCATCAGCATCAACACCAGCATCCACATCAGCTCACAATCCGCATCAACACCAGCTTCAGAATCAGCTCACCATCAGCATCAACACTAGCATCAACAATATCAGCATCAACACCAGCTTCAGCATCAGCTCACCATCAGTATCAGCTCACCATCAGCATCAAAACCATGATCAACATCAGCTTACAATCCGCATCAACACCAGCTTCAGCATCAGCTCACCATCAGCATCAGCTCACCATCAGCATCAACACCAGCATCAACATCAGCTCACTATCAGCATCAACACCAGCTTCAGCATCAGCTCACAATCAGAATCTACATCAGCTTCAGCATCAGCTAACCTTCAGCATCAACATCAGCTCACTATCAGCATCAACACTAGCTTCAGCATCAGCTCACCATCAGCATCAACATCAGCTTCAGCATCAGCTAACCTTCAGCATCAACACCAGCATCAACATCAGCTCACCATCAGCATCAACATCAACTGAACATCAGCATCAACACCAGCTTCAGCATCAGCTCACCATCAGCATCAACACAAGCATCAACATCAGCTCACCATAAGCATCAACACCAGCTCATCATCAGCATCAACACTAGCATCAACATCAGCTCACAATCTGCATCAACACCAGCTTCAGCATCAGCATCAGCTCACCATCAATATCAACACCAGCATCAACATCAGCTCACCATCAGCATCAACACCAGCTTCAGCTCACCATCAGCATCAACATCAGCTCACAATCCACATCAACAACAGCTTCAGAATCAGCTCACCATCAGCATCAACATCAGCTCACTATCAGCATCAACACCAGCTTCAGCATCAGCTCACAATCAGAATCCACATCAGCTTCAGCATCAGCTCACAATCAGCATCAACCCCAGGTCACCATCAGCATCAACCCCAGCATCAACATCAGCTCACAATCAGCTTTAGCATCAGTATCAACACTAGCATCAACATCAGCTCAACATCAGCATCAACACCAACTTCAGCATCAGCTCACCATCAGCATCAACACCAGCTTCAGCATCAGCTCACCTTCAGCATCAACACCAGCTTTAGCATTAGCATCCACTGCAGAATAAGCTCCAGCTCATTATCAGAATCAACATCAGCTCACAATCAGCATCAACATCAGCTCAACATCAGCTGAACATCAGCATCAACACCAGCTTCAGCATCAGCTCACCATCAGCATCAACACAAGCATCAATATCAGCTCACAATCAGCATCAACACCAGCTCATCATCAGCATCAACACCAGCATCAACATGAGCTCACAATCCGCATCAACACCAGCTTCAGCATCAGCTCACTATCAGCATCAACACCAGCATCAACATCAGCTCACCATCAGCATCACCATCAGCTGAACATCAGCATCAACACCAGCTTCAGCATCAGCTCACCATCAGCATCAACACAAGCATCAACATCAGCTCACAATCCGCATCAACACCAGCTTCAGCATCAGCTCGCCATCAGCATCAACACCAGCATCAACATCAGCTCACCATCAGCATCAACACCAGCTTCAGCATCAGCTCACCATCAACACCAGCATCCACATCAGCTCACAATCCGCATCAACACCAGCTTCAGAATCAGCTCACCATCAGCATCAACACTAGCATCAACAATATCAGCATCAACACCAGCTTCAGCATCAGCTCACCATCAGTATCAGCTCACCATCAGCATCAAAACCATGATCAACATAAGCTTACAATCCGCATCAACACCAGCTTCAGCATCAGCTCACCATCAGCATCAGCTCACCATCAGCATCAACACCAGCATCAACATCAGCTCACTATCAGCATCAACACCAGCTTCAGCATCAGCTCACAATCAGAATCTACATCAGCTTCAGCATCAGCTAACCTTCAGCATCAACATCAGCTCACTATCAGCATCAACACCAGCTTCAGCATCAGCTCACCATCAGCATCAACATCAGCTTCAGCATCAGCTAACCTTCAGCATCAACAACAGCATAAACATCAGCTCACCATCAGCATCAACATCAACTGAACATCAGCATCAACACCAGCTTCAGCATCAGCTCACCATCAGCATCAACACAAGCATCAACATCAGCTCACCATAAGCATCAACACCAGCTCATCATCAGCATCAACACTAGCATCGACATCAGCTCACAATCTGCATCAACACCAGCTTCAGCATCATCATCAGCTCACCATCAATATCAACACCAGCATCAACATCAGCTCACCATCAGCATCAACACCAGCTTCAGCTCACCATCAGCATCAACATCAGCTCACAATCCACATCAACAACAGCTTCAGAATCAGCTCACCATCAGCATCAACATCAGCTCACTATCAGCATCAACACCAGCTTCAGCATCAGCTCACAATCAGAATCCACATCAGCTTCAGCATCAGCTAACCTTCAGCATCAACATCAGCTCACTATCATCATCAACACCAGCTTTAGCAGCATCAGCATCCACTGCAGAATAAGCATCAGCTCACAATCAGCATCAACAACAGCTCAGCATTAGCATCAACACCAGCTTCAGCATCAGCTCACCATCAGCATCAAGACTAGCATCAACATCAGCTCACCATCAGCATCAACACTAGCTTCAGCATCAGCTCACCATCAGCATCAACATCAGCTCACCATCAGCATCAAGACTAGCATCAACATCAGCTCACCATCAGCATAAACACCAGCTTCAGCATCAGCTCACCATCAGCATCAACATCAGCTTCAGCATCAGCTAACCTTTAGCATCAACACCAGCTTCAGAATCAGCTCACCATTAGCATCAACATCAACTTCAGCATCAGCTAACCTTCAGCATCAACACTTCAACATCAGCCCACCATCAGCATGAACACCAGCTCATCATCAGCATCAACATCAGATCACAATCAGCATCAACAAAAGCATTAACATCAGCTCCCCATCAGCATCAACACCAGCTTCAGCATCAGCTCACCACCAGCATCAACATCAGCTCACCATCAGCATCAACACCAGCTTCAGCATTAGCTCACCATCAGCATCCAAACCAGCTTCAGCGTCAGCTCACCAACAGCATCAACACCAACATCAGCATCAGCTCACCTTCAGCATCAACATCAGCTTTAGCATCAGCATCCACTGCAGAATAAGCTTCAGCTCACCATCAGCATCAACACCAGCATCAACATCAGCTCACACATCAGCATCAACGCTAGTATCAACATCAGCTCAACATCAGCATCAACACCAGCTTCTGCATCAGCTCACCATCAGCATCAAGACCAGCATCAGCTCACTATCAGAATCAACACCAACTTCATCAGACTGATGATTCTGAGGATGGTGCTGAGTTGATACTAATCCTTATGCTGAGTTGAAGCTCATCCTGATACTGATACTGAAGGTAATGCTGGTGTTGATGCTCATGGTGAGCTGATGCTGAAGCTGATGTTGATGCTGATGGTCAGCTGATGCTAAAGCTGATGTTGATGCTGATGGTGAGCTGATGGTGGTGTTAAAGCTGATGGTGAGGTGATGGTGAAGCTGGTGTTGATGCTGAAGGTGAGCTGATACTGGTGTTGGTGTTGACGCTGATGGTGAGCTGATGCTGAAGCTGGTGTTGATGCTGATGGTGAGCTGATGCTGAAGTTGGTGTTGATGCTAAAGGTTTGCTGATGCTGAAGCTGGCGTTGATGCTGATGGCTAGCTGAAGCTGATGTTGATGCTGATGGTGAGCTGATGCTGAAGCTGGTGTTGATGCTGATGGTGAGCTGGTGTTGATGCTGATTGTGAGCTGATGTTGATGCTGATGGTGAGCTGGTGTTGATGCTGATTGTGAGCTGATGTTGATGCTGGTGTTGATGCTGATGGTGAACTGGTGTTGATGCTGATGGTGAGCTGATGTTGATGTGTTGATGCTGAAGGTTATCTGATCCTGACGCTGATGTTGATGCTGATTGTGAGCTGATGCTGAAGCTGGTGTTGATACTGAAGTTTAGCTGATGCTGAAGCTGGTGTTGATGCTGATGGTGAGCTGATGTTGATGCTAGTGTTGATGCAGATGGTGAGCTGATGCTGAAGCTGGTGCTGATGCTGATGTTGAGCTGATGTTGATGCTGGTGTTGATGCTGATTGTGTGCTGATGTTGATGCTGGTGTTGATGCTAATGGTGAGCTGGTGTTGATGCTGATGGTGAGCTGATGTTGATGCTTTTGTTGATGCTGATGGTGAGCTGATGCTGAAACTGGTGTTGATGGTGATGTTGATTCTGATTGTGAGCTGATGTTGATGCTGGGGTTGATGCTGATTGTGAGCTGGTGCTGATGCTGATGGTGAGCTGATGTTTATGCTTGTGTTGATGCTGATGGTGAGCTGATGCTGAATCTGGTGTTGATGCTGAATCTGGTGTTGATGCTGATGTTCAGCTGATGTTGATGCTGATTGTGAGCTGATGTTGATGATGGGGTTGATTTTGATGTGAGCTGAAGCTTATTCTGCAGTGGATGCTGATGCTAAAGCTGGTGTTGATGCTGATGTTGGTGTTGATTCTGATAGTGAGCTGATGCTGGTCTTGATGCTGATGGTGAGCTGATGCAGAAGCTCAGTATAAGGATAAACATCAGCAGAATCAGTATCAGCCCAGCATCATCCTCAGCTCAGCATTAGCTTTCTGTCAACGTCATCATCAGCAACAGCTCAGCATAAGGATCAACATCAGCAGAATCAGTATCAGCCCAGCATCACCCTCAGCTCAGCATTAGCTTTCAGTCAATATCATCATCAGCAACAGCTCAGCATAAGGATCAACATAAGGATCAACATGTGTCCTATTATTATTAGTTATTTGTAGAGCACCAACAGATTCCGCAGCTCTAAAAACATAGGTCTAATATGCAAGGTAAGAATTATGGGATTGAGGGCCCTGTCAAGAGTATTACTTTTGTAAATCAGCTCTCTTTAAAGGTGTTCCACAAAACAGATAGGCTCCTGGGCTTACATGCTAAAGGAATTCAAGGGGATAAATAAAGGAGGAGAGGAACAAAGAAAAGAAAATGTTAGTGTACATCACATACAACCCTGAACAGTAGAGTCTTTAAGGAGCGCCTGAAAGTTTGAAAACTAGGGGAGAGTCTTGTGGAGTGAGGCAGAGAGTTCCACAAAATAGGGACCAGCCTGGAGAAATCTTGTAGATGGGAGTATGAGAAGATTACAAGAGAGGAGGAGAGAAGGAGGTCATGAGCAGAATGAAGGGGACATGAGGGAGAGAATCTGGCGACGAGGTCAGAGATATAGCTGAATCTGTGGCTTTGTGGCTTTTGGACGTCGGTGAATGGTTGAGAAGGTTGGAGACTGATATTATGTAGAGAGATGATTTAATTTCTGATGGAATCTATTTTGTTTGTGAAGTGGTTGGCAAAATCTTGAGCTGAGAGAGTAGTGGAAATAGAAGGTGTGGGTGGGCAGAGAAGGGTGTTAAAAGTGGAGAACAGATGTTTTGGGTTTGAAGAAAGAGTAGAGAAGCAATCTTGCTTCGAGAGGTTAAGGGCAGAATAGTAGGTGTTTAAGATGAACTTATAATAAAGAAAGTCAGCAGAACGCTTGGATTTTCTCCAATGTCACTCAGCAGTGCGGGAACATCTATGTAGGGAGAGTGCCAGAAGAGTATGCCAGGACTGAGGATGATTGCGTGACAACCACATGACCTATAAGCAGGTGCCAACCACATGACCTATAAGTATGTAACCGTATAACCCATCAGTATGTAACCATATAACTTGTTTGTGTGTAACCATATGACCTATCAGTAAGCCACTACAGACAGCCTTTTATCACATGCTTTTTTATTAGCTTTTCACAACAAGAGACGGCTAATCCATGTGGGTCATTTAGATAACATTGTGCTCTCTCCTGTCCTGGGGCTGAACTAACATTGAAGCAGGTGCGGTTGCACCAGGGCCCAGGTGCTTAAGGGGGCCCATAGCAACCAGGCTATACATTGGCATGCACAGAATCTGTACAATAATAATGCAGGGGAATCTTTTATTAGTGCATGTTGCAGGTCTGTCTATCTATCCTCAATATCATTTTACAGTGCAGCAAGAATATTATTAATATTGCTTAATACTGACGGCTAGATTACGAGTTTTGCGTTATGAGTGAAAAAGCCTGATAATGCTGCTTTTTTCACTACCGCTGGTATTACGAGTATAGCTGTACCACACACCTTTTTGGTCATAACGCAACGTAACTACCGCACCTTTCAAAAAATCCTTTTTCAATGAGACTTCCATAGCAACGGTATTACGAGTTTTGCCTAAGAGGCCTAAAAGTGAGCGGTACAACCTATACCGTCAAGATTCGTACCGCCATCTAAAGTCAGTAGTTATGAGTTTTATGTTACAAATCTGTAGCATAAAACTCATAACTAAAGTGTTACAAAGTACACTAACACCAATAAACTACCTATTAACCCCTAAACCGAGGCCCTCCCGCATCGCAAACACTAAAATAAAATTATTAACCCCTAATCTGCCGCTCCGGAATTCGCCGCCACTATAATAAACATATTAACCCCTAAACTGCCGCACTCCCGTTTTGCAAACACTAGTTAAATATTATTAACCCCTAATCTGCCACACCCAACATCACCACTGCCACTATACTAAAGTTATTAACCCCTAAACCTAACCCTAAGTCTAACCCTAACACCCCTAACTTTAATATAATTGAAATAAATCTAAATAAAAATTACTATCATTAACTAAATAATTCCTATTTAAAACTAAATAGTTACCTTAAAATAAACCCTAGCGCTGCGGAATCTGTTGGCGCTCTACAAATAACCGATAATAATAATAATAACCCTAAGCTAGCTACAATATAACTAATAGTTACATTGTAGCTATCTTAGGTTTTATTTTTATTTCACAGGCAAGTTTGTATTTATTTTAACTAGGTAGACTAGTTAGTAAATAGTTATTAACTATTTACTAGCTACCTAGTTAAAATAAATACAAATTTACCTGTAAAATAAAACCTAACCTGTCTTACACTAACACCTAACATTACACTACAATTAAATCAATTACATTAATTAAATACAATTAACAAAAATACAAAAAAAAATAAACACTAAATTACACAAAATAAAAAAGAAATGATCAAATATTTAAACTAATTACACCTAATCTAATAGCCCTATCAAAATAAAAAAGCCTCCCCAAAATAAAAAAAACCTAGCCTACACTAAACTGCCAATGGCCCTTAAAAGGGCTTTTTGCGGGGCATTGCCCAAAAGAAATCAGCTCTTTTACGTATAAAAAAAATACAATCAACCCCCCAACAGTAAAACCCACCACCCACACAACCAAACCCCCAAATAAAATCCTATCTAAGAAACCTAAGCTCCCCATTGCCCTGAAAAGGGCATTTGGATGGGCATTGCTCTTAAAAGGGCTTTTCCATTGCCCAAAGTCCCTAATCTAAAAATAAAACCCACCTAATAAACCCTTAAAAAAAAACTAACACTAACCCCCGAAGATCCACTTACAGTTTTTGAAGACCGGACATCCATCCTCATCAAGCCTGAAGAAGTTTTCATCCAAGCGGGCAGAAGTCCTCAACGAAGCCCGGAGAAGTCTTTATCCAATCGGCAAGAAGTGGTCCTCCAGACGGGCAGAAGTCTTCATCCAGACGGCATCTTCTATCTTCATCCTTCCGACATGGAGCGGTTCCATCTTCAAGACATCCGGCGCGGAGAATCCTCTTTTTTCGACGGCTACTGAAGAATGAAGGTTCCTTTAAGGGACGTCATCCAAGATGGTGTCCCTTGAATTCCAATTAGCTGATAGAATTCTATCAGCCAATCGGAATTAAAGTTGAAGAAATCCTATTGGCTGATGCAATCAGTCAATAGGATTGAGCTTCAATCCTATTGGCTGATGCAATCAGCCAATAGGATTGAGCTCGCATTCTATTGGCTGTTCCAATCAGCCAATAGGATGTGAGCTCAATCCTATTGGCTGATTGGATCAGCCAATAGGATTTTTTCAACTTTAATTCCGATTGGCTGATAGAATTCTATCAGCCAATCAGAATTCAAGGGACGCCATCTAGGATGACGTCCCTTAAAGGAACCTTCATTCTTCAGTAGCCGTCGAAAGAAGAGGATGCTCCGCGCCGGATGTCTTGAAGATGGAGCGGCTCCACGTAGGAAGGATGAAGATAGAAAATGCCGTCTGGATGAAGACTTCTGCCCGCCTGGAGGACCACTTTTTGCCTCTTGGATGAAGACTTCTTCCGGCTTCGTTGAGGACTTCTGCCTGCTTGGATGAAGACTTCTCCCGGCTTGAAGAGGATGGATGTCCGGTCTTCAAAAACTGTAAGTGGATCTTCGGGGATTAGTGTTAGTTTTTTTTAAGGGTTTATTGGGTGGGTTTTATTTTTAGATTAGGGACTTTGGGCAATGGAAAGAGCTAAATGCCCTTATAAGGGCAATGCCCATCCAATTGCCCTTATAAGGGCAATGCCCATCCAAATGCCCTTTTCAGGGCAATGGGGAGCTTAGGTTTTTTTAGATAGGATTTTATTTGGGGGGTTTGGTTGTGTGGGTGGTGGGTTTTACTGTTGGGGGGTTGTTTGTATTATTTTTTTTACAGGTAAAAGAGCTGATTTCTTTGGGGCAATGCCCCACAAAAGGCCTTTTTAAGGGCTATTGGCAGTTTAGTTTAGGCTAGGGTTTTTTTTTATTTTGGGGGGCTTTTTTATTTTGATAGGGCTATTAGATTAGGTGTAATTAGTTTAAATATTTGATCATTTCTTTTTTATTTTGTGTCATTAAGTGTTTATTTTTTTTGTAATTTAGTTAATTGTATTTAATTAATGTAATTGATTTAATTGTAGTGTAATGTTAGGTGTTAGTGTAAGACAGGTTAGGTTTTATTTTACAGGTAAATTTGTATTTATTTTAACTAGGTAGTTAGTAAATAGTTAATAACTATTTACTATCTAGTCTACTTAGTTAAAATAAATACAAACTTAGCTGTGAAATAAAAATAAAACCTAAGATAGCTACAATATAACTATTAGTTATATTGTAGCTAGGTTAGGTTTTATTTTATAGGTAAGTATTTAGTTTTAAATCGGAATTATTTAGGTATTAATTGTAATTTTTATTTAGATTTATTTTAATTATGTTAAAGTTAGTAGCGTGAGGGTTAGGGTTACGTTAGGGTTAGGGGTTAATAACTTTAGTATAGTGGCGGCGACATTAGGGACGGCAGATTAGGAGTTAATAAGTGTAGGTAGGTGGCAACAACATTGGGGGCGGCAGATTAGGGGTTAATAAGTGTAGGGAGGCGTCAGTGATGTCGGGGGCGGCAGATTAGGGTTTAATACGTGTATAATGTAGGTGGCGGCGATGTCGGGGGCGGCAGATTAGGGGTTAATAACTGTAGGCAGGCGTCGGCGATGTTGGGGGCGGCAGATTAGGGGTGTTTAGACTCAGGGTTTATGTTAGGGTGTTAGGTGTAAACATAACTTTTCTTTCCCCATTGGAATCAATGGGGCTGCGTTACGGAGCTTTACGCTCCTTTATTGCAAGTGTTAGGCTTTTTTTAGCCGGCTGTCAACATTGATGTCTATGGGGAAATCGTGCACGAGCACGTAAAACCAGCTCAAAGCAGCTCTGGTATTTGTGTGCGGTATGGAGCTCAACGCTGACATATTGCCTGCTAACGCTGAGTTTTTGCAAACCTGTAATAGCAGCGCTATAGGGAGGTGAGTGGTGGAAATAGCAAGTTAGTACCGAGCCGCTCATAACGCAAAACTCGTAATCTGGCCGTAACTTACCTGTGGGGGGCCAAAAATAATTTTGCACCAGGGCCCTCTGTTGAGTAAGTCCACTATTGCATCCTGTCGTTGTGGATGACACTGCAATAATTGGCTAAAATATCAATAGATAATAAATAAATAACCATGATATAAGGGGCTGTCAGAAAAGGATTAGATACAAGGTAATCACAGAGGTAAAACGTGTATTAATATAACTGTGTTGGCTGTTCAAAACTGGCGAATGGGTAATAAAAGGATTATCTATCTTTTTAAACAATACAAATGTTGGAGTTGACCGTCTCATTAAGTATATGAAAACATGAAAAATAATATTAATGCAATATTTATATTTAATAAAGTGCTGTGTATTTACTGTAACATTTTCACATTCTAATGTTCTGCACATAGCAAACTATGTTCTACTAGTGTTAAAGCCCGTGTACACGGGCCAAAATGTTTATGGAAAGAAATATACCTATCCCTCTATTCATCTATCCCTATCCCTCTATATATATCCCTCTATCACTATAACCCTATCCCTCTATCCATATCCCTCTATCCCTATCCCTGTATCCCTATCCCTCTATCTCTATCCCTCTCCATCTATCTCTATCCATCTATCCCTATCCCTCTATCCATCTATCCCTCTATCCTTATTCCTATATCTCTATCCCTCTATCCATCTATCCATCTATCCATCTATCCCTCTATCCATCTATCCCTCTATCCTTATCCCTATATCTCTATCCCTCTATCCATCTATCCCTCTATCTCTATCCATCTATCTCTATCCATCTATCTCTATCTTTCTATCGCTATCCCTCTATCCCTATCCTTCTATCTCTATCCATCAATCTCTATCCCTCTATCCCTATACCTCTATCCCTATCCATCTATCCCTCTATCTCTAGCCCTCTCCATCTATCTCTATCCATCTATCCCTCTATCCTTATCCCTATATCTCTATCCCTCTATCCATCTATCCCTATCCCTCTATACATCTATCCCTCTATCTCTAGCATCTATCTCTATCCATCTATCTATATCCCTCTATCTCTATCCCTCTATCCCTATCCATCTATCCCTATCCCTCTATCTCGATCCCTTTATCTCTATCCCTCTATTCATATTCCTCTATCTCTATCCCTCTATCCCTATCCCTTTATCTCTATCCTTCTATCCCTATCCTTCTATCTCTATCCCTCTATCCCTATCCCTCTATCCCTATCCCACTATATCTATCCCTCTATCCCTCTATCTCTATCCCTCTATCCCTATCCCTCTATACCTATCCCTCTATCTCTATCCCTCTATCCATATCCCTCTATCCCTCTCCCCCTAACCCTCTATATCTATCCCTCTATGCATCTATCTCTACCACTCTATTTCCCTATCCCCCTATCTCTATTCCTCTATCCCTATCCCTCTATTTCTGTCCCTCTATCCATATCCCCCTATCTCTATCCCTCTTTCCCTATCCCTCTATCTCTATCCCTCTATCTCTTTATTTTTCTACAGTGTAGGATCCCCCTAACCTTCTAACCTCCCTGATCCCCCCTCAAAACAGCTTTCTAACTCTCTCCCCCCTCTAACTATTGACTCCATCGTAGGTACTGGCAGCTATCTGCCAGTACCTATAAACCTCTTTTTTATTTATTTATTTTTTATTAAAAAAAAATAAAAAATTCTGTAGTGGTCCCACCACCTCCCCCCTTCCGTGATTTAGCCCCCCCTGCACCTCCAAACCTCTTTTCTGCAGTGTAGGGCCCTCCCACTCCCTCCCCTTCCTTCCCCCCTCGGCTGGTGAGCCGCCCAGCAGAAGATTGTTACAGACGGTGACACACACAGTGTCACCGTCTGTACGTCTGTAACAATCAGGCATCTGCCCTCATATGGAGACGGAGCACCAATCGCGCTCCGGCTCCATATGCGGAAGATGCCTGGAGCTTTAGGAGCTCCATATCTCGGGTGTAACTTAACAGCTGAGAGTGCTGGATCTTCCTGAAGTTGTCTTTCACTGCGGTTAAAGGCCAGGTATGTTTGTCCTTGCGCACTCTCTACTGCGCATGACAGCATCGGACAAACATACCTGGCCTTTTATTATATAGGATGTATTAGATGTTCCTATATATATATATATATCTGTACAGCACAATGACTTTGGGGATGAGATTCTGCTTGACTGTGGGTAATATAATTATTAATAATTTTTCTTTATGAAAATCAGTCAGAAGAGTGTGTAATATTAATATTGATATTGAGCCCTCCAATTCACAAGCTTTAACCTGATAAGCCAGTTAGGATTGCTACACTTCCAACAAATAGAAATGACTTGCAAGCAAACTGTACCAAGGATTAAAGGGACATTAAACCCCAAAATTTTCTTTCATAATTCAGATAGAGAATACAGTTTTTTCATTCAAATTTACTTCTATTATCTAATTTGCTTTTTTCTTCAGATATCCTTTGTTAAATAAATAGAAATGCACATTGGTGAGCCAATCACACAAAGCATCTATTTGCAGTGACCAATCAGCAGCTACTGAGCCTATCTAGATATGCTTTTCAGCAAAGAATATCAAGAGAATGAATCAAATTAGATAATAGAAGTAAATTGGAAAGTTGTTTAAAATTACATGTAATTCCTAAACCATGAAAGAATTTTTTTGGGTTTAATGTCCCTTTAAGTATAAAACAACCTGTTGCAAAGTATATGATTGGATATTGTTACTTTGCAATAGATAAGGGGATTCTATAGGAAGAGGGTTAGACTGAGAAGGTGGAGTTGGATTAAGGTTTAGGGGTTTCAATGAGGGTCATGAAAGGGGAAGTGTCATGGTGGGGTCACACGCGGGTTAAAAGCGATGATGATTTGGGGTTATTTGTGCTGAGTGATTGGATCAGTCATTAGGGTACATAAGACAAAGATGTCCTGGTTAGGGTTAAGTGTGGTGAGGAGGATTTGTATAGCTTGGTTGGGGTTAAACATTCTATGGAATTGGGCCTGTTCTGTTAGGTATATTTGTGACAAGGGAAACAGGAGAGCACCATAAAGATGAACCACTCGTACTTTGCCCAGTACCCAGTACTTTGTCCAGTACCTAGGTCCAACACAGAGGTGCCTGTTGAGGTCCCCGCTGTCAGCATAGACAGCAGGAGTCACAACCAGGGGTAGATGGTATCTGCCTTCATATGGTGAGGGAGCTACTAGCTGCCAGTAACAAGTGTGGTGGGGGGCAGTGGGAGGGGGAAAGGGAAGAGAGCTGTTTGGGGGGGGGGGGGTGTCAGGGAGGCTAAATATATTATATTTATATATATATATATATATATATATATATATATAACCTAGAAACTGCATTCTGGCAGTCTAAGATGGTGGTGACCAGTAGTGGGGGGTGAGGGAGGGAAGAAAGCTGTTTGGGAAGGATAGGGTAGGGATCAGGGGGTGGAAGGTGTCAGGTAATTTCTACACTACAGCAAAAATGAACCTTCCAAGCTACCTGATTAACCCCTTCAATGCCAGAGATTTCAGAAGTGTGGACTTCTAATTGCCAAAAACCAATGGCAAAGCCTGCATGTCTGCTGTTTCTGAACAAAGGGGATCCCATGTAAGTTTTTGCAACCATTTGTTTTTTGACTGCAGTAGCTGTGTGATAATTTCAGAGAGAATCTCATTTTGCAAAAAAGTTCTTTTTTTTAATGGTATTTGGCGGCGAAATAATGCCAACAAATATACCAAAATGGGCCTAGATCACTACTTTTGGGGTGTCTACTTTAAAAATATATATAGTTTTCTTAGGTATGTAAAAAAAATATTTCTGGCACTTTGGGCAGATTTTTCCTCTGAAATTCCCAGTAGTGAAGGGGTTAATGTGCAGTGGGGCTGCACTTATGGTTAAAGGATTATTACATTGGTGCCTATGTAATAGAAACGTCCTGATGACCGAGAATAGAAAGCAGAAAATAAAAACAATGCAAGTATGATCCAGTCTCTAAAATGCAGTTGATATGAATAATTTCATTATAATAAATCACATAGGACCCTCAGGGGTCGATTTATAACGGCCTGTATTGTGCCTAATGCTCCTGTTTCCGCGCGAGTCTTTAGGCTCACCGGAAACAGGAGCTAAGAAGCAGCATGAAACTCCCAAAAAATGTCTTTCATTTTTCAGACAGAGCATACATTTTTAAGCTACGTCCCAATTTACTTCTTTTATCTATTTTATTTTACTCTCTTAGTATATTTTATTAAAGGAGCAGCAATCTCTATCTTATCCTTCTATCTCTATCCATCTATCTCTATCCCTCTATCCCTATCCCTCTATCTCTATCCCTATCCCTCTATCCCTATCCCTCTATCTCTATCCCTCTATCCCTATCCCTCTATCCCTACCCCTCTATCCCTACCCCTCTATCTCTATCCCTCTATCCCTATATCTCTATCCCTATCCCTCTATCTCTATCCCTCTATCCCTATCCCTCTATCCCTATCTCTATCTCTATTCCTACCCCTCTATCCCTATCCCTCTATCTCTATCCCTACCCCTCTATCCCTATCCCTCTATCCCTATCTTTCTATCTATATCCATCTATCTCTTTCCCTCTATCCCTACCTTTCTAGATCCCTATCCCTCTATCACTATCCCTCTATCCCTATCCCTCTTTCACTATCCCTCTATCCCTATCCTTCTATCTCTATCCATCTATCTCTATCCATCTATCTCTAGCCCTCTATCTCTATCCTTATCCTTCAATCTCTATCCTTATCCTTCTATCTCTATCCATCTATCTCTATCCTTATCCTTCTATCTCTATCTATCTAACTCTTTCCCTCTATCCCTACCCCTCTATCCCTACCCCTCTATCCCTATCCCTCTATCCCTATTCTTCTATCTCTATTCTTCTATCTCTATTCTTCTATCTCTATCCATCTATCTCTTTCCCTCTATCCCTACCTTTCTATCCCTCTATCTCTATCACTATCCCTATCTATCTATCTATCTATCTATCTATCTATCTATTCACTATCTAATTCTATTCTTCTATCTCTATTCATCTATCTCTATCCATCTATCTCTATCCCTCTATCTCTATACTTATCCTTCTATCTCTATCCATCTATCTCTATCCTTATCCTTCTATCTCTATCCATCTATCTCTATCCCTCTATCTCTATCCTTATCCTTCTATCTCTATCCATCTATCTCTATCCTTATCCTTCTATCCTTATCCTTCTATCTCTATCCATCTATCTCTATCCTTATCCTTCTATCTCTATCCATCTATCTCTATCCCTCTATCTCTATCTTATCCTTCTATCTCTATCCATCTATCTCTATCCCTCTATCCCTACCCATCTATCCCTATCCCTCTATCTCTATCCCTATCCCTCTATCTCTATCCCTCTATCCCTACCCCTCTATCCCTACCCCTCTATCTCTATCCCTCTATCCCCTATCCCTCTATCCCTACCCCTCTATCCCTATCCCTCTATCTCTATCCCTCTATCCCTATCCCTCTATCCCTATATCTATCTCTATTCCTATCCCTCTATCCCTATATCTATCTCTATTCCTATCCCTCTATCCCCTATCCCTCTATCCCTACCCCTCTATCCCTACCCCTCTATCTCTATCCCTCTGTTACAAACTGCTGTTTGTAACTGGCCCTTTAAATGAAAAATTGCCCTGCTTCCCTGGATTTTGGAGAAGCCTATTTGCCAGCCTCCTTCCACATGACTATGGCCCCTGGAAGATTGTGCCCCTGAGGACATATTGACTTTTGTTGGGTGTGTGTGGCCCTTTAAGAACCATCTGGGGACATATGGTGACTTTGATGAACAATGCCCCTTTAAGACTATGTCCCCAGACCTGTGAAATGACTTGTCCCTGGCTTTCTCCCACTTGGTTCAGTTTCATTGTGTGCCATTAAGAGTTAAATTTTGTTCAGCTTCAAGAAACCTATTCTAAATACAAGTCTGCTGGGATCAGCTCTAATTAGGTTTAGTGATCAACTTTCCCATTGTCTAATCAGACTAGTATTGATAAGGTGGACTGCATTGTTTTATTGTGTGTAATGTTATCTGCTGAAGTAAATGTTGTGGCCTGTCAAAGGGAGTGTCTCTCTATCTAATATCAAATGTGTGATGGGGGATTTTATGCCTCCCCCTGAGAGTGTCCTGTTTGCATGTAACCTGAATAAAAGGAGGCTGTGTGCTCCAGCACATCAGACCTATGTTGACCCTCTAACTTGAAGCTTTGACTCATGTTTGTAGGATACAGCTTATAATCACTACAGGGATTGCTATGCTCTTCATACTCCCTTAGCTACAGGGATTGCTGACTATGGTGCTGATGATTCTTTGGTGAGCGCTAGGAGCATCCTTTTCTACGGTCCAACTTCCAGCCAGCCTGGAGGCAACCGTAACATTTGGCGGCAGCGGTGGGATTGGCGTCCTAGCGCAAGGAGCAGCACCACAACAGCACTGGTATCGTAGGAAAGTTATTGAGGGCAACGCTAGCCACTGCGCAGCGTCCCTACCTACAGCAGCATGGAGCTGACAAGACACTATTCAGAACCCTGTGAAGAGCACCTCAACCTGATCCGTCGCTATGAGGGCGCGGATTTCGTTCCAGAGGTAAAGAGGCGGCTAGTCCGATATGGTCCAGACCCTGCACAGGAGGTAGTCAGTCGCATCATCCGGGAATTGGATACGGAGAACAAAGCGGCACGAGCCTTTGAGCGCCAACTGTGGAGTTTGAGGGTCTGGACACCTGGTCTCCAGCGAGAAAGTGAGTCACAGGGAGCGGAGAGCAACGACCTCCCTTCCCAGCGGCAGCCAGAGTTACAGGGAGAGGAGAGCAGCGACCTCCCTCCCCAGCGGCAGTATACCGTGCAGAGGGAAGAGACAACCAGTCCCCTTCCCCAGCCAGAGATACCAGAGGCAGCAGGCCTCATAGACTGGTCCTGGGAGGACCCCCAGCAGGCAGGTGGAGATGGGACCGCAGTCTCTCTACCGGCCCTACAGGGATGCTGGGCAGGCGGCCCAGATCCCCAGCGACAGACCCAGCTACAGGGAGGGGAGAGCATCGACCTCCCTCCCCAGCCGGAGTGTGCCTTCCAGGGAGAGGAGACAACCGGTCTCTCTCCCCAGCCGCAGCATGTTCCACAGGAAGCGGAGAGCATCGACCTCCCTTCCCAACGGCCACCGGAGTATCAGGAGGAGGAGGTAAGCCAATCTCCCCCTCCCCAGCTAACTCCTAACTTGGGCCCAGGGTTAACAGTGGAGATGTTAACCCCCACTGACCCCCACGTTCCCTTTGCCACCGGGCAGGACTATGCCCCAATTCCCCCAGCAGAAGAGCTGGCATCAGGACAGAGCACTGCTGGCCTCTGCCCTACAGACCTTGTCCTTGTTACAGGACTGGCCTACAAACCCCTCACCCCAGCAGAAGCGCTGGCACCAGGGCAGAGTGCCGCTGGCCTCTGCCCCCCAAGTACCATCAGCTATTTGCCCAGCTGCGCCAGGAAGGCAGAGGATGCTACACTTTCATCCTATAACCTGGAACTTACAGGCCAGTGCTACTTGTTGTGGGGGGGCTGCTTTGCTGCTAGTGTTTATTTGTGGGTGGGTTGCGAGACTAACTTAGGCACTGACCGACAGAAGGTCAGGTGCCTGGTTAGTCTCCCTCCAAAAGGGGAGATATGTTACAAACTGCTGTTTGTAACTGGCCCTTTAAATGAAAAATTGCCCTGCTTCCCTGGATTTTGGAGAAGCCTATTTGCCAGCCTCCTTCCACATGACTATGGCCCCTGGAAGATTGTGCCCCTGAGGACATATTGACTTTTGTTGGGTGTGTGTGGCCCTTTAAGAACCATCTGGGGACATATGGTGACTTTGATGAACAATGCCCCTTTAAGACTATGTCCCCAGACCTGTGAAATGACTTGTCCCTGGCTTTCTCCCACTTGGTTCAGTTTCATTGTGTGCCATTAAGAGTTAAATTTTGTTCAGCTTCAAGAAACCTATTCTAAATACAAGTCTGCTGGGATCAGCTCTAATTAGGTTTAGTGATCAACTTTCCCATTGTCTAATCAGACTAGTATTGATAAGGTGGACTGCATTGTTTTATTGTGTGTAATGTTATCTGCTGAAGTAAATGTTGTGGCCTGTCAAAGGGAGTGTCTCTCTATCTAATATCAAATGTGTGATGGGGGATTTTATGCCTCCCCCTGAGAGTGTCCTGTTTGCATGTAACCTGAATAAAAGGAGGCTGTGTGCTCCAGCACATCAGACCTATGTTGACCCTCTAACTTGAAGCTTTGACTCATGTTTGTAGGATACAGCTTATAATCACTACAGGGATTGCTATGCTCTTCATACTCCCTTAGCTACAGGGATTGCTACAGAAGGAAGAGGTTCACCTACTGGAGCCTGGTCATAGGTCCAGGGCGCAGAGCAGACGGCGAGATACCAGCCCAGCAGCGGTGGTTCATAGAGTCTGCATTACTTATGGTGGCTACGCAGCAGTTATAGTGTCCACGGTGCTGCTGCTCCTTTGGTGAGCGCTAGGAGCATCCTTTTCTACGGTCCAACTTCCAGCCAGCCTGGAGGCAACCGTAACACCCTCTATCCCTACCCCTCTATCCCTCTATCCCTACCCCTCTATCCCCTATCCCTCTATCCCTACCCCTCTATCTCTATCCCTCTATCCCTATGTGACAGACCCTTCTGTCAGGACTGAAGGAGTTAATTGTGTTTAGCTAAGAAACTAATTTCTAAAGACAGGTTTTCTGGCCTCAGCTATTGTGTGCTATAATTACATTTAAGTAATAAACAGGCCATTGTTTAATCACCCTCAGAGAGCAGACGCTAGGTGATAAGACAAGCCAAATGTGTTTAAGTTTTTATCTGCCTAAGTAAAGTATTTAAGTAATGTAATTCTACTGTTTCATAAAAGGGCGTCTTCCCCTTTTTATCTAAATGTACAAGAGTCTTTCAACCCCCCCATCTGGGGTCAAACCTGTATAAATACTAGGCATCTAGCCTTTAATAAATGTCATTCTGTTTTAAACCTGAAACTGGCTGGGTTGTGAATTGCTGATTCCCTATGCAGGACATTGTTCATCTGGTATTAACCCTTGGTACACTGTTGGTACCGTAACATTGGTGGCAAGCGACAGAATGAACCTTATCGCCCAGAAGAGCAACTACACAAGCCAGTAACCTCAGGAAGAGGGGGATTATTACAATACTGACTAAGATGGAAAGAGTACCAGGAACAGAAGGAACCAATGGGCCCAGCATAGCAGACAGAACCCCTGAAGAAGCAAGCTTTGATCGGGCGGTTAAAATAAGACTGGCATATTATGGCCCCAACCCATCTGCGGAAATTATCGACCGGGTCATAGCAGCTGTGGAGGCCAACCTACTTCGCCAAAGCGGCGCTGCAGCAAACCCAGTGGAAAAGAGAAAAGTAAATTTTGCAGCTTTTAAAAACTTCCTGGAAACAGAAGGAGAGATTGATGGGTACCTTGCGGATTTTGAGAGGCAATGTGCACTACACAAGGTACCCGCAGAGGACTGGGTCACGATATTATCCGGAAAATTATCCGGCCGGGCCAGTGAGGCTTTTCGGGCCATTCCAGATGAGGAAGATGGGGATTATAATACTGTAAAAGAGGCTCTGCTCTCCAGGTATGCGGTTACACCGGAGGCATACCGGAGGCGGTTCAGAGACACTGTTAAATTAGCTGGAGATTCCTACCTTGAGTGGGCATGTAAGGTGCACCGCACAGCAGCTCACTGGATAGCGGGGTGCCAAGCCGTATCTGGGGAAGAGGTGCTGCAGCTATTCCTGTTGGAACATTGCTTCGACAAGTTACCCGCAGGAGTTCGAGAGTGGGTTCGGGACCGTAAACCCTCCACCCTGCATGAAGCGGCTCGCTTGGCAGATGAGTATACGGATGCCCGCAAACTGGACACTGCTACCACTAAGCCCCCTGCTAGAGTGGAGTACAGACCCCCAGTCACCCCAGCAGCTGCCAGTTACCAACCCCCGGCGCACCGCTATACCACACGGCATCTGGCCACGAACTACCCTCAGAGAGCCCGGTTCAATTCGCGGGGCTACTCACAACCGATTCGATGCTTTGGATGTAAGCAACTAGGGCACAAAAGACCAGAGTGTCCCCTAAATGCAGCGAACCAAGCACAGTCCTGGAGAAGACCTGCCGGCGGAATCACACGTAACCCTCAGCCTGCGGCCCGCTACGTAGAGGCGCAAGAATGCTGGAGCATCCTACATGAGGCAGACCTTGTGCAAGCTGCCCACCGGAATAACCGGCAACTGGTTAAAGTGAATGGGAAGAAGGTCAGTGGTCTACAGGATACTGGTGCTACCATGACCTTGCTTCAAAAGAACTTGGTGTCTGAGAAACAGTACACTGGAGACACTGTGGCTGTGAGGGTAGCAGGGGGCGATGTGTTCAGCCTACCTGTTGCCAGGGTACATTTGGATTGGGGAGTGGGCGCTAGACCTGTGAATGTGGGGGTCAAGAAGGACTTACCTGCTGATGTTCTTCTTGGAAATGACTTGGCTCCCCTTGTTTCTGCCTATGCTCCCATGGGTCCCGCTGATGTTAACCCTGTGACTACCCGTGCTCAGTTCCGTGCAGCAGAGACTGACCCCCCTGCTGCTAAGCCCCAGGACGCTGAGCTCAGTAAATCTCTATCCGCTATTGATACGTGGAAGTCCCGTTACAATGCGCTGATGAAGGAGAAGAGGAGCGCAGAGGAAAAAGCACGTTTAGAACGTGAATCTCTGCTAGACAAGCTGCACCGACAGACTGCAGAAAACACCAGCTTGAGAGTGGGACATGAAACATTAAAGACAAACTTAGCGACACTTGAGGAGAAGCTGACGCTGGCTCATAGTGAGGTGCTGCAACTCAAGGGCACCCTATGTCAGTATGAAGGGATTGTGGATACCTATAAAGAGCAGGTACAGAAAACTCGTAAAGAAGCTGATGGGATTTTGAAGGACTGTTTAGCCCTAGTCTGGGCACTGAGGAAGTTGAACCCTTCTTTGTATGGACAGGAATTCTCTCTCATAACGGGAATACAGATGGATTGTCCTGGCAAACTGACATGCCTACCACCTCCTAGTCCGGTCATCCCCAGGTTGACCCACCAAAGGGTCAAGCCGGGTCTGCCGGAGTGTTCCACAAGGGGGGAGATATGTGACAGACCCTTCTGTCAGGACTGAAGGAGTTAATTGTGTTTAGCTAAGAAACTAATTTCTAAAGACAGGTTTTCTGGCCTCAGCTATTGTGTGCTATAATTACATTTAAGTAATAAACAGGCCATTGTTTAATCACCCTCAGAGAGCAGACGCTAGGTGATAAGACAAGCCAAATGTGTTTAAGTTTTTATCTGCCTAAGTAAAGTATTTAAGTAATGTAATTCTACTGTTTCATAAAAGGGCGTCTTCCCCTTTTTATCTAAATGTACAAGAGTCTTTCAACCCCCCCATCTGGGGTCAAACCTGTATAAATACTAGGCATCTAGCCTTTAATAAATGTCATTCTGTTTTAAACCTGAAACTGGCTGGGTTGTGAATTGCTGATTCCCTATGCAGGACATTGTTCATCTGGTATTAACCCTTGGTACACTGTTGGTACCGTAACACCCTACCCCTCTATCCCTACCCCTATATCCCTCTATCCCTACCCCTCTATCCCCTATCCCTCTATTCCTACCCCTCTATCCCTACCCCTCTATCTCTATCACTCTATCCCTACCCCTCTATCCCTATCCCTCTATCTCTATCCCTACCCCTCTATCCCTATCCCTCTATCTCTATCCCTACCCTCTATCCCTATCCCTCTATCCCTATCCTTCTATCTATATCCATCTATCTCTATCCATCTATCTCTAGCCCTCTATCTCTATCCTTATCCTTCTATCTCTATCCTTATCCTTCTATCTCTATCCATCTATCTCTATCCTTATCCTTCTATCTCTATCTATCTCTATCCTTATCCTTCTATCTCTATCCTTATTCTTCTATCTCTATCCATCTATCTCTATTCTTATCCTTTTATCTCTATCTATCTCTATCCTTATCCTTCTATCTCTATCCATCTATCTATATCCCTCTATCTCTATCCTTATCCTTCTATCTCTATCAATCTATCTCTATCCCTCTATTCCTATCCCTCTATCTCTATCCCTCTATCCATCTATCCCTATCCCTCTATCCATCTATCCCTATCCCTCTATCCATCTATCCCTATCCCTCTATCCCTCTATCCCTACCCATCTATCCCTATCCATCTGTTACGGTTGCCTCCAGGCTGGCTGGAAGTTGGACCGTAGAAAAGGATGCTCCTAGCGCTCACCAAAGGAGCAGCAGCACCGTAGACTCTATAGCTGCTGCGTAGCCACCATAAGTAATGCAGACTCTATGAACCACCGCTGCTGGGCTGGTATCTCGCCGTCTGCTCTGCGCCCTGGACCTACGACCAGGCTCCAGTAGGTGAACCTCTTCCTTCTGTAGCAATCCCTGTAGCTAAGGGAGTATGAAAAACATAGCAATCCCTGTAGTGATATAAGCTGTATCCTACAAACATGAGTCAAAGCTTCAAGTTAGAGGGTCAACATAGGTCTGAAGTGCTGGAGCACACAGCCTGCTTTTTATTGAGGTTACATGCAAACAGGACACTCTCAGGGGGAGGCATAAAATCCCCCATCACACATTTGATATTAGATAGAGAGACACTCCCTTTGACAGGCCACAACATTACTTTAGCAGATAACATTTTACACACAATAAAACAATGCAGTCCACCTTATCACTACTAGAAGTCTGATTAGACAATGGGAATGTTTTATCACTAAACTTAATTAGAGCTGATCCCAGCAAACTTGTATTTAGAATGCTTCTTGAAGCTGAACAAAGTTATCTCTGTAGTTCTGACCGAAGGGTCTGTCACATAGCACTTAATGGCACACAATGAAACTGAACCAAGTGGGAGAAAGCCAGGGACAAGTCATTTCACAGGTCTGGGGACATAGTCTTAAAGGGGGCATTGTTCACCAAAGTCACAATATGTCCCCAGACGGTTCCCAAAGGGCCACACACACCCAACAAAAGTCAATATACTCTCAGGGGCACAATCTTCCAGGGGCCATAGTCATGTGGAAGGAGGCTGGCAAATAGGCTTCTCCAGGCAATTTTCCATTTAAAGGGCCAGTTATAAACAGCAGTTTGTAACATATCTCCCCTTTTGGAGGGAGACTAACCAGGCACCTGACCTTCTGCCGGTCAGTGCCTAAGTTAGTCTCGCAACCCACCCACAAATAATCGTTAGCAGCAAAGTAGCCCCCCCACAATACGTAGTACTGGCCTGTAAGTTCCAGGTTGTAGGATGAAAGTGTAGCATCCTCGGCCTTCCTGGCGCAGCTGGACAAATAGCTGATGGTACTTGGGGGGCAGAGGCCAGCGGCACTCTGCCCTGGTGCCAGCGCTTCTGCTGGGGTGAGGGGTTTGCAGGCCAGTTCTGTAACAAGGACAAGGTCTGTAGGGCAGAGGCCAGCAGCGCTCTGTCCTGATGCCAGCTCTTCTGCTGGGGGAATTGGGGCATAGTCCTGCCCGGTGGCAAAGGGAACGTGGGGGTCAGTGGGGGTTAACATCTCCACTGTTAACCCTGGGCCCAAGTTAGGAGTTAGCTGGGGAGGGGGAGATTGGCTTACCTCCTCCTCCTGATACTCCGGCGGCCGTTGGGAAGGGAGGTCGATGCTCTCCGCTTCCTGTGGAACATGCTGCGGCTGGGGAGAGAGACCGGTTGTCTCCTCTCCCTGGAAGGCACACTCCAGCTGGGGAGGGAGGTCGATGCTCTCCCCTCCCTGTAGCTGGGTCTGTCGCTGGGGATCTGGGCCGCCTGCCCAGCATCCCTGTAGGGCCAGTAGAGAGACTGCGGTCCCATCTCCACCTGCCTGCTGGGGGTCCTCCCAGGACCAGTCTATGAGGCCTGCTGCCTCTGGTATCTCTGGTTGGGGTTGGGGAAGGAGACCGGTTGTCTCTTCCCTCTGCACAGTATACTGCCACTGGGGAGGGAGGTCGCTGCTCTCCTCTCCCTGTGGAACATGCTGCGGCTGGGGAGAGAGACCAGGTGTCCATACCCTCAAACTCCACAGTTGGCGCTCAAAGGCTCGTGCCGCTTTGTTCTCCGTATCCAATTCCCGGATGATGCGACTGACTACCTCCTGCGCAGGGTCTGGACCATATCGGACTAGCCGCCTCTTTACCTCTGGAACGAAATCCGCGCCCTCATAGCGACGGATCCGGTTGAGGTGCTCTTCACATGGTTCTGACCAGTATCTTGTCAGCTCCATGCTGCTGTAGGTAGGGACGCTGCGCAGTGGCTAGCGTTGCCCTCAATTACTCTCCTACGATACCAGTGCTGTTGTGGTGCTGCTCCTTGCACTAGGACGCCAATCCCACCGCTGCCGCCAAATGTTACGGTTGCCTTCAGGCTGGCTGGAAGTTGGACCGTAGAAAAGAATGCTCCTAGCGCTCACCAAAGGAGCAGCAGCACCGTAGACTCTATAGCTGCTACGTAGCCACCATAAGTAATGCAGACTCTATGAACCACCGCTGCTGGGCTGGTATCTCGCCGTCTGCTCTGCGCCCTGGACCTACGACCAGGCTCCAGTAGGTGAACCTCTTCCTTCTGTAGCAATCCCAGTAGCTAAGGGAGTATGAAAAACATAGCAATCCCTGTAGTGATATAAGCTGTATCCTACAAACATGAGTCAAAGCTTCATGTTAGAGGGTCAACATAGGTCTGAAGTGCTGGAGCACACAGCCTGCTTTTTATTGAGGTTACATGCAAACAGGACACTCTCAGGGGGAGGCATAAAATCCCCCATCACACATTTGATATTAGATAGAGAGACACTCCCTTTGACAGGCCACAACATTACTTTAGCAGATAACATTTTACACACAATAAAACAATGCAGTCCACCTTATCACTACTAGAAGTCTGATTAGACAATGGGAATGTTTTATCACTAAACTTAATTAGAGCTGATCTCAGCAAACTTGTATTTAGAATGCTTCTTGAAGCTGAACAAAGTTATCTCTGTAGTTCTGACCAAAGGGTCTGTCACATAGCACTTAATGGCACACAATGAAACTGAACCAAGTGGGAGAAAGCCAGGGACAAGTCATTTCACAGGTCTGGGGACATAGTCTTAAAGGGGGCATTGTTCACCAAAGTCACAATATGTCCCCAGACGGTTCCCAAAGGGCCACACACACCCAACAAAAGTCAATATACTCTCAGGGGCACAATCTTCCAGGGGCCATAGTCATGTGGAAGGAGGCTGGCAAATAGGCTTCTCCAAAATCCAGGGAAGCAGGGCAATTTTCCATTTAAAGGGCCAGTTACAAACAGCAGTTTGTAACACCATCTATCTCTATCCCTATCCCTCTATCTCTATCCCTCTATCCCTACCCCCTTATCTATATCCCTCTATCCCCTATCCCTCTATCCCTACCCCTCTATCCCTATCCCTCTATCTCTATCCCTCTATCCCTATCCCTATCTCTATCTCTATTCCTATCCCTCTATCCCCTATCCCTCTATCCCTACCCCTCTATCCCTACCCCTCTATCTCTATCCCTCTATCCCTACCCCTCTATTTCTACCCCTCTATCCCTCTATCCCTACCCCTCTATCCCCTATCCCTCTATCCCTACCCCTCTATCCCTACCCCTCTATCCCTACCCCTCTATCCCTACCCCTCTATCTCTATCACTCTATCCCTACCCCTCTATCCCTATCCCTCTATCTCTATCCCTACCCCTCTATCCCTATCCCTCTATCTCTATCCCTACCCCTCTATCCCTATCCTTCTATCTAAATCAATCTATCTCTTTCCCTCTATCCCTACCTTTCTAGATCCCTATCCCTCTATCACTATCCCTCTATCCCTATCCCTCTATCACTATCCCTCTATCCCTATCCCTCTATCACTATCCCTCTATCCCTATCCTTCTATCTCTATCCATCTATCTCTATCCATCTATCTCTAGCTCTCTATCTCTAGCCCTCTATCTCTATCCTTATCCTTCTATCTCTATCCATCTATCTCTATCCTTATCCTTCTATCTCTATCTATCTCTATCCTTATCCTTCTATCTCTATCCTTATCCTTCTATCTCTATCCATCTATCTCTATCCTTATCCTTCTATCTCTATCTATCTCTATCCTTATCCTTCTATCTCTATCCTTATCCTTCTATCTCTATCCATCTATCTCTATTCTTATTCTTTTATCTCTATCTATCTCTATCCTTATCCTTCTATCTCTATCCATCTATCTATATCCCTCTATCTCTATCCTTATCCTTCTATCTCTATCAATCTATCTCTATCCCTCTATTCCTATCCCTCTATTCCTATCCCTCTATCTCTATCCCTCTATCCCTATCCCTCTATCCATCTATCCCTATCCCTCTATCCATCTATCCCTATCCCTCTATCTCTAAGGCTCTATTTCTGGCACTTTGGGGAGATTTTTCTCTGAAATTCCCGGTAGTGAAGGGGTTAATGTGCAGTGGGGCTGCACTTATGGTTAAAGGATTATTACATTGGTGCCTATGTAATAGAAACGTCCTGATGGCCGAGAATAGAAAGCAGAAAATAAAAACAATGCAAGTATGATCCAGTTTCTAAAATGCAGTTGATATGAATCATTTCATTATTATAAATCACATAGGACCCTCAGGGGCCGATTTATAACGGCCTGTATTGTGCCTAATGCTCCTTTAGGCTCACCGGAAACAGCAGCATGAAACTCCCAAAAAATGTCTTTCATTTTTCAGACAGAGCATAAATTTTTAAGCTACGTTCCAATTTACTTCTATTATCTATTTTATTTTTCTCTCTTAGTATATTTTATTAAAGGAGCAGCAATGCACTACTGGGAGCTAGAGGAGCACATTTGTTAAGCCAATGAGAAGAGGGATACATGAGAAGCCACCAATTAGCAGTATTGTCTTTTACACTCATTGCCCTCTATAACATTTCACATCAGAACAAAGCGCTATTTATTTTTATCAGGCACCTTTAAAACATTTTTTTTTTTAAATGATAAATTGCCTTACACAATTTATGTTGATGAACTCTGGGTAAAAAGTGCGTAAAACCTGTCACCGATGCTTCCATGTCCTCTGAATAAAATGTAGTGATAGGTTCATAAATATTTACAAGATACTTATTAAAAGGTAATGCCTATATAAGTTATATAATGTCTAAAGTGCTGGACCATACAGGCAGAATGTCCAAATTACACTAAGACTTCACCTTCCTGCTTGAGCAAATGTAGGTTAATTATCCCATCCCATTAAGCAATTTACTAAGCCCTGTTTGTTCTGTATCTCCCTGTAACTACAAATTAACCTCTGAGGTATAGACTTACTGTATCTGACTACATACAGACAGACACATTGTATCTCCTTTATAACGCATGTATTTTATTCTTCTCCTGCATATTAACTCATTATCTGTAAAGCGTTATTCAGAATGTGCTGCATCCTTTTCTGGCAAACTTCTCACCCCAAGATTAGACAGCAGTGACCTATATAGCCATAAACAATGTTTATCCCTATCCCTCTATCTCTATCCAACTATCTCTATCCCTCTATCCATCTATCCCTATCCCTCTATCTCTATCCCTCTATCCCTATCCCACTATCTCTATCCCTCTAGCCATCTATCCCTATCCCTCTATCTCTATCCCACTATCTCTATCCCTCTATCCATCTATCCCTATCCCTCTATCTCTATCCCTTTATCCCTATCCCACTATCTCTATCCCTCTATCCATCTATCCCTATCCCTCTATCTCTATCCCTCTATCCCTATCCCTCTATCTCTATCCCTATCCATCTATCTCTATCCCTCTATCCATATATCCCTCTATCTATATCCCTCTATCCCTATCCCTCTATCTCTATCCCTATCCCACCATCTCTATCCCTCTATCCATCTATCCCTCTATCTCTATCCCTCTATCCCTATCCCTCTATCCCTATCCCTCTATCTCTATCCCTATCCATCTATCTCTATCCCTCTATCCATATATCCCTATATCTATATCCCTCTATCCCTATCCCTCTATCTCTATCCCTCTATCCCTATCCCACCATCTCTATCCCTCTATCTCTATCCCTCTATCTCTATCCCTCTATCCCTATCCCTCTATCTCTATCCCTATCCATCTATCTCTATCCCTCTATCCATATATCCCTATATCGCTATCCCTCTATCGCTATCCCTCTATCTCTATCCCTCTATCTCTATCCCTCTATCCATCTATCCCTATCCCTCTATCTCTATCCCTCTATCCCTATCTCTATCCCTCTATCCCTATCCCTCTATCTCTATCCCTATCCATTTATCTATATCCTTCTATCCATCTATCCCTATCCCTATATCTCTATCCCTATCCATCTATCTCTATCCATATATCCCTATATCTCTATCCCTCTATCTGTATCCCTCTATCCCTATCCCACTATCTCTATCTCTCTATCCATCTATCCCTATCCCTCTATCTCTATCCCACTATCTCTATCCCTCTATCCATCTATCCCATCCCTCTATCCCTATCCCTCTTTCCCTATCCCTCTATCCCTATGCCTCTTTCCCTATCCCTCTCTCTCTATCCCTCTATCCATCTATCTCTATCACTCTATTTCCCTATCCCCTATCTCTATCCCTATCCCTCTATCTCTATCCCTCTATCTCTATCCCTCTATATCTATCCCTCTATCTCTATCCATATCCCTCTATCCCTATCTCTATCCCTCTTTCCCTATCCCTCTATCTCTAACCCTCTATACATCTATCCCTCTATCTCTATCCCTATCCATCTATCTCCATCCCTCTATCCTTATCCCTCTATCTCTATCCCTCTATCCATCTATCCCTATCTCTCTATTCTATCCTTCTATCCTTTCCCTCTATCCCTATCTCTATCCTTTTATCTCTATCCATCTAACTCTTTCCCTCTATCCCTACCCCTCTATCCCTACCCCTCTATCCCTATTCATCTATCTATATCCATCTAACTCTTTCCCTCTATCCCTACCCCTCTATCCCTATCCCTCTATCCCTATTCTTCTATCTATATCCATCTATCCCTATCCCTCTATCTCTATCACTATCCCTCTAATTCTACCCGTCTATCTCTATCCATATATCTCTATCCATCTATCTCTATCCTTCTATCTCTATCCTTATCCTTCTTTCTCTATCCATCTATCTCTATCCTTATCCTTCTATCTCTATCCATCTATCTCTATCCGTCTATCTCTATCCTTATCCTTTTATCTCTATCCATCTATCTCTATCCTTATCCTTCTATCTCTATCCATCTATCTCTATCCCTCTATCTCTCTTATCCTTCTATCTCTATCCCTCTATCTCTATCCCTCTATCTCTATCCCTCTATCTCTATCCCTCTATCCCTATCCCTCTATCTCAATCCCTCTATCCCTACCCCTCTATCCCTATCCCTCTATCCCTACCCCTCTATCCCTATCCCTCTATCTCTATCCCTCCCCCTCTATCCCTATCGCTCTATCTCTATCCCTCTATCCCTATATCCCTATCCCTCTTTCTCTATCCCTCTATCCCTACCCCTCTATCCCTATCCCTCTATCTCTATCCCTCTATCTCTATCCCTCCCCCTCTATCTCTATCCCTCTATCCCTATCCCTCTATCTCTATACCTCCCCCTCTATCCCTATCCCTCTATCCCTACCCCTCTATCCCTATCCCTCTATCTCTATCCCTACCCCTCTATCCCTATCCCTCTATCCCTACCCCTCTATCCCTCTATCCCTCCCCCTCTATCTCTATCCCTATCCCTCTATCCCTATCCTTCTATCTATATCCATCTATCTCTTTCCCTCTATCCCTACCTTTCTATCCCTATCCTATCTCTATCCATCTATCTCTATCCCTCTATCTCTATCCTTATCCTTCTATCTCTATCCTTATCCTTCTATCTCTATCCATCTATCTCTATCCTTATCCTTCTATCTCTATCCTTATCCTTCTAGCTCTATCTATCTATCTATCTATCTATCTCTATCCTTATCCTTCTATCTATATCCTTATCCTTCTATCTCTATCTATCTCTATCCTTATCCTTCTATCTCTATCCTTATCCTATCTCTATCCATCTATCTCTATTCTTATTCTTTTATCTCTATCCATCTATCTCTATCCTTATCCTTCTATCTCTATCCTTATCCTATCTCTATCCCTCTATCTCTATCCTTATCCATATCCATCTGTCTCTATCCCTCTATCCATCTATCCCTAAGGCTCTATTTCTCTATTTCTGGCACTTTGGGTAGATTTTTCTATGAAATTCCCGGTAGTGAAGGGGTTAATGTGCAGTGGGGCTGCACTTATGGTTAAAGGATTATTACATTGGTGCCTATGTAATAGAAATGTCCTGATGACCGAGAATAGAAAGCAGAAAATAAAAACAATGCAAGTATGATCTAGTCTCTAAAATGCAGTTCATATGAATCATTTCATTATAATAAATCACATAAGACCCTCAGGGGCCGATTTATAACGGCCTGTATTGTGCCTAATGCTCCTTTAGGCTCACCGGAAACAGCAGCATGAAACTCCCAAAAAATGTCTTTCATTTTTCAGACAGAGCATAAATTTTTAAGCTACGTTCCAATTTACTTCTATTATCTATTTTATTTTTCTCTCTTAGTATATTTTATTAAAGGAGCAGCAATGCACTACTGGGAGCTAGAGGAGCACATTTGTTAAGCCAATGAGAAGAGGGATACATGAGAAGCCACCAATTAGCAGTATTGTCTTTTACACTCATTGCCCTCTATAACATTTCACATCAGAACAAAGCGCTATTTATTTTTATCAGGCACCTTTAAAACATTTTTTTTTTTAAATGATAAATTGCCTTACACAATTTATGTTGATGAACTCTGGGTAAAAAGTGCGTAAAACCTGTCACCGATGCTTCCATGTCCTCTGAATAAAATGTAGTGATAGGTTCATAAATATTTACAAGATACTTATTAAAAGGTAATGCCTATATAAGTTATATAATGTCTAAAGTGCTGGACCATACAGGCAGAATGTCCAAATTACACTAAGACTTCACCTTCCTGCTTGAGCAAATGTAGGTTAATTATCCCATCCCATTAAGCAATTTACTAAGCCCTGTTTGTTCTGTATCTCCCTGTAACTACAAATTAACCTCTGAGGTATAGACTTACTGTATCTGACTACATACAGACAGACACATTGTATCTCCTTTATAACGCATGTATTTTATTCTTCTCCTGCATATTAACTCATTATCTGTAAAGCGTTATTCAGAATGTGCTGCATCCTTTTCTGGCAAACTTCTCACCCCAAGATTAGACAGCAGTGACCTATATAGCCATAAACAATGTTTATCCCTATCCCTCTATCTCTATCCAACTATCTCTATCCCTCTATCCATCTATCCCTATCCCTCTATCTCTATCCCTCTATCCCTATCCCACTATCTCTATCCCTCTAGCCATCTATCCCTATCCCTCTATCTCTATCCCACTATCTCTATCCCTCTATCCATCTATCCCTATCCCTCTATCTCTATCCCTTTATCCCTATCCCACTATCTCTATCCCTCTATCCATCTATCCCTATCCCTCTATCTCTATCCCTCTATCCCTATCCCTCTATCTCTATCCCTATCCATCTATCTCTATCCCTCTATCCATATATCCCTCTATCTATATCCCTCTATCCCTATCCCTCTATCTCTATCCCTATCCCACCATCTCTATCCCTCTATCCATCTATCCCTCTATCTCTATCCCTCTATCCCTATCCCTCTATCCCTATCCCTCTATCTCTATCCCTATCCATCTATCTCTATCCCTCTATCCATATATCCCTATATCTATATCCCTCTATCCCTATCCCTCTATCTCTATCCCTCTATCCCTATCCCTCTATCTCTATCCCTCTATCTCTATCCCTCTATCTCTATCCCTCTATCCCTATCCCTCTATCTCTATCCCTATCCATCTATCTCTATCCCTCTATCCATATATCCCTATATCGCTATCCCTCTATCGCTATCCCTCTATCTCTATCCCTCTATCTCTATCCCTCTATCCATCTATCCCTATCCCTCTATCTCTATCCCTCTATCCCTATCTCTATCCCTCTATCCCTATCCCTCTATCTCTATCCCTATCCATTTATCTATATCCTTCTATCCATCTATCCCTATCCCTATATCTCTATCCCTATCCATCTATCTCTATCCATATATCCCTATATCTCTATCCCTCTATCTGTATCCCTCTATCCCTATCCCACTATCTCTATCTCTCTATCCATCTATCCCTATCCCTCTATCTCTATCCCACTATCTCTATCCCTCTATCCATCTATCCCATCCCTCTATCCCTATCCCTCTTTCCCTATCCCTCTATCCCTATGCCTCTTTCCCTATCCCTCTCTCTCTATCCCTCTATCCATCTATCTCTATCACTCTATTTCCCTATCCCCTATCTCTATCCCTATCCCTCTATCTCTATCCCTCTATCTCTATCCCTCTATATCTATCCCTCTATCTCTATCCATATCCCTCTATCCCTATCTCTATCCCTCTTTCCCTATCCCTCTATCTCTAACCCTCTATACATCTATCCCTCTATCTCTATCCCTATCCATCTATCTCCATCCCTCTATCCTTATCCCTCTATCTCTATCCCTCTATCCATCTATCCCTATCTCTCTATTCTATCCTTCTATCCTTTCCCTCTATCCCTATCTCTATCCTTTTATCTCTATCCATCTAACTCTTTCCCTCTATCCCTACCCCTCTATCCCTACCCCTCTATCCCTATTCATCTATCTATATCCATCTAACTCTTTCCCTCTATCCCTACCCCTCTATCCCTATCCCTCTATCCCTATTCTTCTATCTATATCCATCTATCCCTATCCCTCTATCTCTATCACTATCCCTCTAATTCTACCCGTCTATCTCTATCCATATATCTCTATCCATCTATCTCTATCCTTCTATCTCTATCCTTATCCTTCTTTCTCTATCCATCTATCTCTATCCTTATCCTTCTATCTCTATCCATCTATCTCTATCCGTCTATCTCTATCCTTATCCTTTTATCTCTATCCATCTATCTCTATCCTTATCCTTCTATCTCTATCCATCTATCTCTATCCCTCTATCTCTCTTATCCTTCTATCTCTATCCCTCTATCTCTATCCCTCTATCTCTATCCCTCTATCTCTATCCCTCTATCCCTATCCCTCTATCTCAATCCCTCTATCCCTACCCCTCTATCCCTATCCCTCTATCCCTACCCCTCTATCCCTATCCCTCTATCTCTATCCCTCCCCCTCTATCCCTATCGCTCTATCTCTATCCCTCTATCCCTATATCCCTATCCCTCTATCTCTATCCCTCTATCCCTACCCCTCTATCCCTATCCCTCTATCTCTATCCCTCTATCTCTATCCCTCCCCCTCTATCTCTATCCCTCTATCCCTATCCCTCTATCTCTATACCTCCCCCTCTATCCCTATCCCTCTATCCCTACCCCTCTATCCCTATCCCTCTATCTCTATCCCTACCCCTCTATCCCTATCCCTCTATCCCTACCCCTCTATCCCTCTATCCCTCCCCCTCTATCTCTATCCCTATCCCTCTATCCCTATCCTTCTATCTATATCCATCTATCTCTTTCCCTCTATCCCTACCTTTCTATCCCTATCCTATCTCTATCCATCTATCTCTATCCCTCTATCTCTATCCTTATCCTTCTATCTCTATCCTTATCCTTCTATCTCTATCCATCTATCTCTATCCTTATCCTTCTATCTCTATCCTTATCCTTCTAGCTCTATCTATCTATCTATCTATCTATCTATCTATCTATCTATCTATCTATCTATCTCTATCCTTATCCTTCTATCTATATCCTTATCCTTCTATCTCTATCTATCTCTATCCTTATCCTTCTATCTCTATCCTTATCCTATCTCTATCCATCTATCTCTATTCTTATTCTTTTATCTCTATCCATCTATCTCTATCCTTATCCTTCTATCTCTATCCTTATCCTATCTCTATCCCTCTATCTCTATCCTTATCCATATCCATCTGTCTCTATCCCTCTATCCATCTATCCCTAAGGCTCTATTTCTCTATTTCTGGCACTTTGGGTAGATTTTTCTATGAAATTCCCGGTAGTGAAGGGGTTAATGTGCAGTGGGGCTGCACTTATGGTTAAAGGATTATTACATTGGTGCCTATGTAATAGAAATGTCCTGATGACCGAGAATAGAAAGCAGAAAATAAAAACAATGCAAGTATGATCTAGTCTCTAAAATGCAGTTCATATGAATCATTTCATTATAATAAATCACATAAGACCCTCAGGGGCCGATTTATAACGGCCTGTATTGTGCCTAATGCTCCTTTAGGCTCACCGGAAACAGCAGCATGAAACTCCCAAAAAATGTCTTTCATTTTTCAGACAGAGCATAAATTTTTAAGCTACGTTCTAATTTACTTCTATTATCTATTTTATTTTGCTCTCTTAGTATATTTTATTAAAGGAGCAGCAACTCACTACTGGGAGCTAGAGGAGCACATTTGTTAAGCCAATGAGAAGAGGGTTACATGAGAAGCCACCAATTAGCAGTATTGTCTTTTACACTCATTGCCCTCTATAACATTTCACATCAGAACAAAGCGCTATTTATTTTTATCGGGCACCTTTAAAGGGAGAGTCTAGGCCAAAATAAACTTTCATGATTCAGATAGAGCATGTAATTTTAAACAATTTTCCAATTTACTTTTATCACCAATTTTGCTTTGTTCTCTTGGTATTCTTAGTTGAAAGCTTAACCTAGGAGGTTCATATGCTAATTTCTTAGACCTTGAAGGCCACCTCTTTCAGATTGCATTATAACAGTTTTTCACCACTAGAGGGTGTTAGTTCACATATTTCATATAGATAACACTGTGCTCGTGCACGTGAAGTAATCTGGGAGCAGGCACTGATTGGCTAGACTGCAAGTCTGTCAAAAGAACTGAAAAAAGGGGCAGTTTGCAGAGGCTTAGATACAAGATAATCACAGAGGTTAAAAGTATATTAATTTAACTGTGTTGGTTATGCAAAACTGGGGAATGGGTAATAAAGGGATTATCTATCTTTTAAAACAATAAAAATTCTGGTGTAGACTGTCCCTTTAAAACATTTTTTTTTAAATGATAAATTGCCTTACACAATTTATGTTGATGAACTCTGTTCAGTGCGTAAAAAGTGCGTAAAACCTGTCACCGATGCTTCCATGTCCTCTGAATAAAGTGTAGTGATAGGTTCATACATATTTACAAGATACTTATTAAAAGGTAATGCCTATATAAGTTATATAATGTCTAAAGTGCTGGACCATACAGGCAGAATGTCCAAATTACACTAAGACTTCACCTTCCTGCTTGAGCAAATGTAGGTTAATTATCCCATCCCATTAAGCAATTTACTAAGCCCTGTTTGTTCTGTATCTCCCTGTAACTACAAATTAACCTCTGAGGTATAGACTTACTGTATCTGACTACATACAGTCAGACACATTGTATCTCCTATATAACTCATGTATTTTATTCTACTCCTGCATATTAACTCATTATCTGTAAAGCGTTATTCAGAATGTGCTGCATCCTTTTCAGGCAAACGTCTCACCCCAAGATTAGACAGCAGTGACCTATATAGCCATAAACAATGTTTCCAGTTGTGCCTCGTTCACAGATTTGCATTCATTTTCTTTACAGTTGCAATTAAAGTGGATTTTTAAAGAATCTAAAATGTACTTGCCGTCTCACAGGCAGGACAGTGCCAAAATCTTTTTTTTTCCCATTTGATTTTGTGTGTGTGGTGGTCCTAAATTATTTTTCATGGAGGAAAAGCGTGTAATTAAACACTAGGGACTGGATTACAAGTGAGGCACAAACAGTTTTGTGCTAGCACAATTTATGTTTTTTGTGAGTCATTTTTATTTTGCTGATATTACAAGTGGAGCGAAATCACGATTGCGCTAGCACAGTAGCCCTTTACGTCTCAATCCTTTCCGAGATCTCAGTGCTGTGGTTAATTGTTTTCCGAAAACAAAAAAGTTGCACAAAACACTTCAAAAATACATTACACAGTACAGTTACACTCATATTAACACTGTCTAATAAAAATTATTACAGGGATGTGTACCCGGTCCGAGTCCGTGAGAGTGCGGTTCCCTTCCGTGTTTTGTATATGTCTAGGGTGATTACATAAGCCTGTGCACCCTTCCCTTGTTTTCAGCTTGTTTGGATTTGAGAGCTTGCATTGTGTGGCTGTTTTAGGGTCTCAGGTATTGGAAAGGACCTTGACGTGGTACCTGAGCTTGTCCCATTTGGCCAGATGCGGTGACTAACCTTTCCATTTTTGCTTTTAAATCTTGGCTGAGAGCTTGTAAGTGAGTGCTGGGTTTTCTCTGTGTGTTGTATTAATTTGTTTTGTAATTTTCCCTATGGTTCTTGCACCCAGACCTGTCTGGGGTTAACTGCTTGTGGCTCTGGGGACAGCACAACTTCCTGTGAGTGCCAGTGGCACCCAGGGCTGAGCATGTTGCAGGGTCATGGGATGTGTACCCGATCCGGTATGAGAGTGTGGTTCCCTTCCGTGTTTTGTATATTTCTAGGGTGATTACATATTCCTGTGCACCCTTCCCTTGTTTTTAGTTTGTTTGGATTTGAAAGCTTGCATTGTGTGGCTGTTTTAGGGTCTCAGGTATTGGAAAGGACCTTGACGTGGTACCTGAGCTTGTCCCATTTGGCCAAATGCGGTGACTAACCTTTCCATTTTTGCTTTTAAATCTTAGCTGAGAGCTTGTAAGTGAGTGCTGGGTTTTCTCTGTGTGTTATATATATATATATATATGTGTGTGTTTGTTTGTGTGTGTGTATATAAATATATATTAATGAATGTATATGTGTATATATTCATTTAGTAACATATAAAAACATTAATATATATGTACACATATATAAACATATATATATAAGTGTATTATAGCCCTATGCCATTAAGCAGATAAAAACACGATAAAACATATTTATGCAATATTCATATTTAATACAGATTTTAACTATGTATTTACTGTAAATATTTCACATTTACTAAAGTGAATATGCTATGTTGTATGCACGATGGGTGTTTGTTTCTTTTTCAAAAATTTTTTTATTTCCATTGACTTCTATGGGGAATGCGAAAAGGCAATAGAGTTTGCACGATCCCAGGTGTTTTTTGTTCCCCCTTTTTTCGCCGTTGATCGCTATGGGGGAATACATGCACGCACACGTGAAAACTTAAAGGGACATTCCAGCGAAAATTGGAACCTCATGGATGCATTTCAGTTTTGAATAGAAGCATTATTGTAATATACATCTATTTGCAAAAATGCTTCTAATAAAATCTGTGTATTTAAGTATGCACCGTGCACCAGCATTTTAAATGCTCACTTGCTCAGAAAGCCTAAGGTGCTTGTTACATTTGGTAATGACTCAATTTGTTAATTGCTGACATGATATAAGCCCCACTGGCACTCTCAGCAACTGAAGGATTAAAAATGCTGGTGCACTGGGAATATTTAGTTATGCTTCACATGCACGTGCAGAGAAAAAATGCTAACACTAAAACAGTAATACATTTTGCTGGAAGCATTTTTGCCAATACAAGTATATTGTAAATATGTTTATATTCAATATGTAATTCATCCATGTGCATTTAAATTTTGACTGGAATGTCCCTTTAAGTTAGTTTTTTTTGCACTATTCGGGTTAACGCTAGCGCAAAATACGTTTTTTGGAACATGTAATCCAAACGCAACCCAGCAAGTTCAAAGATAAAAATCCAAGCAGAGTTTTCGCTTACGCAAAAAAATATAGTGCGCCACTTGTAATCTAGTCCTAGGGGTTTACTGCGTGTGTTTGCGTTTGTTAGGTTTGCGCTTATTGAGTAAATGTGATCACTTGAGCGCAATCACGATTACCACGCCCTCAGAGCTCTGGTTAACTGCTTCACGAAACTAAAAAGTTGCACAAAACATTAAAAATGCATTACAAAGTGCAGTTACACTCTTAATAACACCATCTGATAAAAATATATTTTTTAAATTGCACAAAAAAGTTATAAAGGGCTCAAAGATATGAGGTTGCAGGTGTTAGAGAAAAAAGGTTACAAAGGGCTTTAACATAGAGATACATACATATATATCTCTACATATGTACTGTATGTATTTATTTGTTTATATGTGTGTACATATGTATTTATATGTGTATATATGTAATTACAGACATATAAACACATAAATACATATGTACACACATACAACATATATATAAGTGCATTAGAGCCCTTTGCTGTTAAGTAGATAGATAAAATCTGAAAAAAAAAAACATATTTATGCAATATTAATAAAAGTATTAACTATGCATTTAGTGGAAATATTTCACATTACAATGTTCTGCACATAGCAGAATATGTAAGTATTTATAAATAGATATTCCTGTAAATATCTGTATATATATCTACATCTAATCATGTATAGATATAGCTATAGATATATATTTTACAAAAAAAAACAACAGATTTATGTATAAATATTTATTTTAGAATAAATAGAACATATCCTTCTATGTGAAGAACATTGAAATATTCATATTTTCATGTCAAGTTAGCCGAACATGAGAATATGTGATCGGGTTTGCGCGCGACTAGGGTGTTGGCTTTTTTCCACTTTTTTTGCTTCATTAACTTGTATGGGGCTACTATAGGTTATTTATTGTGCGCGCAATATTGTAAATTCAGCTTTTTGCGCTCGTTGAGTTTGATAATACCTTGGCTCACCTAGTGAAAATTGCAAAAGGAAGGACTCAGAAATGAGCGCCTAAATTGGCAGTGATTTGTGCAGTGCGAGAATTATATATAAATGATAAAGTTTTAACTAATTTATTATAACATAAGTATAAAAGGTATATATCATGGATCCATGTATCTAACAGTAAATACTATAGAAGAAAAAGTATACAAAAAACAATCCACATAAAATATGTGTAAAAACTATTTCAAATAGATATCCAATGTATCTGTTACCTGGGAAAATATCAGTGTGAAAAAGACCACCAGGGGAATCATAGTGAAAAAAGTCAGTTGCGAAATGTCCATCCAGTGTTACTCTGTATTGCCCCAATCTGACAATAAATCAGTTCAAAATAAAAAAATAGGAAAAACAGGAAAAATAAAAGTGACCCAGTGAGCTGAAGCATTGTGAGTCACCAAAGCGCCCCCAACAGCACAACAGAAGTTCTATACCACTTGATTGTCACAATATTACTGATGTGCACATGAAGCGCCCTCTGTTTTATATGCGTAGGATCTTTTGCACCTATTTGTGGACTGGTGGAGAGGAACAGCGTCTATTCTGTGCATATCCCAAAGAAACAAAGGAAAGGAACCCACTGTGACAAAAAGATCAAGCATTTCACTGACATATTACATCTTGTAAGGAACACATTATATGTGGACACTGTGGGACTATTTAACCCGAGATCAGTTTTGTGATTATCTTATATTGCACTTTACCTTCTATCACTGTAGGACTGTTAGATCAATATATTGAAAATAAGCTTAGTGATTGTTTAAAGATTTCCCTACTTTAGCGCCCCCTAGGGGAACTTAGATTCCTGATCTTTAGTGCTTTATAACTTTTTCCTGCAATATATTTTTTAATCGTTTTATTAGACGGTGTTATTATGAATGAAACTGTACTTTATAAGGTATTTTTGATGTGTTTTATGACACTTTTTTGTTTTGAGAAAAATGTAACCAGATCTCTGAGGTCGCACTAAACCAACGCGCATTAAAGGGACAGTCAAACCCAATAAAACTTTGATGATTCAGATGGGGCATGTCATTTTAAACAACTTTCCAATTTACTTTTATCATCAAATTTGCTTTGTTCTCTTGGTATTCTTGCATATGCTAATTTCTAAGCCCTTGAAGGCCGCCTCTTATCTCAGGGCATGTTGACAGTTTTTCACAGCTAGACAGTGCTAGTTCATATGTGAGATATAGATAACATGCTCACTCCCATGGAGAACCAGCACTGATTGGCTAAAATGCAAGTCTGTCAAAAGAATTGAGATAAGGGGGCAGTCTGCAGAGGCTTAGATACAAGGTAATCACAGAGGTAAAAAGTGTACTAATATGACCATGTTATTTATGGAAAACTGGGGAATGGGTTATAAAGGGATTATCTATCTTTTTAACCCCTTAATGACCGCAGCACTTTTCCATTTTCTGTCCGTTTGGGACCAAGGCTATTTTTACATTTTTGCGGTGTTTGTGTTTAGCTGTAATTTTCCTCTTACTCATTTACTGTACCCACACATATTATATACTGTTTTTCTCGCCATTAAATGGACTTTCAAAAGATACCATTATTTTCATCATATCTTATAATTTACTATAAAAAACATTATAAAATATGAGGAAAAAATGGAAAAAAACACACTTTTTCTAACTTTGACCCCCAAAATCTGTTACACATCTACAACCACTAAAAACACCCATGCTAAATAGTTTCTAAATTTTGTCCAGAGTGTATAAATACCCAATGTTTACATCTTCTTTGCTTTTTTTGCAAGTTATAGGGCCATAAATACAAGTAGCACTTTGCTATTTCCAAACCACTTTTTTTCAAAATTAGCGCTAGTTACATTGGGACACTAATATCTTTCAGGAATCCCTGAATATCCATTGACATGTATATATTTTTTTTTCAAAGACATCCCAAAGTATTGATCTAGGCCCATTTTGGTATATTTCATGCCACTATTTCACCGCCAAATGCGATCAAATAAAAAAAATTGTTCACTTTTTCACAAATTTTTTCACAAACTTTAGGTTTCTCACTGAAATTATTTACAAACAACTTATGCAATTATAGAATAAATGGTTGTAAATGCTTCTCTGGGATCCCCTTTGTTCAGAAATAGCAGACATATATGGCTTTGGCTTTGCTTTTTGGTAATTAGAAGGCTGCTAAATGCCACTGCGCACAATACGTGTATTATGCCCAGCATTGAAGGGGTTAATTAGGGAGCATGTAGGGAGCTTCTAGGGTTAATTTTAGCTTTAGTGTAGTGTAGTAGACAACCCCAAGTATTGATCTAGGCCCATTTTGGTATATTTCATGCCCCCATTTCACCGCCAAATGCGATCAAAGTAAAAAAAACGTTAATTTTTTCACAATTTTAGGTTTCTCACTGAAATTATTTACAAACAGCTTGTGCAATTATGGCACAAATGGTTGTAAATGCTTCTCTGGGATGCCCTTTGTTCAGAAATAGCAGACATATATGACTTTGGCGTTGCTTTATGGTAATTAGAAAGTCGCTAAATGCTGCTGCGCATCACACGTGTATTATGGCTAGCAGTGAAGGGGTTAATTAGGTAGTTTGTAGGGAGCTTGCAGGGTTAATTTTAGCTTTAGTGTAGAGATCAGCCTCCCACCTGACACATCCCACACCCTGATCCCTCCCAAACAGCTCCCTTCTCTCCCCCACCCCACAATTGTCCCCGCCATCTTAAGTACTGGCAGAAAGTCTGCCAGTACTAAAATAAAAGGTTTTTTTTTTTTAAGGAAAAAAAAAAAAAGCATATTTACATATGCTGTGTTTAGGATCCCCCCTTAACCCCCAACCTCCCTGATCCCCCCCCCAAACAGCTCTCTAAGCCTCCCTCTTAGCCTTATTGGGGGCCATCTTGGGTACTGCCAGTACCCAGTTTGAACAATCAAATGTTTATTTTTATTTTTTTATTTTTTATTTTTCTGTAGTGTAGCTCAATCCACCCAACCACCCCCCCCCCCCCCCCCCACGGACCAACCCCCACCACCTAAATGACACCTAAGGGTTTTTTTTATATATTTAAATTTTGTCCCAAAATAACATTTTTTCCGTAGTGTAGCGGTTCCCACCCGCTCCCTCCCCGTGCACGCGCCCGCCCCCGCCCCCTCGTGCACGTGCACGCGTCCGCGCGCGCCCCCGGACTTACCCGCCCACGATCCCGCCCCCCTCCACATGACCAGGGCCATCGATGGCCGCCACCCACCTCGGCTCCCACCCACCAACGATACCGGCCATCGATGTCCGGTGCAGAGAGGGCCACAGAGTGGCTCTCTCTGCATCGGATGGCCGTAAAAGATTATTGCAGGATGCCTCCATATCGAGGCATCACTGCAATAACCGGAAAGCAGCTGGAAGTGAGCAGGATCGCTTCCAGCTGCTTTCCACACCGAGGACGTGCAGGGTACGTCCTCAGGCGTTAACTGCCTTTTTTCTGAGGACGTACCCTGCACGTCCTCGGTCGTTAAGGGGTTAAACAATATTTTGTTATAGACTGTCCCTTTAACATCCCGAGTGTATGTTATCCTTGATTTCGTGTAATAAATCTTTTAACTGAGATCCAGTCTTTCAACTTTCTTTTTTTTTTTTTTAATATTTTTATTGAGGTTGTTTTCAAAACAAACAATGGGTAATTGTCAATACAAATTATGAGGTAAAAACATAATTTATGTAAGAACTTACCTGATAAATTCATTTCTTTCATATTAGCAAGAGTCCATGAGCTAGTGACGTATGGGATATACATTCCTACCAGGAGGGGCAAAGTTTCCCAAACCTCAAAATGCCTATAAATACACCCCTCACCACACCCACAAATCAGTTTAACGAATAGCCAAGAAGTGGGGTGATAAGAAAAAAAGTGCGAAAGCATATAAATAAGGAATTGGAATAATTGTGCTTTATACAAAAAAATCATAACCACCACAAAAAGGGTGGGCCTCATGGACTCTTGCTAATATGAAAGAAATGAATTTATCAGGTAAGTTCTTACATAAATTATGTTTTCTTTCATGTAATTAGCAAGAGTCCATGAGCTAGTGACGTATGGGATAATGACTACCCAAGATGTGGATCTTTCCACACAAGAGTCACTAGAGAGGGAGGGATAAAATAAAGACAGCCAATTCCTGCTGAAAATAATCCACACCCAAAATAAAGTTTAATGAAAACATATGCAGAAGATTCAAATAGAAACAGCTGCCTGAAGTACTTTTCTATCGAAAACTGCTTCAGAAGAAGAAAACACATCAAAATGGTAGAATTTAGTAAAAGTATGCAAAGAGGACCAAGTTGCTGCTTTGCAAATTTGATCAACCGAAGCCTCATTCCTAAACGCCCAGGAAGTAGAAACTGACCTAGTAGAATGAGCTGTAATCCTTTGAGGCGGAGTTTTACCCGACTCGACATAGGCATGATGAATTAAAGATTTCAACCAAGATGCCAAAGAAATGGCAGAAGCTTTCTGGCCTTTTCTGGAACCGGAAAAGATGACAAATAGACTAGAAGTCTTTCGGAAAGATTTAGTAGCTTCAACATAATATTTCAAAGCTCTAACAACATCCAAAGAATGCAACGATTTCTCCTTAGAATTCTTAGGATTAGGACATAATGAAGGAACCACAATTTCTCTACTAATGTTGTTGGAATTCACAACCTTAGGTAAAAATTCAAAAGAAGTTTGCAACACTGCCTTATCCTGGTGAAAAATCAGAAAAGGAGATTCACAAGAAAGAGCAGATAATTCAGAGACTCTTCTGGCAGAAGAGATGGCCAAAAGGAACAAAACTTTCCAAGAAAGTAATTTAATGTCCAATGAATGCATGGGTTCAAAAGGAGGAGCTTGAAGAGCCCCCAGAACCAAATTCAAACTCCAAGGAGGAGAAATTGACTTAATGACAGGTTTTATACGAACCAAAGCTTGTACAAAACAATGAATATCAGGAAGATTAGCAATCTTTCTGTGAAAAAGAACAGAAAGAGCAGAGATTTGTCCTTTCAAGGAACTTGCGGACAAACCTTTATCTAAACCATCCTGAAGAAACTGTAAAGTTCTCGGAATTCTAAAAGAATGCCAGGAAAAATGATGAGAAAGACACCAAGAAATATAAGTCTTCCAGACTCTATAATATATCTCTCTAGATACAGATTTACGAGCCTGTAACATAGTATTAATCACAGAGTCAGAGAAACCTCTTTGACCAAGAATCAAGCATTCAATCTCCATACCTTTAAATTTAAGGCTTTGAGATCCTGATGGAAAAAAGGACCTTGCGACAGAAGGTCTGGTCTTAACGGAAGAGTCCACGGTTGGCAAGAGGCCATCCGGACAAGATCCGCATACCAAAACCTGTGAGGCCATGCTGGAGCTACCAGCAGAACAAACGAGCATTCCTTCAGAATCTTGGAGATTACTTTTGGAAGAAGAACTAGATGCGGAAAGATATAGGCAGGATGATACTTCCAAGGAAGTGATAATGCATCCACTGCCTCCGCCTGAGGATCCCAGGATCTGGACAGATACCTGGGAAGTTTCTTGTTTAGTTGAGAAGCCATCAGATCTATTTCTGGAAGTTCCCACATTTGAACAATCTGAAGAAATACCTCTGGGTGAAGAGACCATTCGCCCGGATGCAACATTTGGCGACTGAGATAATCCGCTTCCCAATTGTCTATACCTGGGATATGAACCGCAGAGATTAGACAGGAGCTGGATTCCGCCCAAACCAGAATTCGAGATACTTCTTTCATAGCCAAAGGACTGTGAGTCCCCCCCTGATGATTGATGTATGCCACAGTTGTGACATTGTCTGTCTGAAAACAAATGAACGATTCTCTCTTCAGAAGAGGCCAAGACTGAAGAGCTCTGAAAATTGCACGGAGTTCCAAAATATTGATCGGTAATCTCACCTCCTGAGATTCCCAAACCCCTTGTGCCGTCAGAGACCCCCACACAGCTCCCCAACCTGTAAGACTTGCATCTGTTGAAATTACAGTCCAGGTCGGAAGAACAAAAGAAGCCCCCTGAACTAAACGATGGTGATCTGTCCACCACATCAGAGAGTGTCGTATAATCGGTTTTAAAGATATTAATTGAGATATCTTTGTGTAATCCCTGCACCATTGGTTCAGCATACAGAGCTGAAGAGGTCGCATGTGAAAACGAGCAAAGGGGATCGCGTCTCATGCAGCAGTCATAAGACCTAGAATTTCCATGCATAAGGCTACCGAAGGGAATGATTGTGACTGAAGGTTTCGACAAGCTGAAATCAATTTTAGACGTCTCTTGTCTGTCAAAGACAGAGTCATGGACACTGAATCTATCTGGAAACCCAAAAAGGTTACCCTTGACTGAGGAATCAATGAACTTTTTAGTGAATTGATCCTCCAACCATGATCTTGAAGAAACAAACAAGTCGATTCGTATGAGATTCTGCTAAATGTGAAGACTGAGCAAGTACCAAGATATCGTCCAAATAAGGAAATACCACAATACCCTGTTCTCTGATTACAGACAGAAGGGCACCGAGAACCTTTGTAAAAATTCTTGGAGCTGTAGCTAGGCCAAACGGCAGAGCCACAAACTGGTAATGCTTGTCCAGGAAAGAGAATCTCAGAAACTGATAGTGATCTGGATGAATCGGAATATGCAGATATGCATCCTGTAAATCTATTGTAGACATATAATGCCCTTGCTGAACAAAAGGCAGTATAGTCCTTATAGTTACCATTTTGAATGTTGGTATCCTTACATAACGATTCAATATTTTTAGATCCAGAACTGGTCTGAAGGAATTCTCCTTCTTTGGTACAATGAAGAGATTTGAATAAAACCCCAGCCCCTGTTCCAGAACTGGAACTGGCATAATTACCCCAGCCAACTCTAGATCTGAAACACATTTCAGAAATGCTTGAGCTTTCACTGGGTTTACTGGGACACGGGAAAGAAAAAATCTCTTTGCAGGAGGTCTTATCTTGAAACCAATTCTGTACCCTTCTGAAACAATGTTCTGAATCCAAAGATTGTGAACAGAATTGATCCAAATTTCTTTGAAAAAACGTAATCTGCCCCCTACCAGCTGGGCTGGAATGAGGGCCACACCTTCATGTGGACTTAGAAGCTGGCTTTGCTTTTCTAGAAGGCTTGGATTTATTCCAGACTGGAGATGGTTTCCAAACTGAAACTGCTCCTGAGGATGAAGGATCAGGCTTTTGTTCTTTGTTGAAACGAAAGGAACGAAAACGATTATTAGCCCTGTTTTTATCCTTAGATTTTTTATCCTGTGGTAAAAATGTTCCTTTCCCTCCAGTAACAGTTGAGATAATAGAATCCAACTGAGAACCAAATAATGTATTACCCTGGAAAGAAAGGGAAAGTAGAGTCGATTTAGAAGACATATCAGCATTCCAAGTTTTAAGCCATAAAGCTCTTCTAGCTAAAATAGCTAGAGACATAAACCTGACATCAACTCTGATAATATCAAAAATGGCATCACAGATAAAATTATTAGCATGTTGAAGAAGAAGAATAATAATATTATGAGAATCATGATCTGTTACTTGTTGCGCTAAAGTTTCCAACCAAAAAGTTGAAGCTGCAGCAACATCAGCCAATGATATAGCAGGTCTAAGAAGATTACCTGAACACAGATAAGCTTTTCTTAGAAAGGACTCAATTTTCCTATCTAGAGGATCCTTAAACGAAGTACCATCTGACGTAGGAATAGTAGTACGTTTAGCAAGGGTAGAAATAGCCCCATCAACTTTAGGGATTTTGTCCCAAAACTCTAATCTGTCGGACGGTACAGGATATAATTGCTTAAAACGTTTAGAAGGAGTAAATGAATTACCCAAATTATTCCATTCTCTGGAAATTACTTCAGAAATAGCACCAGGAACAGGAAAAACTTCTGGAATAACCACAGGAGATTTAAAGACCTTGTCTAAACGTTTAGATTTAGTATCAAGAGGACCAGAATCCTCAATTTCTAATGCAATTAGGACTTCTTTAAGTAAAGAACGGATAAATTCCATTTTAAATAAATATGACGATTTATCAGCATCAACCTCTGAGACAGAATCCTCTGTATCAGAAGAATCATTAGAATCAGAATGATGATGTTCATTTAAAAATTCATCTGTATAAAGAGAAGTTTTAAAAGACTTTTTATGTTTACCAGAAGGAGGAATAACAGACATAGCCTTCTTAATGGATTCAGAAACAAAATCTCTTATGTTATCAGGAACACTCTGAACATTAGATGTTGATGGAACTGCAACAGGTAATGGTACTTTACTAAAGGAAATATTTTCTGCATTAACAAGTTTGTCATGACATTTAATACAAACAACAGCTGGAGGAACAACTACCAAAAGTTTACAGCAGATACACTTAGCTTTGGTAGTTCCAGCACCAGGCAGCGATTTTCCAGTAGTATCTTCTGACTCAGTTGCAACGTGTGACATCTTGCAATATGTAATAGAAAAAACAACATATAAAGCAAAATTGATCAAATTCCTTAAATGACAGTTTCAGGAATGGGAAAAAATGCCAGTGAACAAGCTTCTAGCAACCAGAAGAAAAAAATAACGAGACTTAAATAAAGTGGAGACAAAATTGACGCCCACATTATTTGGCGCCTAAGCGCCAAAAATGACACCACATCCGGAACGCCGACATTTTTGGCGCTAAAAACGTAAAAAATGACGCAACTTCCGGCGACACGTATGATGCCGGAAACAGAAAAAAAAAATTCGCGCCAAGAAAGTCCGCGCCAAGAATGACGCAATAAAATGAAGCATTTTCAGCCCCCGCGAGCCTAACAGCCCACAGGGAAGTCAATTTTTAAGGTAAGATAAAAATGATATATTCAAATGCATTATCCCAAATATGAAACTGACTGTCTGAAATAAGGAAATGTTGAACATCCTGAGTCAAGGCAAATAAATGGTTGAATACATATATTTAGAACTTTATAAAAAAAGTGCCCAACCATAGCTTTAGAGTGTCACAGAAAATAAGACTTACTTACCCCAGGACACTCATCTACATGTTGTAGAAAGCCAAACCAGTACTGAAACGAAAATCAGCAGAGGTAATGGTATATATATAAGAGTATATCGTCGATCTGAAAAGGCAGGTAAGAGATGAATCTCTACGACCGATAACAGAGAACCTATGAAATAGACCCCGTAGAAGGAGATCATTGAATTCAAACAGGCAATACTCTCCTCACATCCCTCTGACATTCACTGCACGCTGAGAGGAAAACCGGGCTCCAACCTGCTGCGGAGCGCATATCAACGTAGAATCTAGCACAAACTTACTTCACCACCTCCATAGGAGGCAAAGTTTGTAAAACTGATTTGTGGGTGTGGTGAGGGGTGTATTTATAGGCATTTTGAGGTTTGGGAAACTTTGCCCCTCCTGGTAGGAATGTATATCCCATACGTCACTAGCTCATGGACTCTTGCTAATTACATGAAAGAAATAAATCTTTAGAGAATATGTTACCAAGCACATCAGATAAGAACACAATATGGGTAAATGACAAATTACACTCTCAATACAAGTAATAAATGTTGCTCAAACAGTATACCCACCATATGATTGGAACGGCCATTCATGGACCATACAATTGAAGTAAACATAATACAAAGTAGGTAGACATTAATGTCGAAGGGCCACTCAAGGACTCTAAATGAAGAACCTCTTTTATCTTTTAATGTAATATTTAGGATAGGATACTTAAAACCTTAAATTCGAAGTATATGGAATGTTGAACAATCATGTTAAGCTTAAAAAGAGAACAAAAGGTTAACAATATAGGGCGCTGCAGAAATTAAAAGGATTTAGGATGTGGTATAGACTAGAAAAACCGCGTGTTTAATCCACCTAATCTAGGTAGTATATTATTGTGTGGGGGGGAGGTGATCAATTAAACTATGGTTTCACAGCTTGAGGCTGGCAAGTTATAATAAGAAAGGACAACATATCTATATAAAATATCTCCTGGGCTTAATGGACACAAGTGGATACACAGAAATTAGCTAATTCGTGCTAGGGTAATGTTATATTTAGCATATTAGAGTCTAGGAAGCTGCTAAACTCGGCATATATTATAAGAAGAGAAACTATACCCAATGGTTGCAGTGCAGGTCCAGCCTGTGCTAAAAAAACATATCTAATACTTAAAAGGAGAGCTGCACATTACAGTATAGCAATGGTTGTAGCCTCAAATTATGAGCTCTGCACTCATTGGTACACCCTAGAAGTAGAGAATCCAGAACATGTATATATATATATATCTACTGCGTCTCAGTAAACTTTAATAGTTTTAATTAAACTTCTAAACTTCCAGGATAAACAAAAAATATTACAATACTACAGGAAAAAAGATGTGGTTGAAATAAATAAAAACCGAATCTTATTGTTCCAGGATTTCTCGTCAGAGACCCTAAATAAGCGGAAAGTAATGGCTCCCTGGTGCCGGCCTCCAAGCCACCATGATCTAATATTTAAAGATCATAATACCATCCTGCTAAACAGGGTAGAGGAAGTGAAGCAGTTTATGAAAGACTATAAACTATAGTAGAAAGTTACACAGAACCCTTTATAGTACTTTTAAAATAGATCGCTATGTATCTGTTATGTACCTCTGTGTTGTTTTTTCCCCCCCGAGTTTTTTTTTATTTTTATGCTGCCTCCATTTGTCCAGACAAGAGATAGATGAGAAATAATATTACATTTCTCTCTTGGAATGTGGGTGTTTTTTCATCCCCAGCCAAGAGAAAGAAAATTATTCATCATCTTAAAAGCTATAAACCTGATGTGTTTTTTTTTTACAAGAGACACATCTGAGTCTCCAAGAAGCTGAGAAACTAAGAATAGGCTGGGTTGGCGAGGTAATAGCGGTACCCTCAATAAATAGGAAAAGGGGGGTGGCATGTATTTTTAATGAAAAACATAATTAATGTAAGAACTTACCTGATAAATTCATTTCTTTCATATTAGCAAGAGTCCATGAGCTAGTGACGTATGGGATATACATTCCTACCAGGAGGGGCAAAGTTTCCCAAACCTCAAAATGCCTATAAATACACCCCTCACCACACCCACAATTCAGTTTAACGAATAGCCAAGAAGTGGGGTGATAAAAAAGTGCGAAAGCATATAAAATAAGGAATTGGAATAATTGTGCTTTATACAAAATCATAACCACCACAAAAAAAGGGCGGGCCTCATGGACTCTTGCTAATATGAAAGAAATGAATTTATCAGGTAAGTTCTTACATAAATTATGTTTTCTTTCATGTAATTAGCAAGAGTCCATGAGCTAGTGACGTATGGGATAATGATTACCCAAGATGTGGATCTTTCCACACAAGAGTCAGAGGGAGGGATAAAATAAAGACAGCCAATTCCTGCTGAAAATAATCCACACCCAAAATAAAGTTTAACGAAAAACATAAGCAGAAGATTCAAACTGAAACCGCTGCCTGAAGTACTTTTCTACCAAAAACTGCTTCAGAAGAAGAAAATACATCAAAATGGTAGAATTTAGTAAAAGTATGCAAAGAGGACCAAGTTGCTGCTTTGCAAATCTGATCAACCGAAGCTTCATTCCTAAACGCCCAGGAAGTAGAAACTGACCTAGTAGAATGAGCTGTAATTCTCTGAGGCGGAGTTTTACCCGACTCAACATAGGCAAGATGAATTAAAGATTTCAACCAAGATGCCAAAGAAATGGCAGAAGCTTTCTGGCCTTTCCTAGAACCGGAAAAGATAACAAATAGACTAGAAGTCTTTCTGAAAGATTTAGTAGCTTCAACATAATATTTCAAAGCTCTAACAACATCCAAAGAATGCAACGATTTCTCCTTAGAATTCTTAGGATTAGGACATAATGAAGGAACCACAATTTCTCTACTAATGTTGTTGGAATTCACAACTTTAGGTAAAAATTCAAAAGAAGTTCGCAACACCGCCTTATCCTGATGAAAAATCAGAAAAGGAGACTCACAAGAAAGAGCAGATAATTCAGAAACTCTTCTGGCAGAAGAGATGGCCAAAAGGAACAAAACTTTCCAAGAAAGTAATTTAATGTCCAATGAATGCATAGGTTCAAACGGAGGAGCTTGAAGAGCCCCCAGAACCAAATTCAAACTCCAAGGAGGAGAAATTGACTTAATGACAGGTTTTATACGAACCAAAGCTTGTACAAAACAATGAATATCAGGAAGAATAGCAATCTTTCTGTGAAAAAGAACAGAAAGAGCAGAGATTTGTCCTTTCAAGGAACTTGCGGACAAACCTTTATCTAAACCATCCTGAAGAAACTGTAAAATTCTCGGAATTCTAAAAGAATGCCAAGAAAAATGATGAGAAATACACCAAGAAATATAAGTCTTCCAGACTCTATAATATATCTCTCTAGATACAGATTTACGAGCCTGTAACATAGTATTAATCACAGCGTCAGAGAAACCTCTTTGACGAAGAATCAAGCGTTCAATCTCCATACCTTTAAATTTAAGGATTTCAGATCCTGATGGAAAAAAGGACCTTGTGACAGAAGGTCTGGTCTTAACGGAAGAGTCCACGGTTGGCAAGAGGCCATCCGGACAAGATCCGCATACCAAAACCTGTGAGGCCATGCTGGAGCTACCAGCAGAACAAACGAGCATTCCTTCAGAATCTTGGAGATTACTCTTGGAAGAAGAACTAGAGGCGGAAAGATATAGGCAGGATGATACTTCCAAGGAAGTGATAATGCATCCACTGCCTCCGCCTGAGGATCCCGGGATCTGGACAGATACCTGGGAAGTTTCTTGTTTAGATGGGACGCCATCAAATCTATTTCTGGAAGTTCCCACATTTGAACGATCTGAAGAAATACCTCTGGGTGAAGAGACCATTCGCCCGGATGCAACGTTTGGCGACTGAGATAATCCGTTTCCCAATTGTCTACACCTGGGATATGAACCGCAGAGATTAGACAGGAGCTGGATTCCGCCCAAACCAAAATTCGAGATACTTCTTTCATAGCCAGAGGACTGTGAGTTCCTCCTTGATGATTGATGTATGCCACAGTTGTGACATTGTCTGTCTGAAAACAAATGAACGATTCTCTCTTCAGAAGAGGCCAAAACTGAAGAGCTCTGAAAATTGCACGGAGTTCCAAAATATTGATCGGTAATCTCACCTCCTGAGATTCCCAAACTCCTTGTGCCGTCAGAGATCCCCACACAGCTCCCCAACCTGTGAGACTTGCATCTGTTGAAATTACAGTCCAGGTCGGAAGCACAAAAGAAGCCCCCTGAATTAAACGATGGTGATCTGTCCACCACGTTAGAGAGTGTCGAACAATCGGTTTTAAAGATATTAATTGAGATATCTTTGTGTAATCCTTGCACCATTGATTCAGCATACAAAGCTGAAGAGGTCGCATGTGAAAACGAGCAAAGGGGATCGCGTCCGATGCAGCAGTCATAAGACCTAGAATTTCCATGCATAAGGCTACCGAAGGGAATGATTGTGACTGAAGGTTTCGACAAGCTGCCATCAGTTTTAGACGCCTCTTGTCTGTTAAAGACAGAGTCATGGACACTGAATCTATTTGGAAACCCAGAAAGGTTACCCTTGTCTGAGGAATCAATGAACTTTTTGGTAAATTGATCCTCCAACCATGATCTTGAAGAAACAACACAAGTCGATTCGTATGAAATTCTGCTAAATGTAAAGACTGAGCAAGTACCAAGATATCGTCCAAATAAGGAAATACCACAATACCCTGTTCTCTGATTACAGACAGAAGGGCACCGAGAACCTTTGTAAAAATTCTTGGAGCTGTAGCAAGGCCAAACGGAAGAGCCACAAACTGGTAATGCTTGTCCAGAAAAGAGAATCTCAGGAACCGATAATGATCCGGATGAATCGGAATATGCAGATATGCATCCTGTAAATCTATTGTGGACATATAATTCCCTTGCTGAACAAAAGGCAAGATAGTCCTTACAGTTACCATCTTGAACGTTGGTATCCTTACATAACGATTCAATATTTTTAGATCCAGAACTGGTCTGAAGGGATTCTCCTTCTTTGGTACAATGAAGAGATTTGAATAAAACCCCATCCCCTGTTCCTGAACTGGAACTGGCATAATTACTCCAGTCAACTCTAGATCTGAAACACAATTCAGAAATGCTTGAGCTTTTACTGGATTTACTGGGACACGGGAAAGAAAAAATCTCTTTGCAGGAGGTCTCATCTTGAAACCAATTCTGTACCCTTCTGAAACAATGTTCTGAATCCAAAGATTGTGAACAGAATTGATCCAAATTTCTTTGAAAAAACGTAACCTGCCCCCTACCAGCTGAGCTGGAATGAGGGCCGCACCTTCATGTGGACTTAGAAGCAGGCTTTGCCTTTCTGGCTGGCTTGGATTTATTCCAGATTGGAGATGGTTTCCAAACTGAAACTGCTCCTGAGGTTGAAGGATCAGGTTTTTGTTCTTTGTTGAAACGAAAGGAACGAAAACGATTATTAGCTCTGTTTTTACCCTTAGATTTTTTATCCTGTGGTAAAAAAGTTCCTTTCCCACCAGTAACAGTTGAAATAATAGAATCCAACTGAGAACCAAATAATTTGTTACCCTGGAAAGAAATGGAAAGTAGAGTTGATTTAGAAGCCATATCAGCATTCCAAGTCTTAAGCCATAAAGCTCTTCTAGCTAAAATAGCTAGAGACATAAACCTGACATCAACTCTGATAATATCAAAGATGGCATCACAGATAAAATTATTAGCATGCTGAAGAAGAATAATAATATCATGAGAATCATGATGTGTTACTTGTTGCGCTAAGGTTTCCAACCAAAAAGTTGAAGCTGCAGCAACATCAGCCAAAGATATAGCAGGTCTAAGAAGATTACCTGAACACAGATAAGCTTTTCTTAGAAAGGATTCAATTTTCCTATCTAAAGGATCCTTAAACGAAGTACCATCTGACGTAGGAATAGTAGTACGTTTAGCAAGGGTAGAAATAGCCCCATCAACTTTAGGGATTTTGTCCCAAAATTCTAATCTGTCAGACGGCACAGGATATAATTGCTTAAAACGTTTAGAAGGAGTAAATGAATTACCCAATTTATCCCATTCTTTGGAAATTACTGCAGAAATAGCATTAGGAACAGGAAAAACTTCTGGAATAACCACAGGAGATTTAAATACCTTATCCAAACGTTTAGAATTAGTATCAAGAGGACCAGAATCCTCTATTTCTAAAGCAATTAGAACTTCTTTAAGTAAAGAACGAATAAATTCCATTTTAAATAAATATGAAGATTTATCAGCATCAACCTCTGAGACAGAATCCTCTGAACCAGAAGAGTCATCAGAATCAGAATGATGATGTTCATTTAAAAATTCATCTGTAGGGAGAGAAGTTTTAAAAGATTTTTTACGTTTACTAGAAGGAGAAATAACAGACATAGCCTTCTTTATGGATTCAGAAACAAAATCTCTTATGTTATCAGGAACATTCTGCACCTTAGATGTTGAAGGAACTGCAACAGGCAATGGTACTTTACTAAAGGAAATATTATCTGCATTAACAAGTTTGTCATGACAATCAATACAAACAACAGCTGGAGGAATAGCTACCAAAAGTTTACAGCAGATACACTTAGCTTTGGTAGATCCAGCACTAGACAGCGATTTTCCTGTAGTATCTTCTGACTCAGATGCAACGTGAGACATCTTGCAATATGTAAGAGAAAAAACAACAACATATAAAGCAAAGTTGATCAAATTCCTTAAATGACAGTTTCAGGAATGGGAAAAAATGCCAAAGAACAAGCTTCTAGCAACCAGAAGCAATGAAAAATGAGACTTAAATAATGTGGAGACAAAAGCGACGCCCATATTTTTTAGCGCCAAATAAGACGCCCACATTATTTGGCGCCTAAATGCTTTTTGGCGCCAAAAATGACGCCACATCCGGAACGCCGACATTTTTGGCGCAAAATAACGTCAAAAAATGACGCAACTTCCGGCAACACGTATGAGGCCGGAAACGGAAAAGAATTTTTGCGCCAAAAAAGTCTGCGCCAAGAATGACGCAATAAAATGAAGCATTTTCAGCCCCCGCGAGCCTAACAGCCCACAGGGAAAATAGTCAAATTTTTGAAGGTAAGAAAAAATGATTAAATCAAATGCATTATCCCAAATATGAAACTGACTGTCTGAAAAATAAGGAAAGTTGAACATTCTGAGTCAAGGCAAATAAATGTTTGAATACATATATTTAGAACTTTATAAACAAAGTGCCCAACCATAGCTTAGAGTGTCACAGAAAATAAGATTTACTTACCCCAGGACACTCATCTACATGTTTGTAGAAAGCCAAACCAGTACTGAAACGAGAATCAGCAGAGGTAATGGTATATATAAGAGTATATCGTCGATCTGAAAAGGGAGGTAAGAGATGAATCTCTACGACCGATAACAGAGAACCTATGAAATAGACCCCGTAGAAGGAGATCACTGCATTCAAATAGGCAATACTCTCCTCACATCCCTCTGACATTCACTGCACGCTGAGAGGAAAACTGGGCTCCAACTTGCTGCGGAGCGCATATCAACGTAGAATCTAGCACAAACTTACTTCACCACCTCCATCGGAGGCAAAGTTTGTAAAACTGAATTGTGGGTGTGGTGAGGGGTGTATTTATAGGCATTTTGAGGTTTGGGAAACTTTGCCCCTCCTGGTAGGAATGTATATCCCATACGTCACTAGCTCATGGACTCTTGCTAATTACATGAAAGAAAGTTAGACTTCCGATTGATATTGCAGGAGAGAGATATAGAGGGAAGATATTTGATCTTAGAAATAGAGATAAATGAATCTCGCTATACGCTTTGTAACTTATATGCTCCCAATGAATGTCAACCAGATTTCTGGAATAGACTATTCGCCAAATTAATCAACTTAATAGATACACAACTGATCATTGGAGGAGATTTTAATAGTGTATTTGTTCCTCAATTGGATGGACTGAAAACTAATAGATCAACTAGAGCTAAAAAAGAAGCTAAAATATTATCTAATTTTGTTAAAGGTCTCAAATTAAAAAATATATGGCACATACAACACTCTGATACAAGACTTTTTACATGTAAATCTAAAGCCCATCATACCTTTTCGAGAATAGATATGTTCTTGGTTAGTTAAGGATTATTACGACTAGAAATTAATACGGATATTCATGATATAATCCTATCAGATCACACGATTATTTCTATCCAGTTGGGGAATAAATGGGAAAATCTAGTGGGCAAGTTTTTCTTTCCTTCATTTCTGGTGTCCAATGTCGATTTTTAGAAATTGGATGACTCAAAAATGGAGGGACTATGTTTCCTTTAATAAAGAATACTTGACTAAAATTGAAATATTTTGGGAAGCAGAGAAGGCGTACCTTAGAGGGGAAATAAAACCATATATGGTCAACAGGAAAAGAACGTTTAGACAAAGGGAACTACAATTAACGAATCAACTTAAAAATAAATACATACGATATATAGAACATTCGAATAGAGAGAATTGGAATAGTTAACAGAAAGCTATAACTGAGAGAGAGATTTTCCTAGACCATTGTCAGACACAAGAGGAAATGAAAAAGAAAACACTCTTTGGTAGGTTCTCCCCAAAAACTGCTAAAATGTTAGCCAATCTTGCTAAATCTGTAAAAAAGAATAATTATATTGGAACAATTGTACAAGGGAAATAAATATACCTCCCCAAAGTAGATAAATAGGCTTTTCTTTAATTTCTTCCAAAAAATATTTTCATCTACAGAAGCCAATAAAGAGGCAAAAGAAATGTTTTGGGATAACATCAAATTGCCAAAAATATCTACAGATCAATTATCGTTATTAAATCAAGAGATTACGGAAGAAGAAACTATGCAGGCAATTAAGGAAATATCCTTGGGTAAAGCACCAGGCCCAGATCAGTTACAAGCCGAATTTTACAAAATTCTCTCAGTGGCCAATACATTAACCAAAATGATTAATTTATATTTTATAGACCAACATAAACCTTCTAAAAACTTCTCTGCCTCAAATATTACACTTATACTTAAAAAAGAGAAGGACAATGGATTTATATAGGCCCATCTCACTGTTAAACAACGACTATAAAATCTTAGCAAATATAATAGCTAAACGTTTAAAAAGTGCTATGGGAGACATTATACATCCAGACCAAACGGGCTTTATGCCCGGTAGAACAGCCCAAAAAAATATATGAAAGGCAATGACGCTAATTGAACATGCAATGGCTATGAACAGGATGGAGTCAAAACCAAAAAAAGACTTTGCACTATTAACGGTGGATGACGAAAAAGCCTTTGACCTGTGGGACCATCTATTTACAGCGTTAAGAAGCTTTGGCTTCTCAGGACATTTTTTCAGCTTTATACATTTAATATATCAAAACCCTGTTTCCTTTCTCAATACAAATAATCTCTTCTCACCAGCCATAATCCTACACAAAGGAACAAGACAAGGGTGTACATTATCTCCATTCCTATTTAATATCGCGATAGAACCCTTAGCGGTAAAATGTCATGACAGACTAGAAGGTATAAATATAGGCAATACTAACTCCATACTGCCACTATATGCAGATGATATCTTATTTTATATAATTAACTCGAAAAAGAGCATTCCAATGTTACTAAATATCATAACCAAGTTCAGTAAGTTTGCAGGATATAAGATTAATCTCTCTAAATCAGAGATACTCTGGGTAATTAAAAATAAGGAAAGTCTTGTAGAAAACCCATTCAAAAGAACTGAAAGATATATTAAATATCTGGGAATTATTATTTCTAAAAATCCAGAAGAATGGTATGATACCAACTATATACCTATGTGGCAAAAATGTTTTGCTAATCGGCAAAGATGGAATAAACTACCCTTGATGTTGTCAGCAAAAATAGCGCTAATAAAGATGCGCCTATTTCCAAAAATCTTATTTTTACTACAGAATATTCTAATGTTCTTAAAAAAACTAGATATTCAAAAATGTAATTATAAATGTTCTCATTTTCTTTGGGCTTCATTAAAACCACGTATATCTCTATCAAGATTAATGCATGCTAAAGACAAAGGTGGATTTGCTTTCCCCAACATTAAAGATTACAATCTGTCATGCATGGCTAAAATTGCTATGGATTGGTTAACTGAAGCAAACCATGTTACAAACTATAAAATAGAAGAAGTCATAATTGCTCCATACTCCCTCAAAGCCATACTACACATAAGCCAACCTAAAAACGCCAGAGATTTCACTCTATCATACACTATTTATAATATTATACTAGCATGGAACAAGGTCTGCAAGCTGTTGGAGGTAAACCATAGGTTCTCTAAATATTTACCCATCAGAGGGAACCCCGACTTTGAAACTGGACATGCCTCCTCGACTTTTAGAGCTTGGTCCATTAATAATTTGAACTTATTTATACAGTTACTAGATCCAAAAACTAAACACATCAGAACATTTGGGGTTTTATCTAAAGAATATAACCTAGATAAGAGATCATTTTTTGCCTTCCTACAGTCCAGACATTTTATATACTGTATAGTCAGAAATGTAATGAAGACAGTACATGAACGTTGGGACCGCTTGAGACAATTATTAACAGATATCTCACTGGTAACCATGCATTAACAAATATCTATAGAATCCTAGCTATTAAAGAAGCAGATAGTAAAGTGGAGAAGCTCTATCTTGCATGGAAGTGAGATATCCCAGGATTAACTTGGTATAATTTCAAAAAAGCTTCAGTAGAGTTACAAAGTACTCACCTAATATAGCGACAAGAGAATCACATTATAAACTCCTGAACAGAGCATATCTGACACCAAAGAGAATTGGAAAGTGGAATCCCCAGAATATGGCCTGCTATAGATGCAATTTTCCATCAGCAGATTTATACCATATGTTTTATGTCTGCCCTAAAATACAAAAATTATGGAAGCAAATAGAATATTGGCTAACTAGATTCTTGCCCATTAGGTTAATATTTGAACCCACACAATTTTTTTTTCTATCCCTAGAGGATAAGATCCAAAAAGAAACACTGATTAATACAGCAATATTATTAACAAGACAGATGATATTAAGAGCCTGGAAAGATAAGCAGGCTCCTAGTATTGGTTTTTTTGTGCATAATATAAGATACCAAATGGTATTGGATCAACATGATTCTTTGATTTTTGAAGAAAATAAATTTAAAAGGTTTATGGCAAAATGGGATAAAGTAATTCTGGACCAGTCAAGAGAAGTCCAACTACAGCTTCTAGGGTACTTTCGTAAGTCACGTTTTTTTTATTTTGCAATTGATATTAACAAATAAATATCCTGCATACTGGCGACAGCATCTTTATTAAACCTTTCCTTTTTCTTTTTTTCCCCTACCTCCTCATGTAGCTTGTCTTGTCTATATAAAGATAGTTCTTAGTTAGAGACCTTACAGACACACAAAAAAATTGTTTGCATTGGTCACTGTTTTTTCGGAGAGTTATTTATTGAACTCAATATAGAGATGTGACTGTCTATTTTCTTTTATTTTCTTCAATATAGTGACGCTTTGAATTTTTTTAAGTGTATCAATACTATGGTTAAAAATGATCAAATGTTATTTGTAATAGCGTACATGATTGACTTATTACTTGAAACATTTCTGTATCAATATGAAATTTAAATAAAAATTATATGAAAAAAAGATATTATGAGATTATGGCAGTTATACAGTATTCTTGTACTATGTCTAAATGTTCTCCCCTATTTCTGAGCTATGTTGCTCAGTGGAAGTGAACTTTCAAAAGCTTCTGAGAAGACCATTCAGTGTCTCCCCATTCATTCCAGTCCTTTACTTGGCAAAGAATGAAGCTTTGATAGTTAATGAGGGGGGTCTTTTTCATGGGGGTTGAAAGCTGATTAGACTCAAGAGAAAGAACTGAGAGATAAAGAGGAAGAAGAGATAAAGGGGCTAAAGTGAAGGGCACGTGATGTGAATAATAAGACACAGAGTATTGATGAGGTTCTATACCACAAGGGCTGGAGGGGGACTTTGTGTGTCAGTCACTCTGTTACTGCACCATTCATTCTCCGGTGCTGACATCTGAATAAAACATAGGAAATAATAAAAATAACCATGTCTGCATGATGTGTGTGTGTGTGTGTGGGGGGGGGGTTACAGGATTCTGTAAAGAAAATTAATTCATCACAGAGTATCAGGTCAGGAGAGCCCGAGGGAGATCAGCTTACAGCCCAGTGCCCGCTCCTGCACTTCACTACAAAGGCAGATACATTTCCCAGGCTCTGGGTTCCACTCTGTCTGCTGAGTTCATACAAGTGTGAGAAAGATTAGCAGCTGTGTGGCTTTTAAATACACACACAAATACACAAACAAACAAACACACCACACAAACACACTGCTTGTAGTTACACAGTCAGACACACAAACACACTGCTTGTAGTTACACAGTCACACACACATACAGCTTGTAGTTACACACACACACAGCTTGTAGTTACACAGTCACACACACAAACACACAGCTTGTAGTTACACAGTCACACACACACAGCTTGTAGTTACACAGTCATACACACACATACAGCTTGTAGTTACACACACACACACACACATACAGCTTGTAGTTATACACACACACACACATACAGCTTGTTGTTATACACACATACAACTTGTAGTTACACACACACAGCTTGTAGTTACACACACATATACAGCTTGTAGTTATACACACACACACACACATACAGCTTGTTGTTATACACACACAAACACACAACAACTTGTAGTTACACACACATACAGCTTGTAGTTACACACACACACACAACTTGTAGTTACACACACATACAGCTTGTAGTTACACACACACACACACAACTTGTAGTTACACACACACACAGCTTGTAGTTATACACGCACACACACATACAGCTTGTTGTTATACACACACACAACTTGTAGTTACACACATATACACACACACATACAGCTTGTAGTTACACAGTCACACACACACAGCTTGTAGTTACACACACATATACAGCTTGTAGTTATACACACACACATACAGCTTGTTGTTACACACAAACACAACTTGTAGTTACACACACATACACACACATACAGCTTGTAGTTACACACACACACAACTTGTAGTTACACACACACACAGCTTGTAGTTATACACACACACACATACAGCTTGTTGTTATACACACACACAACTTGTAGTTACACACACATACAGCTTGTAGTTACACACACAACTTGTAGTTACACACACACAGCTTGTAGTTACACACACACAGCTTGTAGTTACACACACACACACACACACACACACATACAGCTTGTAGTTATACACACACACACACAACTTGTAGTTACACACACATACAACTTGTAGTTACACACACATACAACTTGTAGTTATACACACACACAGCTTGTAGTTACACACACACACACACACACACAGCTTGTAGTTACACACACACAGCTTGTAGTTATGCACACACACACAACTTGTAGTCACGCACACACATACAGCTTGTAGTTACACACACACAACTTGTAGTTACACACATATATGCACAGCTTGTACACACAAACACATATGCACAGCTTGTAGTTACACAGTAACACACACATACAGCTTGTAGTTACACACACAGTCACACACACATACAGCTTGTAGTTACACACACACAGCTTGTAGTTACACACATACACAACTTGTAGTTACACACACATACAGCTTGTAGTTACACACACAGACACACAGCTTGTAGTTACACACACACACACACAGATTGTAGTTATACACACACACATACATACAGCTTGTAGTTACACACACACAACTTGTAGTTACACACAGCTTGTAGTTATAGACACACAAACACACCACACACACAGCTTGTAGTTACACACACACTCACAAGCACAACACACACACACTGCTTGCACTTACATACACACACAGCTTGTACTTACATACACACACACATCTAGGGGTCCCTGTAAGGTGTGGAGCTAATCTGGAGGGGACTTTAACCTGGGGAGGAAGAGGCCCGTGGTTGGTGGGTGGAAGCAGAGAAGGGGTGGAACTTAATGCAACCATATTTAAGGGAAAAAGCAGGAAGTCAAGTCACTACTCACTTGATAGAAAACACTGTGTTGACAGCAGCTTGTGCATCTGTGTCTTCGTGCTTTTTCCCTCTCATGCTTATGTATGGCAAATCTGGAGGCCCTATTAGCCCAACTGAGGGATGCAGCTGAGCGTAAAAACCCTACCTGGCTGGAGGGCAGGATCAAGTCCCTGTCAGAGCAGGGTGAAGAAACTGGAGAGGAGCAGGTTGCAGTAAGGTCCTGCTCGGTCCGCAGATTGAAACCTCCCACTCGTTTGAGCCCAGATGGTGGCAGGGTGTTACGGTACCAACAGTGTACCAAGGGTTAATACCAGGGAACAACGTCCTGCATAGGGAATCAGCAATTCACAAACCAGCCAGTTTTCAGGTTTAAACAGAATGACTACTTTATTTGAAGGCAGCACACAGATTTATACACCCTGGCTTCAGGTTACAAAGGGCATTGGTTTAACAGTAAAGCAAACATATGAACAATGCATCAAACCTCTAACAATTGTCTATTGACAGGTAAAACAGATTAACATATTAAGTTAATTAACTAGGGAAGAACGTTTACTCAGACAATCTGATGTTGGGCAGTCTAGTTAACATAATCACACAAGGACACAATCAGTTTACCCAGACAGACTCCTGAGACACAATCAGATCTGAAACATACATAGAATACATCTTATTACATAATATAGGAACAGTTCTTATTAGCTATAAAGTCTTGTATGCCCACTTGGCTTATAGAGTCACAATTGCTCCCACAAGGGGCACTCACACCCTGTACCCATCCTGTATTTATGGATACAGGGTGACATAGACATGGGGTGTCTAGCATATAAAATTCCATATTTCCCTGCAGTCTCTGGGTATCCTTAAGCCCATGTACCTCCAGCCCAAAGAATGTTCCATAACAGGCCCTCCAATGTACAGTGGCGAGATTGGTTTTGTCACACAGGGGCTCTGGAGGATGGAAGAAACACAGCCCCAGTCCTGGGCGTTGGAAGGTGTCAGCGATATCAGCCGCAGGTGGTCACGCGGCCACGGAGGTCGGCAGTGATCCAGATCTGGAGTCTTGTCCCAGTCACGCCGGTAGGAGTCTGGTGCAGGGTAAGAGGGCTGTACATGGCCCAGAGGGGCCTGACAGTGAGGAGCCAGAGATTCAGGGTCGGCAGAGGCTGGAACAGGGCTACGGCCTGGTTGGGCCTGAGGTGGTAAGGGATATGGGGAGTGCGGGTCACAGGCATTCTGGCCCATCCATCACTGCCAGAGATAGCGGCATGGGAATAGGGCAGCAGGTTATTGATTTGGAGAAAGTAGGGCAGGGGGTGGCTGACCATGAATGCCTGTTAGTCAGCATAGTCCCAGGTTGGTTCCTCCTCTATTTATGTAGTAGGTGAAGAAGGAGAGGGCAATCCAGGTTCCCTGGGGGGTATGAGGACTTTGAGGACCTGACCCATTGTTTGGATTCCTCAGGGGACGAAGTGGTCCCTCCTACACCCTATCAGGGTAGGCCTCAAAGTCATCCGAGGGTGGTTGCGAGGGAAGGTCTTCTTGCATGTGGGGATCGGTTGGGGGCTCCGAGTAGGGTTGGCTCTGGGCATGTTTTTGGTGGGAGAGATGTTGGTCTTGTATCTTTGCCCAAGGGTATTTTGTGTTTCAGATGTAAGAGATGAAGAGTCATGGCCGGGGACACAAACGGCTAGATTTAGAGTTCTGCGGCCAAAGGGGTGCGTTAGCTACGCATGCTTTTTTCCCCCCGCACCTTTTAAATACCGCTGGTATTTAGAGTTCACAGAATGGCTGCGTTAGGCTCCAAAAAAGGGAACGTATAGCATATTTACCGCCACTGCAACTCTAAATTCCAGCGGTGCTTACGGACGCGGCCAGCTTCAAAAACGTGCTCGTGCACGATTCCCCCATAGAAAACAATGGGGCCATTTGAGCTGAAAAAAAACCTAACACCTGCAAAAAAGCAGCGTTCAGCTCCTAACGCAGCCCCATTGTTTTCTATGGGGAAACACTTCCTAAGTCTGCACCTAACACTCTAACATGTACCCCGAGTCTAAACACCCCTAGCCTTACACTTATTAACCCCTATTCTGCCGCCCCGCTATCGCTGACACCTGCATATTTTTTTAACCCCTAATCTGCCGCTCCGTACACCGCCGCTACCTACATTATACCTATGTACCCCTAATCTACTGCCCCTAACACCGCCGACCCCTATATTATATTTATTAACCCCTAATATGCCCCCCACAACGTCGCCTCCACCTACCTACAATAATTAACCCCTAATCTCTGACCGAACCGCACCGCTACTATAATAAATGTATTAACCCCTAATCCGCCTCACTCCCGCCTCAATAACCCTATAATAAAAAGTATTAACCCCTAATCTGCCCTCCCTAACATCGCCGACACCTAACTTCAAACATTAACCCCCAATCTGCCGACCGGATCTCACCGCTATTCTAATAAATTTTTTAACCCCTAAAGCTAAGTCTAACCCTAACCCTAACACCCCCCTAAATTAAATATAATTTTTATCTAACGAAATAAATTAACTCTTATTAAATAACTTAATCCTATTTAAAACTAAATACTTACCTGTAAAATAAACCCTAATATAGCTACAATATAAATTATAATCATATTGTAGCTATTTTAGGATTAATATTTATTTTATAGGCAACTTTGTATTTATTTTAACCAGGTACAATAGCTATTAAATAGTTAAGAACTATTTAATAGTTACCTAGTAAAATAATTACAAAATTACCTGTAAAATAAATCCTAACCTAAGTTACAATTAAACCTAACACTACACTATCAATAAATTAATTAAATAAAATACCTACAATTATCTACAATTAAACCTAACACTACACTATCAATAAATTAATTAAATAAAATACCTACAATTATCTGCAATTAAATCTAACACTACACTATCAATAAATAAATTAAATACAATACCTACAAATAAATACATTTAAATAAACTAACTAAAGTACAAAAAATCAAAAAGAACTATTTAAAAAAGAAATATTTACAAACATTAGAAAAATATTACAACAATTTTAAACTAATTACACCTACTCTAAGCCCCCTAATAAAATAACAAAGCCCCCCAAAATAAAAAAAATGCCCTACCCTATTCTAAATTAAAAAAGTTCAAAGCTCTTTTACCTTAGCAGCCCTTAAAAGGACCTTTTGTGGGGCATGCCCCAAAGAATTCAGTCTTGATCCAAGCGGGCAGAAGAGGACATCCGGACCGGCAAACATCTTCATCCAAGCCGCATCTTCTATGTTCTTCAATCCGATGACGACCGGCTGATCTTCAAGACCTCCAGCGCGGATCCATCCATCTTCACCGACGACTTCCCGACGAATGACGGTTCCTTTAAGGGACGTCATCCAAGATGGCGTCCCTCGAATTCCGACTGGCTGATAGGATTCTATCAGCCAATCGGAATTAAGGTAGGAAAATTCTGATTGGCTGATGGAATCAGCCAATCAGATTCAAGTTCAATCCGATTGGCTGATCCAATCAGCCAATCAGATTGAGATCGCATTCTATTGGCTGTTCCGATCAGCCAATAGAATGCGAGCTCAATCTGATTGGCTGATTGGATCAGCCAATCGGATTGAACTTGAATCTGATTGGCTGATTCTATCAGCCAATCAGAATATTCCTACCTTAATTCCGATTGGCTGATAGAATCCTATCAGCCAATCGGAATTCGAGGGACGCCATCTTGGATGACGTCATTTAAAGGAACCGTCATTCGGCGAGTAGGCTTCGGTTGAAGAGGATAGATCCGCGTCGGCTGGGAAGAAGATGGCTCCGCTCCGGAAGAAAGAAGATTGAAGATGCCGCTTGATAGAAGACTTCATCCCGATGATGGACTTCCGACTTCAGCCCGATGATGGAGTTCTTCAGCCACTGCTTGGATCAAGACTTCGGACCCTCTTCTGGACCGATCGCTGAACCCGGTGAGGTACAGACAAGGTAGGGAGATCTTCAGGGGCTTAGTGTTAGGTTTATTTAAGGGGGGTTTGGGTTAGATTAGGTTTATGTGGGTGGTGGGTTGTAATTTTGGGGGGGGGTTATTGTATGTGTTTTTTTTACAGGCAAAAGAGCTGAATTCTTTGGGGCATGCCCCGCAAAGGGCCCTTTTCAGGGCTGGTAAGGTAAAAGAGCTTTGAACTTTTTAAATTTAGAATAGGGTAGGGCATTTTTTTATTTTGGGGGGGCTTTGTTATTTTATTAGGGGGCTTAGAGTAGGTGTAATTAGTTTAAAATTGTTGTAATATTTTTCTAATGTTTGTAAATATTTTTTTATTTTTTGTAACTTAGTTATTTTTTATTTGTTGTACTTTAGTTAGTTTATTTCATTGTATTTATTTGTAGATATTGTATTTAATTAATTTATTGATAGTGTAGTGTTAGGTTTAATTGTAGATAATTGTAGGTATTGTATTTAATTAATTTATTGATAGTGTAGTGTTAGGTTTAATTGTAACTTAGGTTAGGATTTATTTTACAGGTAATTTTGTAATTATTTTAACTAGGTAACTATTAAATAGTTATTAACTATTTAATAGCTATTGTACCTGGTTAATATAATTACAAAGTTGCCTGTAAAATAAATATTAATCCTAAAATAGCTACAATATAATTATAATTTATATTGTAGCTATATTAGGGTTTATTTTACAGGTAAGTATTTAGATTTAAATAGGAATAATTTATTTAATAAGAGTTAATTTATTTCGTTAGAATAAAATTATATTTAACTTAGGGGGGTGTTAGGGTTAGGGTTAGAATTAGCTTTAGGGGTTAAAAAATTTATTAGAGTAGCGGTGAGCTCCGATCGGCAGATTAGGGGTTAATACTATTTATTATAGGGTTATTGAGGCGGGAGTGAGGCGGATTAGGGGTTAATAACTTTATTATAATAGCGGCACGGTCCGGTTGGCAGATTAGGGGTTAATAAGTGTAGGTAGGTAGCGGCGACGTTGGGGGCGGCATATTAGGGGTTGGCGGTGTTAGGGGCAGCAGATTAGGGGTTCATAGGGATAACGTAGGTGGCAGCGGTGTGCGGTCGGCAGATTAGGGGTTAAAAAATTTTAATAGAGTGGCGGCGATGCGGGGGGACCTCGGTTTAGGGGTACATAGGTAGTTTATGGGTGTTAGTGTACTTTAGAGCACAGTAGTTAAGAGCTTTATAAACCGGCGTTAGCCCAGAAAGCTCTTAACTACTGACTTTTTTCTGCGGCTGGAGTTTTGTCGTTAGATTTCTAACGCTCACTTCAGCCACGACTCTAAATACCAGCGTTAGAAAGATCCCATTGAAAAGATAGGATACACAAATGGCGTATGGGGATCTGCGGTATGGAAAAGTCGCGGCTGCAAAGTGAGCATTAGACCCTTTCCTGACTGACTCCAAATACCAGAGGGCGGTAAAAACCAGTGTTAGGAGCCTCTAACGCTGGTTTTGACGGCTACCGCCCAACTCTAAATCTAGCCGAAAAGATGGCAATCTGCATGAGGAATGTGCTGATGGGGTGGACATGATGTCATCAGTGAGTACGGCCAGGGGCCTTGGTCACAGCCAGCGGGGCAAAGTTGGGAGGGGACATTTTAATATGCCTAGAGGTGCTACTGGTAATGATGGCCGATGCAGCCTGGAGGGTCTGGGTTGCCTGCTAGAGGCAGGCAACGTAGAAAATATGGGGCTGAGGATTTTGGGCCGGGTGGAGCAGATGCTACGGCTCCAAAGAGGGGAAGGGGAGGGGCTACGGCTGGTTCACTAGACCTTTCCACTGTACAGAGGGGTGCTGGGTTGTTGGCACCGTTAGGGGGGATGTCACATGTTCCTTTATTACAGGTTCCTATGTAGCAAGTAAATTCATAGGAGATGACTACAGAACCAAGCAGTAGCGGGTTCCAGAGACAAAAGTTTGCAATGGCTGCAACCCAGCTGGGTTGGCCCTTGCGATATACAGGTGCATGGACAAGTGCGTGTGGGTCTGATGTGGTGGGTCAAGGTTTTGAGGAGCAAGGGGGTGTGAATGTATGGGGGGGAATTTATAGTACTATAGTAGCTGGGTTGAGAGATCTATTGGCCAAAATTGAGGGAGCTGGGTTGCTGGGGATCCCGGTGGTGGCCAGTGCATGGGTGCCTCTTGAGGCATCTGTGGGCAGTGCTATCCCCGGGGGTGTCTTTGGTGGTTCATGGAGTTGATGGGGTGTGTTTACCTAAGGGACAGACCAGTTCGGTTGTGGCCACTGCCGCTGTTATTGGTTCGGTCAAGGGGACAGGGGGACCGGTGCTTAAGATAGTGGACGCTGCCTTGTTGCAGTCCTGTCTTTGCTCCATTGTCCCTTTGGGCATGCATCTGACTACGGAATTGAGGGAAAAAATATGGAAGAGGAAATTCATAGAATTGTTTTCCTTCTTGCATTTGGATCAATTCTTGACCTCTGAGAATTCCCTAAATCCCTGAGAATTCCAAAAAAGATTCATAATAAAAAAAAAAGAGGAGGAAGAGCGGAAGAAGCACTACAGGAAGTTACCAAAACTTTCACAAACTGGGTTCAGGCTTTCGTCATCTACGACAATGTGATGGCTGGAAAGTTCCCTGACCAAGGAGCGCCACTCTTCTGCTATTTAGATGAGATAGCGGCTGCACAGAGGACGTACGGGGGGATGGCCTGGTGGGCCTATGATGAACAGTTTTGTCAACGCCTATCTGTTAAGCCAGAGATGTGGTAGGACGATAGGGATATGGGCCTTTGGCTCAAGATCATGACCACACTTCGGTCTGCTCAGCACTTTCGGTTTGGTGCCGGTGGTCAAACGTAAGGGGGACTCTCGGCACCAATCAAAAAAGGATTCTGTTTTGCATTTAATGAGAAGGTGTGCAAATGGAGTTCTTCCTGCAAGTTTCGACACAAGTGCTCAGGGTGCACGGGAGCACATTGCTTCTGTAAAGATAAGGCTGGAGGGAACTCTGAGCTGCCTGAAAAGGGGGGCAACCCCGGTGAGGGTAAGCGCGATGGAATGGTGGCTCACAGGTACGCTAAACAGAGAGGGTGTAAGGACAAGGTGTTGCTATTGTGGCATGGTTTTGAGCTTGGGTTTAAAATACCATCTACTAGGGGGTTGTTCATTTCAAGGGTAATCTAAAATCGGCTAGGGATTGACCCGAGGTGGTGCAAGAAAAACTTGATAAAGAGGTGGCATTAGGGCGCATGGCTGGTCCTTTCCGGAAACCTCTTATTTCTCCTTTGCTTATTTCACCACTTGGAGTGGTCCCTAAGAAGAATCCTGGGAAGTTCAGGAGGATCCACCATCTGTCCTTACCAAAAGGGCGGTCGGTGAATGACGGTATCCCTGAGGAGCTTGCTTCAGTATCTTATACATCCTTTGATTTGACAGTCAAACTGGTGAAGAAGGCTGGCCATTTGGCGTTGTTAGCCAAGATTGATATTGAAGCATCTTTTTGGTTGTTACCAGTTCACCCAACGTCACACTATTTACTGGGCTGTTACTCAATGGGGCCTATTACATAGATCTCTGCCTTTGCATGGGGTGTTCTATCTCATGCTCTCTGTTTAAGTGTTTTAGCACTTTCCAAGAATGAGTGGTTAAGGTTCGGTCAGGTTTTTCGCTGGTGGTCCACTACCTTGATGAATTTTTGTTTGTAGGTCGGCTAGATCGGAAGTTTGTGGTATATTAAGGGACATATGTTATCAAGTGGCAAGGAATTTTGGTGTCCTGATTGCCATGGGAAAAATTGGAAGGCCCTTAATTTTCTGGGTATTACCATTGACTCAGAGGAGTGTAGGTTGCCCCGTGACAAAATAGCTGATGTGGTGCGCATTATTCAAAGATTCCTTGGCATTTCTAAGGTGACTTTGTGGGAAATTCAGTCTCGTTTAGGAAAATTGAATTTCGCATGTAGAATTATCCACATTGGAAGGGTTTTCTGCAGGAGACTATCATTCGCGACAGCCAAGGTACTTAGGCCTCATTATTTTGTGAGGCTAACACAGGAGCTTAAGGGCTAAAAAGCTTGAGTTACACCCTATAATGACACGATCCGTTCCGCAATCTGAGACCAGTAGTTATGAGTTTTACGCAACAAAACTGTTACACAAAACTCAGAACTAAAGTGTTACAAAGTACACTAACACCCATAAACTACCTATTAACCCCTAAACCGATGCCCTCCCGTATCGCAAACACTATTTTAAAGTTATAAACCCCTAATCTGCCTCTCCCATCATCACCCCCACTAATAACATTTATTAACCCCTATTCCGCCACTCCCCGACATCGTTGCCACTATACTAAAGTTATTAACCCCTATTCCCCCGCATCCCAACATCGCCCACACTATAATAAAGATATTAACCCCTATTCTGCCGTCTCCCGACATCGCCACCACTAAATAAAGTTATTAAGCCCCTAAACCTCTGGCCTCACACATCACTACCACTAAATAAACCTATTAACCCCTAAACCACCAGCCCCCCATATCGCCAAAAATGATATTAAACTATTAACCCCTAAACCTAAAAACCCCCTAACTTTAAATAAAAATTACAAGATCCCTATCTTAAAATAAATAAAAACTTACCTGTGAAATTAAAAAGCCTAAGTTTAAGCTATATATTAAACTAACATTCCTATTATACTAAAATTATTTAATTATAAATTAAATTATAAAAAACCTAACCCTACTAAAACAAAATTATATCTACAATTACAAAAAATAAACAATACTAAATTACAAAAAATAACAAACACTAAATTATGAAAAATAACAAACGGAATTATCCAACATAAAAACAATTACACCTAATCCAATAGCCATATAAAAATAAAAAAATCCCCCGAAAATAAAAAAAAACCCTAGCCTACAATAAACTACCAATAGCCCTTAAAAGGGCCTTTTGTAGGGCATTGCCCTAAAGAAATCAGTTCTTTTCCCTGTAAAAAAAAATACAAAGACCCCCAACAGTAAAACCACCACCCAACCAACCCACCAAAATAAAAAACCTAACTCTAAAAGAACCTAAGCTACTCATTGCCCTGAAAAGGGCATTTGTATGGGCATTCATCTTTTTTTCCATTGCCCTTAAAATGACATTTAGCTCTTTTAAAAAAAGTCCTTAACCCTAATCTAAAAAAAAAAACACCCAAAAAAGTTTAAAAAAACCTAACACTAACCACTGACGATCCGCTTACAGTTTTTGAAGTCTGGACATCCAGGCGGCAAGAAGTCTTCATCCATGCGGCGAGGTCGTCATCCATCCAGGCAGCGTCTTCTATCTTCTTCCAGACGGCATCTTCTATCTTCATCCCGGCGGCACGGAGCGGCTCCATCCAGAGAGGAGCATCCTCTTCATACGGTTGCTGCCGTACACTAAATCTTCAATGCAAGGGAGTTTTTTCAAAATGGCGTCCCTTGCATTCCTATTGGCTGATTTGATTTTATAAATTAAAAATCAGCCAATAGGAAGAGAGCTACTGAAATTCTATTGGCTGATTTGAATTTGTAAGCCCAGCCTCTACCCAGTACCCCGGCCATTGGCTCACACACCATCTCCCTGGCAGAAAACCCCCCAAACCTTTTGCCCCAGAGGCATCCGTAAACAAATGTAAGTCCAAATCTAGCACTCCCACCTCTTGCATCATTGTCATACCATTGAATTATTTCAAAAACAGCCACCAAATTATCAAATCCTCCTTATGCTCCTTCCTCAATCTAATCCTATGAAAAGGCATCTTTATCCCTGCTGTAGCCAATGACAATTTTCTCGTACAGACACTGCCAACTGAAATTATCTTACAAGCAAAATTGAGCTTACCAATCAACGACTGAAGCTCTTTCAAACGCAGCTTTTGCTTCCCCAACACGCCTTCAATCGTGGCCATCAAATCCTCCACCATATCCTCAGGTAGACTACACGTCATCCTAACCGTATCAAGGTGGATGCCCAGGAAAATCAAGTTGGTCGTGGGGCCTTCAGACTTTTCTTCCACCACTGGTATTCCAAAATCCTCAGCCACCTCCATGAAGGCTTCCATCAACTTTGCACATACTTCCGATCCCTTTGAACCAACAAACAAAAAATAGTCCAAATAGTGAACTATTGAACAACACGGCACCCTTCTGTTTAACCACCCATTCAACAAAGCAACTATATTTTTTAAAATAAGAACACAAAATTGAACAGCCCATGGGAAGATAGAGATCAACAAACTATGACCCATCAAAAAAGTAACCCAGTAAATGATGACACCTTGGATGCACGGGCAGCAGACAAAAGGGGACTTCAACATCAACCTTCGCCATCAAAGCACCAACCCCAGCCTCGCTCACCAACTCCCCTGCCTTATCAAACTGCCACCAATTCAAGGTCAATGCCATTGTTGACAGACGTCTCCTTTGGCTAAGATAAGTGATGGATCATTCGAAATTGACACTGGACTTTCTTAGGTACCACTCCCAAGGGAAAAATCCTCACATTAGCCAATGGGAGCTCCCCAAAGGGCCCAGCCATCCTACTCAAAGACACTTCTCTCAACAACTTTCCCTGTACCACCTCCGGGAATTCCTTAGCAGACTTCAGGATCCCATGAACCACAAACCCCCCCCCCCTTCAACAAATGGGATCCAAAATATAGAACTAAAACCAGTTTAAATAATTTCTGCATCATGCCGCCAATACCTCCCTTTACCATACCGTTCTAGCCACGGGACCATCCTTTCGACTCTCACTGGTGTCCATGCCCTGTGGACCCAAATCTCCTGGCTTCCCCAACTGTCTGCCCTGCTTGAAGCGCTTGGAAAATACATGGGCTCCCCCGCAACCAGAACATTTGTGTTTATACTTACATGATCCTGCAAACCTACATTGCCCATCATTAAATTGAAAACAGAGTCCTTTCCTGACTGCCGTACTCGCTCCAGCTGCCACTGCTGTACTCACTCCAGCTCCCCCTCCTGCGCCTGCACCCCCTGTTCCATGAAAAGACTGCCCTCCTCTCAGCGGGGTCATCAATCTGACCACCCCCATACATAATAGTAAAGAAAAACAAACCCCATGAGCACAAGGCTTAACAATAAGAGCCGAACAGCCTGATAAATATAAGCTCCACCCCATCTACCGGGACAAAATAAGGAGCCGGGAAACTAACTAATAAAGCGTACTTTTTTAGGGACGCCTAAATACTGTCTTTATATAAATATGGCTGCCATAGTCCCATCACCTATTATTACCCCTTAGATCCCCACTGACCACAAAAGCCTCTTAATGTGCCTACCCCAAGACATCAACAGAAATACAGGCACAGCAGACCCGCCCCCCACCCCTTTTACCCCAACCTGATTAGCCACCTGTCCTCCTCCACCTTCAGTGGCGATGCACCCACATGGTTCCTCCGGGTCCCCCACCACACCCCACGGCCTACCTTCTGCTAGCCTCTGTCCCCTGTTAGGCCTCTTTTGGTTGATCCTCCTGTCCTCCACCTGAATGATGGGTGATGATCTCACCCGGTCCGCCTCCAATCACCTCTCTCTTCGGCAGTGATACATCCTCTGCAGTTGGCGGCCTCTCTGGCATGGGACTCGCTGCATTCACTGCCAGTCCTGCTGATGATGTTCTCCTGCCACTTCCGTCTGGTGCTAGCCTTCCTTCTGCCTCCACGTTCAGGACTTGAACGCTTAGCGGTCTAGCCCTCCTCACTGGCCTGGCCCTCGCCGGCCGTGCTGACCTGCCTCCAACTGCTGTCTCTTCCTCTCTGGTCACCTCCTGGGACACCGTCAGCTGCTCCATCACCCACTCTGTGCCCTTGTCTTTTGCCAGGGCCTGTACAGTCTGAAGCAGGTCCTGAATCCCTTCCATGGCACAGAATGTTGTAACTCTTCCAGGTAATCGAGTGCGAGTAGAAGGTAGCTAGCTTCTGCTCGCACATAATCTCCAGTATTCTTTGGTGCCTTTTCCTGGCCACCCTCACCTCTTATATAGCCCATCCTGGGACCCGCTTCAAGCTCCCACCCCTCATACATAAACATCCTACACAGTGAACAAGTAAGCATGCTCATGAAACGCGTTTGCGTTATAACCTGTCACACTCCAGATTATTTTAGCCTGTGTGCTTGCCTGGCTATTGAGCCAACTTTGTGCTTTTATATTTATGCCTCAATAAAGGATTGATTTTTACTAACGTGAGTCCGAGTGCTGTTGGCTGCTGTGTGCCTCTCCTGGATCCATGTATGTATACTTTAGCATAGTGAGCAGACTTGCCTTGGCTGCATAGCAGCACAGCTGACTTTCCTCTTACACCCATTCTCCTTTGAGCCTTGGCGGGAGACCGGAGTCTTCGCCTTTCTGATTACACAACGTCTGAGGTAGAGAGTGCTCCTGGAACAGTCTACTTGTGTTTCCTACTCCATATCTATACTGGGGTCAAACGCCCCTCCCTTAACTTTGTGTCATCCAGGGCTCCCAGTATTATTAAATTAAGACTGATATACTGTATATATGTGTATGTATATATATGTCTGTATATATGTGTATATATATATATATATGTCTGTATATATGTGTATATATATATATATATATATATATATATGTCTGTATATATGTGTATGTATATATATGTCTGTATATATGTGTATATATATATATATGTCTGTATATATGTGTATGTATATATATATATGTCTGTAAATATGTGTATATATATATATATATATGTCTGTATATATGTGTATGTATATATGTGTATATATATATATGTCTGTATATATGTGTATATATATGTCTGTATATATGTGTATATATATATATATATATATATAAAGATACAAAGAGAAAACTGTTTAAAAGCGCACAAAGAGATCTTGCAATAAATTCAAAATTACCTGATGATTCTCAGGAACACGGCACCATGGAGAGTGGGAGTAGGCGGTAGTGAAGTGTAGCAAGTGCAGCCAAAGCCTGGTCTGTTAACCACGCCAATCAAGTCATATACATCCAAAAAAGTAGGCGCACTATAGCAAAAGAAACTTCTCCTCAAAATGTAAAACACAAATTTATTTTAAAGAGTTAAAAGCATAACAGCATAATCGCTGAGAAGGCACACATAATAAAACAAACACACTAGTTGTGCGGTCGAGACCTTACGCAGACATGTTTCGTGCGCATGCGCACTTGGTCACTGCATGATTGCAGTCTGGATCGCATACACTTTTGTAGCAAATTCTTAAAGGTAAATTACCCTTTTTTAGCAACATTGTGTTTCAAATACCTTGCAACATTGTGTTTCAAATACCTTGCAACATGAATATACGATACACAGTTTAAACCAATTGACTGAAAGATTTTAAAATGGTTTTAACACAAAAATATATACATTTAGATCAGACAGTTAACTTCATAGGTTAGATAGAAATAGTGTTCTCCTTCAATCAAAGTATGAATATTATAACTCGTATATTTAAATGAACAGAGTACTTTCTTTAGATATTTTATCAAACCATATTGGGGCCTATTTATGAAATGTCTTGTGGACCTGATCCAACAGTGCTGATCAGGTCCGCAAGACCTCGCTGAATGCGGAGAGCAATACGCTCTCAGCATTTAACATTGCACCAGGAGCTCATAAGAGCTGCTGGTGCAACGCCGCCCCCTGCTGACTCGCGGCCAATTGGCCACCAGCAGGGAGGTGTCAATCAACCCGATCGTACTTGATCGGGTTGATTTCCGGCGATGAGGCGGACAGGGTTATGGAGCAGTAGTCTTTATACCGCTGCTTCATAACTGGTGTTTCTGGCGAGACTGAAGACTCGCCAGAAACACGGCCCACAAGCTCCGTTCTGAGCTTGATAAATGGGCCCCTTAGTCTTTATAAATTTTATGCCTGTGTATCTTTTATAGATTCTAAACTATTTAGAGGAATTACAGATATAAGTTGGTTTTCCCTTACTTGTACTAAGAGAATATTAAATCTAAGATGATTTGTAAACTTTAAGATATTTCGTTTTTGAAGAAAATTAAGAATAGTGATCTTTTTATCATTGGATAAATAAATCTAGATCTCTTCTCATATTCAATCCTTGTGGATTACTTGTTTTAAAAGAGAAAATCCAGAAAACTTCTCTGGATTTTCTCACTTAAAACAAGTAATCCACAAGGATTGAATATGAAAAGAGATCAGGGGGCCCATTTATCAAGCTCCGAACGGAGCTTGTGGGCCCGTGTTTCTGGCGAGTCTTTAGACCGCTGCTTCATAACCCTGTCCGCCTGCTCTGATGAGGCAGACAGGAATCGCCGGAAATCAACCCAATTGAGTACGATCGGGTTGATTGACACCTCCCTGCTGGCGGCCGATTGGCCGCGAGTCAGCAGGGGGCGGCGTTGCACCAGCAGCTCTTGCGAGCTGCTGGTGCAATGTTAAATGCGGAGAGCGTATTGCTCTCTGCATTCAGCGAGGTCTTGCGGATCTGATCCGCACTGTTGGATCAGGTCCGCAAGACCTTTAATAAATGGGCCCCCTAGATTTATTTATCCAATGATAAAAATATCACTGTTCTTAATTTTCTTCAAAAACTAACGCCTAGATTACGAGTTTTGTAAAGACCCGCGGTGCTAACAAGGCTTTTTTTCCACCGCTCCCTTAAGCCAACGCTGGTAGCAAGTTCTTCCTGAATTGCTCTTCCAGAATAACGCAAAATTAACCAGACTTGTTGTTAGCTGAACTCATCTGATATCACCACAGCGAGGAACACTACTCTAACCGTTCACCTAAAACGCTGAATACAAGTTTAAGGAGAAAATATCAGTTTTTCACAGCAGTCCCATACTTGTCGTTTTACCATCAGGAACCAGAGAATAAACTTGAATTCATACACGGACCATCTAACTGCTACACGATACTGTTGCGAAAACCAAAAGGATACAGGTTCCCAACATATGAGTTATCATTTCACTTTGATACATTAACTGGTTACTTTTGTTTGTACACATCACCGCATTTTTTAACTTTGCTTTATTAACTTCGTTGCCTTATATCTAGTATTAATTACATATGGTGTAATATTAATATATACATTTGGTTTATTAACAATATATCGTTGTTTTTATCTTTGTTATTTAGAATTTGTATTTTATTGATGCCGGCATCATATTTTAATCAATTTAATACTAATGCTTAGAACATTAATTAATTCATCAATTGAGTGTTATTTAATAAATTCAAATTTGATCCAATATATCTACATTCTTTAGGCTCCACTGGTTTTATAGGTTGGTGTATGGTAGTGATCATCAAACCATCTTGAGATATATTTTAGGACTATTTCCATTTATCTAAATTTTTAATTAAGCAACTTTGTTGCCGTTCTCTTATAAACATAATACTTTATAAACAGAATACTCTTTATCAATATTTATTGTGGTTTTCTTTTTTTGTGCTATCAAAATCACCGAAGCTCTCTCCTGCTTGATCTTGGCAATCAGACGAGGGAGGAGAGAAAATGGTGGGAACACATAAGCCAGGCTGAAGGACCAGGGCACTGCTAGAGCATCTATCAGCGTTGCCTGGGGATCCCTTGACCTGGACTCGTAACAAGGAAGCTTGGCGTTCTGACGAGATGCCATCAGATGCAGTTCTGGTTTGCCCCATAGTTGAATCAGCTGGGCAAATACCTCCGGATGGAGCTCCCACTCCCCCGGATGAAAAGTCTGCCAACTTAGAAAATCCGCCTCCCAGTTCTCTACTCCTGGGATATGGATAGCTGAGAGATGGCAAGAGTGAACCTCTGCCCATAGAATTATCTTTGAAACCTCCAACATTGCCAGGGGGCTTCTTGTTCCCCCCTGATGGTTGATAGGCTACAGTCGTGATATTGTCCGACTGAAATCTGATGAACCTGACTGCAGCTAGTTGAGGCCAAGCCTGAAGAGCATTGAATATCGCTCTCAGTTCCAGAATGTGTATCGGAAGGAGGGCTTCCTCCTGAGTCCACGAACCCTGAGCCTTCAGGGAGTTCCAGACTGTGCCCCAGCCCAGAAGGCTGGCATCTGTCATCACTATAGTCCACTCTGGCCTGCAGAAACTCATTCCCCTGGACAGATGAACCCGAGATAACCACCAGAGAAGAGAATCCCTGGTCTCTTAATCCAGATTTAGCAGAGGGGACAAATCTGTGTAGTCCCAATTCCACTGATTGAGCATGCAAAGTTGCAGTGGTCTGAGATGTAGGCGGTGCAAACGGAACTATGTCCATTGCCGCTACCATTAGGCCGATTACTTCCATACACTGAGCCACTGATGGCCAAGAAGTGGAATGAAGAGCACGGCAGGAAGTTAGAAGCTTTGATAACCTGACCTCTGTCAGAAAAAATTTAATTTCTACTGAATCTATCAGTGTTCCTAGGAAGGAAACTCTTGTGAGAGGGGAGAGAGAACTCTTTTCTTCGTTCACCTTCCACCCGTGAGACCTCAGAAAGGGCAGAACAATGTCCGTATGGGACTTGGCGATTTGTATCAGAATGTCGTCTAGGTAAGGAGCCACCGCTATGCCCCGTGGCCTTAGAACCACCAGTAGGGACCCTAAATCCTTTGTAAAGATTCTTGGTGCCGTGGCTAACCCAAAGGGAAGAGCCACAAACTGGTAATGCCTGTCTAAGAAGGCGAACCTGAGGAACTGATGATGATCTCTGTGAATCGGAATGTGGAGATAAGCATCCTTTAAGTCCACGGTAGTCATATAATGACCCTCATGGATCATAGGGAGGATGGTTCGGATAGTCTCCATTTTGAAGGATGGGACCCTGAGAAATTTGTTTAGGATCTTGAGATCCAAGATTGGTCTCAAAGTTCCCTCTTTTTTGGGAACTATAAACAGATTTGATTAGAAGCCCTGCCCCTGTTCCTCCCTTGGAACTGGGTGGATCACTCCCATAACCAGTAGGTCTTGAACACAACGTAAGAATGCCTCTCTCTTTATCTGGTTTACAGATAATTGTGAGAGATGAAATCTCTCCTTTGGAGATGAAGCTTTGAAGTCTGGAAGATATCCATGGGAAGCAATCTCTAATACCCAGGGATCATGGATGTCTCTTGCCCAAGCCTGGGCGAAGAGAGAAAGTCTGCCCCCACTAGATCTGGTCCTGGATCGGGGGCTACTCCTTCATGCTGTCTTAGAGGCAGCCGCAGGTTTCTTGGCCTGCTTCCCCTTGTTCCACGCGTGGTTAGGTCTCCAGACTGATCTGGGCTGGGCAAAATTTCCCTCTTGTTTTGCATTAGAGGAAACTGAAGCTGTGCCACTCTTGAAGTTTCGAAAGGAACAAAAATTATTCTGTTTGGTCCTTAACTTATTGGACCTATCCTGAGGAAGGGCGTGACCTTTACCTCCAGTAATATCAGAAATGATCTCCTTCAGACCAGGCCCGAATAGGGTCTGTCCCTTGAAGGGGATGTTAAGAAGCTTAGACTTTGAAGTAACGTCTGCTGACCAGGACTTAAGCCATAGCACCCTACACGCCAAAATGGTAAAACCTGAATTCTTAGCCGTTAGCTTGGCTAAATGAAAAATGGCGTCAGAAATAAAGGAGTTAGCTAACTTAAGAGCTTTAATCCTGTCTAGAATATCGTCTAACGGGGTCTCCACCTGAAGAGCCTCCTCAAGAGACTCAAACCAAAAGGCCGCTGCAGCAGTAACTGGGGCAATGCATGCAAGAGGCTGGAGAATAAAACCTTGATGTATAAAAATTTTCTTAAGGAGACCCTCCAATTTTTTATCCATAGGATCTAGAAAAGCACAACTGTCCTCGATGGGGATAGTTGTACGCTTAGCTAGGGTAGAGACTGCTCCCTCCACCTTAGGGACCGTCTGCCAAAAGTCCCGTATGGTGGCATCTATGGGAAACATCTTTTTGAAAGCAGGAGGGGGAGAGAACGGCACACCTGGTCTATCCCATTCCTTAGTAATAATTTCCGAAAACCTGTTAGGGACTGGAAAAACATCAGTGTTAACAGGCACTGCAAAGTATTTGTCCATTTTACACAATTTCTCTGGAACCACAATGGGGTCACAGTCGTGCAGAGTCGCTAAAACCTCCCTAAGCAATAAGCGGAGGTGTTCAAGCTTAAATTTAAACGCTGTTATCTCAGAATCAGACTGAAGTAACGCCTTCCCTGAGTCTGAAATGTCACGCACAGATAGAAGCTCACCTACCTCGGCTTCTGAGTATTGTGAGGGTATATCGGACATAGGCAATAAAGCGTCAGAAATCTCTGTATTAGTTCTAGCCCCAGAGCTGTCTCGCTTTCCTTGTAGCCCTGGCAGTTTGGAGAATACCTCTGTGAGGGTAGCATTCATAACTGCCGCCATGTCCTGTAAGGTAAAAGAATTAGACGCGCTAGATGTACTTGGCGTCACTTGAGCGGGAGTTATAGGTTCTGACACATGGGGAGAGTTAGATGGCATAATCTCCCTCTTTTCAGTCAGAGAATCCCCTGGAGATAAATCTATAAGCGCCATAATATGGTCTTTATAGTTTATAGAAATTTCAGTACATTTGGTACACATTCTAAGAGGGGGTTCCACAATGGCTTCCAAACATATTGAACAAGGAGTTTCCTCTATGTCAGACATGTTTAACAGACTAGTAATGAGACAAGCAAGCTTGGAAAACACTTTAATAAAGGTGAAACAGCAATTAATCAAAAACGTTACTGTGCCTTTAAGAGAAAAAAATAGCACTTAAACTGCAAAACAGTGAAAAATACAGTAAAATCTTTGAAATTTTTACAGTGTGAGGGCTTCCTCCTGAGTCCACGAACCCTGAGCCTTCAGGGAGTTCCAGACTGTGCCCCAGCCCAGAAGGCTGGCATCTGTCGTCACTATAGTCCACTCTGGCCTGCAGAAACTCATTCCCCTGGACAGATGAACCCGAGATAACCACCAGAGAAGAGAATCCCTGGTCTCTTAATCCAGATTTAGCAGAGGGGACAAATCTGTGTAGTCCCAATTCCACTGATTGAGCATGCAAAGTTGCAGTGGTCTGAGATGTAGGCGGTGCAAACGGAACTATGTCCATTGCCGCTACCATTAGGCCGATTACTTCCATACACTGAGCCACTGATGGCCAAGAAGTGGAATGAAGAGCACGGCAGGAAGTTAGAAGCTTTGATAACCTGACCTCTGTCAGAAAAAATTTAATTTCTACTGAATCTATCAGTGTTCCTAGGAAGGAAACTCTTGTGAGAGGGGAGAGAGAACTCTTTTCTTCGTTCACCTTCCACCCGTGAGACCTCAGAAAGGGCAGAACAATGTCCGTATGGGACTTGGCGATTTGTATCAGAATGTCGTCTAGGTAAGGAGCCACCGCTATGCCCCGTGGCCTTAGAACCACTAGTAGGGACCCTAAATCCTTTGTAAAGATTCTTGGTGCCGTGGCTAACCCAAAGGGAAGAGCCACAAACTGGTAATGCCTGTCTAAGAAGGCGAACCTGAGGAACTGATGATGATCTCTGTGAATCGGAATGTGGAGATAAGCATCCTTTAAGTCCACGGTAGTCATATAATGACCCTCATGGATCATAGGGAGGATGGTTCGGATAGTCTCCATTTTGAAGGATGGGACCCTGAGAAATTTGTTTAGGATCTTGAGATCCAAGATTGGTCTGAAAGTTCCCTCTTTTTTGGGAACTATAAACAGATTTGATTAGAAGCCCTGCCCCTGTTCCTCCCTTGGAACTGGGTGGATCACTCCCATAACCAGTAGGTCTTGAACACAACGTAAGAATGCCTCTCTCTTTATCTGGTTTACAGATAATTGTGAGAGATGAAATCTCCCCTTTGGAGATGAAGCTTTGAAGTCCGGAAGATATCCATGGGAAGCAATCTCTAATACCCAGGGATCCTGGATGTCTCTTGCCCAAGCCTGCGCGAAGAGAGAAAGTCTGCCCCCACTAGATCTGGTCCTGGATCGGGGGCTACTCCTTCATGCTGTCTTAGAGGCAGCCGCAGGTTTCTTGGCCTGCTTCCCCTTGTTCCACGCGTGGTTAGGTCTCCAGACTGATCTGGGCTGGGCAAAATTTCCCTCTTGTTTTGCATTAGAGGAAACTGAAGCTGTGCCACTCTTGAAGTTTCGAAAGGAACAAAAATTATTCTGTTTGGTCCTTAACTTATTGGACCTATCCTGAGGAAGGGCGTGACCTTTACCTCCAGTAATATCAGAAATGATCTCCTTCAGACCGGGCCCGAATAGGGTCTGTCCCTTGAAGGGGATGTTAAGAAGCTTAGACTTTGAAGTAACGTCTGCTGACCAGGACTTAAGCCATAGCACCCTACACGCCAAAATGGTAAAACCTGAATTCTTAGCCGTTAGCTTGGCTAAATGAAAAATGGCGTCAGAAATAAAGGAGTTAGCTAACTTAAGAGCTTTAATCCTGTCTAGAATATCGTCTAACGGGGTCTCCACCTGAAGAGCCTCCTCAAGAGACTCAAACCAAAAGGCCGCTGCAGCAGTAACTGGGGCAATGCATGCAAGAGGCTGGAGAATAAAACCTTGATGTATAAAAATTTTCTTAAGGAGACCCTACAATTTTTTATCCATAGGATCTAGAAAAGCACAACTGTCCTCGATGGGGATAGTTGTACGCTTAGCTAGGGTAGAGACTGCTCCCTCCACCTTAGGGACCGTCTGCCAAAAGTCCCGTATGGTGGCATCTATGGGAAACATCTTTTTGAAAGCAGGAGGGGGAGAGAACGGCACACCTGGTCTATCCCATTCCTTAGTAATAATTTCCGAAAACCTCTTAGGGACTGGAAAAACATCAGTGTTAACAGGCACTGCAAAGTATTTGTCCATTTTACACAATTTCTCTGGAACCACAATGGGGTCACAGTCGTGCAGAGTCGCTAAAACCTCCCTAAGCAATAAGCGGAGGTGTTCAAGCTTAAATTTAAACGCTGTCATCTCAGAATCAGACTGAAGTAACGCCTTCCCTGAGTCTGAAATGTCACGCACAGATAGAAGCTCACCTACCTCGGCTTCTGAGTATTGTGAGGGTATATCGGACATAGGCAATAAAGCGTCAGAAATCTCTGTATTAGTTCTAGCCCCAGAGCTGTCTCGCTTTCCTTGTAGCCCTGGCAGTTTGGAGAATACCTCTGTGAGGGTAGCATTCATAACTGCCGCCATGTCCTGTAAGGTAAAAGAATTAGACGCGCTAGATGTACTTGGCGTCACTTGAGCGGGAGTTATAGGTTCTGACACATGGGGAGAGTTAGATGGCATAATCTCCCTCTTTTCAGTCAGAGAATCCCCTGGAGATAAATCTATAAGCGCCATAATATGGTCTTTATAGTTTATAGAAATTTCAGTACATTTGGTACACATTCTAAGAGGGGGTTCCACAATGGCTTCCAAACATATTGAACAAGGAGTTTCCTCTATGTCAGACATGTTTAACAGACTAGTAATGAGACAAGCAAGCTTGGAAAACACTTTAATAAAGGTGAAACAGCAATTAATCAAAAACGTTACTGTGCCTTTAAGAGAAAAAAATAGCACTTAAACTGCAAAACAGTGAAAAATACAGTAAAATCTTTGAAATTTTTACAGTGTGAGTAAGGGACTAAAGCAACATTGCACCCACTTGCAAATGGATGATTAACCCCTTAGGCCCCAAACATGATTGAAAAACGTTAAAAAACGTTAAAAGTCAATTGAGCACCATGCCACAGCTCTGCTGAGGCTCCTATCTGCCCTTAAATATGATTTTGTGCAGCAATAACCACTTTGAAATGGTTCTCAGATGCCAGAGGACTCTTCTAGGGAAGCTGGATGTCTCAGGATGAATTAAAACTGCGCAGTTAGAGCGCTAAAATAGGCCCCTCCCACCATGCACTGGATGTCAGAGGGGCCTTAAGAAAATACTCCTAGGAGTATCTGACTAGCCATGTGGAAACTAGGCCCCAAATAAAGACTTATCTCCCTCTGAGAAAGAACGTCCTATTTATGAAATCATGTAAACGTTTTGTCACTAAGCAATATGAATATTAACATGAGTATTACCCTGTTATGTAAGCATGATCCCAGTCGATGTTAAATCACTGCATCAGGCTTACCTCAAATACACAAGGCTCTGTCAGCATTTTCTAGAACTTATTCATCTCTCTAGAAAAAAAAATACTGAACATACCTCAAAGCAGGTAATCTGCAGACCGTTCCCCCAACTGAAGTTTTCCCATATTCTTCAGTTATGTGTGAGAACAGCAATGGACCTTAGTTACAAACGGCTAAGATCATCAAATCTCCAGGCAGAATTCTTCTTCTAATTTCTGCCTGAGAGTAAAACAGTACAACGCCGGTACCGTTTAAAAATAACAAACTCTTGATTGAAGGTAAAACTACACTAAGACACCACATATCTCTTGATACTTCCTTTCTTGTCGAGAGTTGCAAGAGAATGACTGGGGGTGGCAGTTAGGGGAGGAGCTATATAGACAGCTCTGCTGTGGGTGTCCTCTTGCAACTTCCTGTTGGGAAGGAGAATATCCCACAAGTAATGGATGAACCCGTGGACTGGATACACCTTACAAGAGAAACATAATTTATGTAAGAACTTACCTGATAAATTAATTTCTTTCATATTGGCAAGAGTCCATGAGCTAGTGACATATGGGATATACAATCCTACCAGGAGGGGCAAAGTTTCCCAAACCTCAAAAGGCCTATAAATACACCCCTCACAACACCCACAATTCAGTTTAACGAATAGCCAAGCAGTGGGGTGATAAAGAAAGGAGCGAAAGCATCAACAAAGGAAATTAGGAAATAATTGTGCTGTATACAAAAATCATAACCACAATAAAAAAGGTGGGCCTCATGGACTCTTGCCAATATGAAAGAAATGAATTTATCAGGTAAATTCTTACATAAATTATGTTTTCTTTCATGTAATTGGCAAGAGTCCATGAGCTAGTGACATATGGGATAGCAATACCCACTATCACAAGAGTCACTAGAGAGGGAGGGAATAAAATAAAAAACATAATTTATGTAAGAACTTACCTGATAAATTCATTTCTTTCATATTAACAAGAGTCCATGAGCTAGTGACGTATGGGATATACATTCCTACCAGGAGGGGCAAAGTTTCCCAAACCTTAAAATGCCTATAAATACACCCCTCACCACACCCACAAATCAGTTTAACGAATAGCCAAGAAGTGGGGTGATAAGAAAAAAAGTGCGAAGCATATAAAATAAGGAATTGGAATAATTGTGCTTTATACAAAAAAATCATAACCACCACAAAAAAGGGTGGGCCTCATGGACTCTTGTTAATATGAAAGAAATGAATTTATCAGGTAAGTTCTTACATAAATTATGTTTTCTTTCATGTAATTAACAAGAGTCCATGAGCTAGTGACGTATGGGATAATGACTACCCAAGATGTGGATCTTTCCACACAAGAGTCACTAGAGAGGGAGGGATAAAATAAAGACAGCCAATTCCTGCTGAAAATAATCCACACCCAAAATAAAGTTTAACAAAAAACATAAGCAGAAGATTCAAACTGAAACCACTGCCTGAAGAACTTTTCTACCAAAAACTGCTTCAGAAGAAGAAAATACATCAAAATGGTAGAATTTAGTAAAAGTATGCAAAGAGGACCAAGTTGCTGCTTTGCAGATCTGGTCAACCGAAGCTTCATTCCTAAACGCCCAGGAAGTAGATACTGACCTAGTAGAATGAGCTGTAATTCTTTGAGGCGGAATTTTACCCGACTCAACATAGGCAAGATGAATTAAAGATTTCAACCAAGATGCCAAAGAAATGGCAGAAGCTTTCTGGCCTTTCCTAGAACCGGAAAAGATAACAAATAGACTAGAAGTCTTACGGAAAGATTTCGTAGCTTCAACATAATATTTCAAAGCTCTAACAACATCCAAAGAATGCAATGATTTCTCCTTAGAATTCTTAGGATTAGGACATAATGAAGGAACCACAATTTCTCTACTAATGTTGTTGGAATTCACAACTTTAGGTAAAAATTCAAAAGAAGTTCGCAACACCGCCTTATCCTGATGAAAAATCAGAAAAGGAGACTCACACGAAAGAGCAGATAATTCAGAAACTCTTCTAGCAGAAGAGATGGCCAAAAGGAACAAAACTTTCCAAGAAAGTAATTTAATGTCCAATGAATGCATAGGTTCAAACGGAGGAGCTTGAAGAGCTCCCAGAACCAAATTCAAACTCCAAGGAGGAGAAATTGACTTAATGACAGGTTTTATACGAACCAAAGCTTGTACAAAACAATGAATATCAGGAAGAATAGCAATCTTTCTGTGAAAAAGAACAGAAAGAGCGGAGATTTGTCCTTTCAAAGAACTTGCGGACAAACCCTTATCTAAACCATCCTGAAGAAACTGTAAAATTCTCGGTATTCTAAAAGAATGCCAAGAAAAATGATGAGAAAGACACCAAGAAATATAAGTCTTCCAGACTCTATAATATATCTCTCGAGATACAGATTTACGAGCCTGTAACATAGTATTAATCACGGAGTCAGAGAAACCTCTATGACCAAGAATCAAGCGTTCAATCTCCATACCTTTAAATTTAAGGATTTCAGATCCGGATGGAAAAAAGGACCTTGTGACAGAAGGTCTGGTCTTAACGGAAGAGTCCATGGCTGGCAAGATGCCATCCGGACAAGATCCGCATACCAAAACCTGTGAGGCCATGCCGGAGCTATTAGCAGAACAAACGAGCATTCCCTCAGAATCTTGGAGATTACTCTTGGAAGAAGAACTAGAGGCGGAAAGATATAGGCAGGATGATACTTCCAAGGAAGTGATAATGCATCCACTGCCTCCGCCTGAGGATCCCGGGATCTGGACAGATACCTGGGAAGTTTCTTGTTTAGATGAGAGGCCATCAGATCTATCTCTGGAAGCCCCCACAATTGAACAATCTGAAGAAATACCTCTGGGTGAAGAGACCATTCGCCCGGATGCAACGTTTGGCGACTGAGATAATCCGCTTCCCAATTGTCTACACCTGGGATATGAACCGCAGAGATTAGACAGGAGCTGGATTCCGCCCAAACCAAAATTCGAGATACTTCTTTCATAGCCAGAGGACTGTGAGTCCCTCCTTGATGATTGATGTATGCCACAGTTGTGACATTGTCTGTCTGAAAACAAATGAACGATTCTCTCTTCAGAAGAGGCCAAAACTGAAGAGCTCTGAAAACTGCACGGAGTTCCAAGATATTGATCGGTAATCTCACCTCCTGAGATTCCCAAACTCCTTGTGCCGTCAGAGATCCCCACACAGCTCCCCAACCTGTGAGACTTGCATCTGTTGAAATTACAGTCCAGGTCGGAAGAACAAAAGAAGCCCCCTGAATTAAACGATGGTGATCTGTCCACCACGTTAGAGAGTGCCGAACAATCGGTTTTAAAGATATTAATTGATATATCTTCGTGTAATCCCTGCACCATTGGTTCAGCATACAGAGCTGAAGAGGTCGCATGTGAAAACGAGCAAAGGGGATCGCGTCCGATGCAGCAGTCATAAGACCTAGAATTTCCATGCATAAGGCTACCGAAGGGAATGATTGAGACTGAAGGTTTCGACAGGCTGTAATCAATTTTAGACGTCTCTTGTCTGTTAAAGACAAAGTCATGGACACTGAATCTATCTGGAAACCCAGAAAGGTTACCCTTGTTTGAGGAATCAAAGAACTTTTTGGTAAATTGATCCTCCAACCATGATCTTGAAGAAACAACACAAGTCGATTCGTATGAGACTCTGCTAAATGTAAAGACGGAGCAAGTACCAAGATATCGTCCAAATAAGGAAATACCACAATACCCTGTTCTCTGATTACAGACAGAAGGGCACCGAGAATCTTTGTGAAAATTCTTGGAGCTGTAGCAAGGCCAAACGGTAGAGCCACAAATTGGTAATGCTTGTCTAGAAAAGAGAATCTCAGGAACTGATAATGATCTGGATGAATTGGAATATGCAGATATGCATCCTGTAAATCTATTGTGGACATATAATTCCCTTGCTGAACAAAAAGCAATATAGTCCTTACAGTTACCATCTTGAACGTTGGTATCCTTACATAACGATTCAATAATTTTAGATCCAGAACTGGTCTGAAGGAATTCTCCTTCTTTGGTACAATGAAGAGATTTGAATAAAACCCCATCCCCTGTTCCGGAACTGGAACTGGCATAATTACTCCAGCCAACTCTAGATCTGAAACACAATTCAGAAATGCTTGAGCTTTCACTGGATTTACTGGGACATGGGAAAGAAAAAATCTCTTTGCAGGAGGTCTCATCTTGAAACCAATTCTGTACCCTTCTGAAACAATGTTCTGAATCCAAAGATTGTGAACAGAATTGATCCAAATTTCTTTGAAAAAACGTAACCTGCCCCCTACCAGCTGAACTGGAATGAGGGCCGTACCTTCATGTGAACTTAGAAGCAGGCTTTGCCTTTCTAGCAGGCTTGGATTTATTCCAGACTGGAGATGGTTTCCAAACTGAAACTGCTCCTGAGGACGAAGGATCAGGCTTTTGTTCTTTGTTGAAACGAAAGGAACGAAAACGATTGTTAGCCCTGTTTTTACCTTTAGACTTTTTATCCTGTGGTAAAAAAGTTCCTTTCCCACCAGTAACAGTTGAAATAATAGAATCCAACTGAGAACCAAATAATTTGTTTCCCTGGAAAGAAATGGAAAGTAGAGTTGATTTAGAAGCCATATCAGCATTCCAAGTCTTAAGCCATAAAGCTCTTCTGGCTAAGATAGCCAGAGACATAAATCTAACATCAACTCTAATAATATCAAAAATGGCATCACAGATGAAATTATTAGCATGCTGGAGAAGAATAATAATATCATGAGAATCACGATTTGTTACTTGTTGCGCTAGAGTTTCCAACCAAAAAGTTGAAGCTGCAGCAACATCAGCCAATGATATAGCAGGTCTAAGAAGATTACCTGAACATAGATAAGCTTTTCTTAGAAAAGATTAAATTTTTCTATCTAAAGGATCTTTAAACGAGGTACCATCTGACGTAGGAATGGTAGTACGTTTAGCAAGGGTAGAAATAGCCCCATCAACTTTAGGGATTTTGTCCCAAAATTCTAACCTGTCAGGCGGAACAGGATATAATTGCTTAAAACGTTTAGAAGGAGTAAATGAATTACCCAATTTATCCCATTCCTTAGCAATTACTGCAGAAATAGCATTAGGAACAGGAAAGACTTCTGGAATAACCGCAGGAGCTTTAAAAACCTTATCCAAACGTATAGAATTAGTATCAAGAGGACTAGAATCCTCTATTTCTAAAGCAATTAGTACTTCTTTAAGTAAAGAGCGAATAAATTCCATCTTAAATAAATATGAAGATTTATCAGCATCAATCTCTGAGACAGAATCCTCTGAACCAGAAGAGTCCAAAGAATCAGAATGATGGTGTTCATTTAAAAATTCATCTGTAGAGAGAGAAGATTTAAAAGACTTTTTACGTTTACTAGAAGGAGAAATAACAGACAAAGCCTTCTTTATGGATTCAGAAACAAAATCTCTTATGTTATCAGGAACATTCTGCACCTTAGATGTTGAGGGAACTGCAACAGGCAATGGTACATCACTAAAGGAAATATTATCTGCTTTAACAAGTTTGTCATGACAATTATTACAAACAACAGCTGGAGGAATAGCTACCAAAAGTTTACAGCAGATACACTTAGCTTTGGTAGATCCAGCAGGCAGTGGTTTTCCTGTAGTATCTTCTGGCTCAGATGCAACGTGAGACATCTTGCAATATGTAAGAGAAAAAACAACATATAAAGCAAAATAGATCAAATTCCTTATAAGACAGTTTCAGGAATGGGAAAAAAATGCCAAACATCAAGCTTCTAGCAACCAGAAGCAAATGAAAAATGAGACTGAAATAATGTGGAGACAAAAGCGACGCCCATATTTTTTGGCGCCAAATAAGACGCCCACATTATTTGGCGCCTAAATGCTTTTGGCGCCAAAAATGACGCCACATCCGGAACGCCGACATTTTTGGCGCAAAATAACGTCAAAAATGACGCAACTTCCGGCGACACGTATGACGCCGGAAACGGAAAAGAATTTTTGCGCCAAAAAAGTCCGCGCCAAGAATGACACAATAAAATGAAGCATTTTCAGCCCCCGCGAGCCTAACAGCCCACAGGGAAAAAAGTCAAATTTTTGAGGTAAGAAAAAATATGATAATTTAAAGCATAATCCCAAATATGAAACTGACTGTCTGGAAATAAGGAAAGTTGAACATTCTGAGTCAAGGCAAATAAATGTTTGAATACATATATTTAGAACTTTATAAATAAAGTGCCCAACCATAGCTTAGAGTGTCACAGAAAATAAGACTTACTTACCCCAGGACACTCATCTACATGTTTGTAGAAAGCCAAACCAGTACTGAAACGAGAATCAGTAGAGGAAATGGTAAATATAAGAGTATATCGTCGATCTGAAAAGGGAGGTAAGAGATGAATCTCTACGACCGATAACAGAGAACCTTATGAAATAGACCCCGTAGAAGGAGATCACTGCATTCAATAGGCAATACTCTCCTCACATCCCTCTGACATTCACTGCACGCTGAGAGGAAAACCGGGCTCCAACTTGCTGCGGAGCGCATATCAACGTAGAATCTAGCACAAACTTACTTCACCACCTCCCTTGGAGGCAAAGTTTGTAAAACTGATTTGTGGGTGTGGTGAGGGGTGTATTTATAGGCATTTTAAGGTTTGGGAAACTTTGCCCCTCCTGGTAGGAATGTATATCCCATACGTCACTAGCTCATGGACTCTTGTTAATTACATGAAAGAAACAGCCATATTCCGCTGAAAAAATTAATCCACAACCCAAAAAAATAAGTTTATTTTCATTTTTGAAAGAAAAAACTTAAATCAAAAGCAGAAGAATCAAACTGAAACAGCTGCCTGAAGAACTTTTCTACCAAAAGCTGCTTCCGAAGAAGCAAATACATCAAAACGGTAGAATTTAGTAAGTGTATGCAAAGAGGACCAAGTTGCCGCTTTGCAAATCTGATCAACTGAAGCTTCATTCTTAAAAGCCCACGGAGTGGAGACTGATCTAGTAGAATGAGCTGTAATTCTCTGAAGTGGAGCCTGACCCGACTCCAAATAAGCTTGATGAATCAAAAGTTTCAACCAAGAAGCCAAGGAAATAACAGAAGCCTTTTGACATTTACTAGGACCAGAAAATAAAACAAATAGACTGGAAGTTTTCCTGAAATCTTTAGTAGCTTCCACATAATATTTCAAAGCTCTTACCGCATCCAAAGAATGTAAGGATCTTTCCAAAGAATTATTAGGATTAGGACACAAGGAAGGGACAACAATTTCTCTACTAATGTTGTTAGAATTCACAACCTTAGGTAAAAATTGAAAAGAAGTCAGCAAAACTCCCTTATCCTGATGAAAAATCAGAAAATGAGACTCACAAGAAAGAGCAGATAACTCAGAAACTCTTCTAGCAGAAGAGATGGCCAAAAGGAACAACACTTTCCAAGAAAGTACTTTAATGTCCAAAGAATGCATAGGTTCAAATGGAGGAGTAAAGCCTTCAGAACCAAATTAAGACTCCAAGGAGGAGAAATTGATTTAATAACAGGCTTAATACGAACTAAAGCCTGTACAAAACAGTGAATATCAGGAAGTATAGCATACTTTCTGTGAAATAAAACAGAAAGAGCGGAGATTTGTCCTTTCAAGAAACTTGCAGACAAACCCTTATCCAAACCATCCTGAAGAAACTGTAAAATTCTAGGAATTCTAAAAGAATGCCAGGAGAATTTATGAGAAGAACACCATGAAATGTAAGTCTTCCAAACTCTATAATAAATCTTTCTAGAGACAGATTTACGAGCTTGTAACATAGTATTAATCACTGAGTCATAGAAACCTCTATGACTTAGTACTAAGCGTTCAATTTCCATACCTTCAAATTTAATGATTTGAGATCCTGATGGAAAAACGGACCTTGAGATAGTAGGTCTGGCCGTAACGGAAGTGGCCAAGGCGGTCAACAGGACATCCTAACCAGATCCGCATACCAAAACCTGTGTGGCCATGCTGGAGCCACCAGCAACACAAATGATTGTTCCATGATGATTTTGGAGATCACTCTTGGAAGGAGAACTAGAGGCGGGAAAATGTAAGCAGGATGATAACACCAAGGAAGTGTCAGTGCATCCACTGCTTCCGTCTGATCATTCTTGGACCTGGACAGGTATCTGGGAAGTTTCTTGTTAGATGAGAGGCCATGAGATCTATCTCTGGAAGACCCCACATCTGAACAATCTGAGAAAACACATCTGGATGGAGAGACCACTCCCCTGAATGTAAAGTCTGGTGGCTGAGATAATCCGCCTCCCAATTGTCTACACCTGGGATATGCACCGCAGAGATTAGACAGGAGCTGGATTCCGCCCAGCTCCTTCATAGCTTGGGGACTGTGAGTCCCACCCTGATGATTGACATATGCCACTGTTGTGATATTGTCTGTCTTAAAACAAATGAACGGTTCTCTCTTTAACAGAGGCCAAAACTGAAGAGCTCTGAGAATTGCACGGAGTTCTAAAATATTTATTGGTAATCTCGCCTCTTGAGATTTCCAAACCCCTTGTGCTGTCAGAGATCCCCAAACAGCTCCCCAACCTGAAAGACTCGCATCTGTTGTGACCACAGTCCAGGTTGGCCGAACAAAAGAAGCCCCTTGAACTAAATGATGGTGATCTATCCACCATGTCAGAGAGTGTCGTACATTGGGATTTAAGGATATTAATTGTGATATCTTTGTATAATCCCTGCACCATTGATTCAGCATACAAAGCTGTAGAGGTCTCATGTGAAAACGAGCAAAGGGGATCGCGTCCGATGCTGCAGTCATGAAACCTAAAACTTCCATGCACATAGCCACTGAAGGGAATGACAGACTAAAGGTGCCGGCAGGCTGCAACCAATTTTAAATGTCTCTTGTCTGTTAGAGACAGTGTCATGGACACTGAATCTATCTGGAAGCCTAAAAAGGTGACCCTTGTCTAAGGAATCAAGAAACTTTTTGGTAAATTGATCCTCCAACCATGTTCCCGAAGAAACAACACTAGTTGATTCGTGTGAGATTATGCAGTACGTAAAGACTGAGCTAGTACCAAGATATCGTCCAAATAAGGAAACACCGCAATAGCCTGTTCTCTGATTACAGAGAGTAGGGCACCCAGAACCTTTGAAAAGATTCTTGGAGCTGTTGCTAGGCCAAATGGAAGAGCAACAAATTGGTAATGCTTGTTTAGAAAAGAGAATCTCAGCAACTGATAATGTTCTGGATGAATCGGAATATGAAGGTATGCATCCTGCAAGTCTATTGTGGACATATAATGTCCTTACTGAACAAAAGGCAGAATAGTCCTTATAGTCACCATCTTGAAAGTTGGTACTCTTACATAATAATTCAAAGCAAATATCTGTAAGGACAGAAGAGAGAGAGGCGCCTTATGGGACAGTATCACTCGTCACAAAAAGGATAAAGAACACACAACAGCCCAAAGCCGGGGTACTCACAAGAGTTGCGGCATAACAGTATGCCTCACAGCACAGGACGGGACCTTATTCGCCCGACAGACAAGCCAGCAGGAGAGAGCCCGGGAGTCCAGGACCCAATCAGCAGCCGCTGACAACAGAACGTCACAGGATAGCCGTCCGTGGTGCGTCCAATCACCGGTGACCCAGTTAGAGAGACAGGCAGGCGGACCAACCAGAAAACAGCAAGCGAAGAGCGGGGATATCACAATAAAAGGATTTTATTTTAAAACCATAAGTTAAAACATATGCATGATATGATATCCAGAACTGGTCTGAATACATTTTCCTTCTTTGGGACAATGAATAGATTTGAATAAAACCCAAACCTTGTTCCTGAAGAACTGGCATGATTACCCCTGAAGACTCCAGGTCTGAAACACACTTCAGGAAAGCCTGAGCTTTTACTGGATTTGCTGGGATACGTGAGAGAAAAAATCTTCTCACAATAGATCTTACTCTGAAACCCATTAGATACCCTTGAGACAATGCTCTGAATCCATTAATTTTGGACAGATTTTATCCAAATATCCTTGAAAAACCTTAATCTGCCCCGTACCAGCTGAGATGGAATGAGGGCCGCACCTTCATGTGGACTTAGGGGGTGACTTTGGTTTCCTAAATGGCTTGGATTTATTCCAATTTGAGGGAGGCTTCCAATTGGAAGCAGATTCCTTGGGGGGAGGATTGAGGTTTTTTTTTTATTCTGACGAAAGGAACGAAAATGGTTAGAAGCCTTAGATTTACCCTTAGGCTTCTTTTTTTTTCTTTTTTTTTAAGCATACATTATTTATTTATTTATTTATTTATTTATTTATTTATTTTTTAAAGAAGGAAAACTAAAACAAATTACCATAACAACAGGTAAAATAAATAAATACACATTGCAACTTAATATTAACTACAGATGATAAAAAATGAACTGGGGAATTACATTTTGAGTTTAAATGTCACTTAATAAAGATTTACAGGTTGTTCTGTAAAACATGAAGTAGTGACAAAAATGTCTGCCCCCAGCATTATACTGTGTGAGAACAGGGCAATAAAAGTTTATCAAGTGATTATGGCATGTAATGAGATAGGAAATTAACAAGTGTTTTCTTTTTCTTTTTTTTTAATTTAAACATTGCCAATATACAATACAATAAGCAAAAATCAAGACGTTCATCATAACATAGGGCATTATAAACAGAATTGATATCTTCTCGTCATAAGCCTATTTAGGGAGTGATGATCTGATTAACACCAGAAAAAAAAAACGTTAGAAATAAAAACTGTAAGTATAATTGTATTTCTGTCCTGGAAAAACAATAAACTCTTAAATTAAACACAAATAAGTGTCAATGTATTTTTTTCGAAATAAGACTAAAAATAATTAAATTAGAACAAAACAAAAAAATAAAAAATAAAAATTTTCAAGGATAGGAAAAAGGAATCTCCGGGCCCGCAAGGTACTACCTTATGATTTATAGCTCCTACTTCTATAATTTTATGGTATATCTCTAAAGTTTCTAATCCAAGAGCTGGGGAAAACTTGTAACAGAACTAATTCAGCAAAGCTGGTAGAGGAGACGAATGGAGACAGAATCCACCGCTGAAGCTGTAATGGGTAAGACTTGATAATAGGATCCCAACTCTACCAAAAATATCTTAATTCTTTTCTCTGAAGCCTGGGATAAATAAAAAGACTCATATATAATTTGGGATTGTATCCCTTTAAGAATTAACCCTAGGCTGGGAGCACTCTTAGCAATCCAGGATTTGAAAAGATTATATCTAACAGTAAGTATGATAGTGTTTAATATCCGGGTTTTTGAGTCTGTCCTGGGATTAAGAACCAGACAGACTATATCTTCCAGGGAAAACAAGTAAGCCCCATTATAAAGTCTATTGAACCAGTATTGAATTTTCTGCCATAGCTGTTTTATTTTGGGGCAATGCCATATCATATGTAAAAGATCAGCCTTACCATACGAGCAACGCAGGCATTCAGCTCCTTTAAAAGGGTAAAATTTGGCTAGCCTAAGAGGTGATAAATAAAATTTATTCAATAATTTGACATGAGATTCGTTCCAGCTTACCGAAATAGGGTAACTGGCTACCATCTCCAGACTATGGGAAATCTTCTCCTGATCAATCGTAGGGATATAAGGGCGCCAGGAATTAACTAATTTCCCCCCCGCCAGTATGCCCTGTTTAGTGAGCAAGATATCATAGATAAGGGGGATAGATGTATCTCCAGCTATAAATTTTTGGATACAGACCTTGATCTCGGACCACTCCAACCTAATTGATGAATACCAACTTTGAGAACTAACATGTTACGGTACCAACAGGATACCAAGGGTTAATACCAGGGAACAGCGTCCTGCATAGGGAATCAGCAATTCACAAACCAGCCAGTTTTCAGGTTTAAACAGAATGTCATTTATTAAAGGCTATGCCTAGTATTTATGCAGGTCTGACCCCCCCCCCCCCCCAGATGGGGGTTGAAAGACTGTTGTACATTACATGGAGGGAACAAGCCCTTTGACATGATACAATAGAATTATATTACTTAAACACTTCAACCACAAGACACTCTTGGCTCTTCTTATCACTTAGGCGTTTTCTCTCTGAGGGTGATCAAAAAATGGAATTCTTATCACTAACTAAATTATGGTTGGAGCCAGCAACTTGTGTTTAGAAAATAGTTTCTTAAAGCTAAACACAGTTAACTCCTTCAGTCCTGACAGAAGGGTCTGTCACATAGCTCCCCCCTTGTGGAACACTCCGGCAGACCCGGCTTGACCCTTTTGCGGGTCAACCTGGGGATGACCGGACTAGGAGGTGGTAGGCATGTCAGTTTGCTGGGACAATCCATCTGTATTCCCGTTATGAGAGAGAATTCCTGTCCATACAAACAAGGGTTCAAATTCCTCAGTGCCCAGACCAGGGCCAAACAGTCCTTCAAAATCCCATCAGCTTCTTTACGAGTTTTCTGTACCTGCTCTTTATAGGTATCCACAATCCCTTCATACTGACATAGGGTGCCCTTGAGTTGCTGCACCTCACTATGAGCCAGCGTCAGCTTCTCCTCAAGTGTCGCTAAGTTTGTCTTTAAGGTTTCATGTCCCACTCTCAAGCTGGTGTTTTCTGCAGTCTGTCGGTGCAGCTTGTCTAGCAGAGATTCACGTTCTAAACATGCTTTTTCCTCTGCGCTCCTCTTCTCCTTCATCAGCGCATTGTAACGGGACCTCCACATATCAATAGCGGATAGAGATTTACTGAGCTCAGCGTCCTGGGGCTTAGCAGCAGGTGGGTCAGTCTCTGCTGCACGGATCTGGGCACGGGTAGTCACAGGGTTAACATCAGCGGGACCCATAGGAGCGTAGGCAGAAACAAGGGGGGCCAAGTCATTTCCAAGAAGAACATCAGCAGGTAAGTCCTTCTTGACCCCCACATTCACAGGTCTAGCGCCCACTCCCCAATCCAAATGTACCCTGGCAACAGGTAGGCTGAACACATCGCCCCCTGCTACCCTCACAGCCACAGTGTCTCCAGTGTACTGTTTCTCAGACACCAAGTTCTTTTGAAGCAAGGTCATGGTAGCACCAGTATCCCGTAGACCACTGACCTTCTTCCCATTCACTTTAACCAGTTGCCGGTTATTCCGGTGGGCAGCTTGCACAAGGTTTGCCTCATGTAGGATGCTCCAGCATTCTTGTGCCTCTACGTAGCGGGCCGCAGGCTGAGGATTACGTGGGATTCCGCCAGCGGGTCTTCTCCAGGACTGCGCTTGGTTCGCTGCGTTTAGGGGACACTCTGGTCTTTTGTGCCCTAGTTGCTTACATCTAAAGCACCGAATAGGTTGTGAGTAGCACCGCAAATTGAACAGGGCTCTCTGAGGGTAGTTCGTGGCCGGAGGCCGTGTGGTATAGCGGTGCGCCGGGGTTTGGTAACTGGCAGCTGCTGGGGTGACTGGGGGTCTGTACTCCACTCTAGCAGGGGGCTTAGTGGTAGCAGTGTCCAGTTTGCGGGCATCCGTATACTCATCTGCCAAGCGAGCCGCTTCCTGCAGGGTGGAGGGTTTACGGTCCCGAACCCACTCTCGAACTCCTGCGGGTAACTTGTCGAAGCAATGTTCCAACAGGAATAGCTGCAGCACCTCTTCCCCAGATATGGCTTGGCACCCTGCTATCCAGTGAGCTGCTGTGCGGTGCACCTTACATGCCCACTCAAGGTAGGAATCTCCAGCTAATTTAACAGTGTCTCTGAACCGCCTCCGGTATGCCTCCGGTGTAACCGCATACCTGGAGAGCAGAGCCTCTTTTATAGTATTATAATCCCCGACTTCCTCATCTGGAATGGCCCGAAAAGCCTCACTGGCCCGGCCGGATAATTTTCCAGATAATATCGTGACCCAGTCCTCTGCGGGTACCTTGTGTAGTGCACATTGCCTCTCAAAATCCGCAAGGTACCCATCAATCTCTCCTTCTGTTTCCAGGAAGTTTTTAAAAGCTGCAAAATTTACTTTTCTCTTTTCCATCTTAGTCAGTATTGTAATAATCCCCCTCTTCCTGAGGTTACTGGCTTGTGTAGTTGCTCTTCTGGGCGATAAGGTTCATTCCGTCACTTGCCACCAATTGTTACGGTACCAACAGGATACCAAGGGTTAATACCAGGGAACAACGTCCTGCATAGGGAATCAGCAATGCACAAACCAGCCAGTTTTCAGGTTTAAACAGAATGTCATTTATTAAAGGCTATGCCTAGTATTTATGCAGGTCTGACCCCCCCCCAGATGGGGGTTGAAAGACTGTTGTACATTACATGGAGGGAACAAGCCCTTTGACATGATACAATAGAATTATATTACTTAAACACTTCAACCACAAGACACTCTTGGCTCTTCTTATCACTTAGGCGTTTTCTCTCTGAGGGTGATCAAACAATGGAATTCTTATCACTAACTAAATTATGGTTGGAGCCAGCAACTTGTGTTTAGAAAATAGTTTCTTAAAGCTAAACACAGTTAACTCCTTCAGTCCTGACAGAAGGGTCTGTCACATAACATAATGGCGGATTTGAAAGTATGCAAAACAATTCCCCATATTCAGGGAAAATTTTGAAGAGATCACTTCCCAAGGTACCCTTAGGCTTCTTATCCTGAGGCAGAAAAACTCCCTTCCCCCAGTGACAGTTGAAATAATAGAATCCAACTGAGAACCAAATAAATTATTACCTTGGAAAGAAAGCGATAGTAATCTAGATTTAGATGTCATATCAGCATTCCAAGAGTTAAGCCACAAAGCTCTTCTAGCTAATATAGCTAAAGACATGGATCTAACATCAATTTTGATAATATCAAAAATGGCATCACAAATAAAATGATTAGCATATTGCAGTAAGCGAATAATGCTAGATAAGTCAGAATCCAATTCCTGTTACGCTAAATTCTCCAACTAGAAAGTTGATGCAGCCGCAACATCAGCCAAAGAAATTGCAGATCTGAGAAGATGATCTGAATATAAATAGGCCTTCCTTAGATAAGATTCAAGCTTCCTATCTAAAGGATCCTTAAAGGAAGTACTATCTTCCATAGGAATAGTAGTACGTTTAGCAAGAGTAGAAATAGCCCCACCAAGTTTGGGGATTTTTTCCCAAAACTCTATAGATTTTGCTGGTAAAGGATACAATTTTTTAAACCTTGAAGAAGGAATAAAAGAAGTACCTGGCTTATTCCATTCCTTAGAAATCATATCAGAAATAGCCTCAGGAATAGGAAAAACCCCTGGAGAAACCACAGGAGGTTTAAAAACAGCATTTAAATGTTTATTAGACTGAACGTCAATAGGACTGGTTACCTCAATATCCAAAGTAATTAATACTTCCTTTAATAAAGAACGCATATACTCTATTTTAAATAAATAAGTAGATTTGTCAGTGTAAATGCCTGAGGAAGGATCTTCTGTATCAGATATATCCTCATCAGAAGAGGATAAATTATTATGTTGTTGGTCATTTGAAATTTCATCAACTAAATGAGAAGTTTTAAAAGACCTTTTACATTCATTAGAAGGTGGAAATGCAGACAAAGCCTTCAGGATAGAATCAGAAACAAATTCTTTAAAATTTACAGGTATGTCATGCACATTAGAAGTTGAAGGAACTGCAACTGGCAATGTACTATTACTGATGGATACACTATCTGCATGTAAAAGTTTATCATGACAACTATTACAAATGACATTCGGCTAAATAATTTCTACAATTTTACAACAAATGCGCTTAGCTTTGGTAGAACTGATGTCAGGCAGCAATGTTCCAGCAGAAACTTCTGAGGCAGGATCAGATTGAGACATCTTGCAAAATGTAAGAGAAAAAACAACATATAAAGCAAAATTATCTATTTCCTTATATGACAGTTTCAGGAATGGGAAAAAAAATGCAAATAGCATAGCCCTCTGCTAGAGAAAAAAGCAAGAGCCAAACATCAATGGGGTATTGAAATAATGAAAAAGTTTGGCGCCAAGTATGACGCACGCGTAACTTAAACTTTTTTGGTGCCAAAAATAACCGGAAATTACACACTCGCGTCACTAATGACGCAACCGTGTTAAAGGTCTCGGCATCAAGTATGACGCCAGAAATGACGAAGTTATTTTTGCGCCAAGAATGATGCAATAAAGTTTAGCATTTGACGCACCCGCGGGCCTAATACCGCCCACAATTTGCAAGAAGTAGTCAATTGAAAAAAAGACTAAACCCCAGGTAAGAAATACATTTCTATAAAAAAATGTTTATATTCCCCAAATATGGAACTGACAGTCTGCAGAAGGAAATTCATGAACCTGACTCATGGCAAATAAGTACAATACATATATTTAGAACTTTATATAAATGCATAAAGTGCCAAACCATAGCTGAGGTGTCTTAAGTAATAAAAAACATACTTACCAAAAGACACCCATCCACATATAGCAGATAGCCAAGCTAGTACTAAAACAGTTATCAGTAGAGGTAATGGTAAATTGAGAGTATATCGTCGATCTGAAAAGGGAGGTAGGAGATGAATCTCTACGACCGATAACAGAGAACATATGAAATAGACCTCCGTTAGGGAAATCATTGTATTCAATAAGTGATACTCCCTTCACGTCCCTCTGACATTCGCTGCACTCTGAGAGGAATTGGGCTTCAACAATGCTTATCATTGCATATCAACGTAGAAATCTTAGCACAAACTTACTTCACCACCTCTATAGGAGGCAAAGTTTGTAAAACTGAATTGTGGGTGTGGTGAGGGGTGTATTTATAGGCATTTTGAGGTTTGGGAAACTTGCCCCTCCTGGTAGGATTGTATATCCCATATGTCACTAGCTCATGGACTCTTGCCAATTACATGAAAGAAAATCCGATTGGTTGATTTAATCAGCCAATCGAATTGAACTTCAATCCGATTGGCTGATTGGATGAGCCAATAGAATGCAAGGTCAATTCTATTGTCTCATCCAATCAGCCAATCGGATTGAAGTTCAATCCGATTGGCTGATTAAATCAACCAATTGGAATTTTCCTACCTTATCAGCCAATCAGAATTCGAGGGACACCATCTTGGATGACATCATTTAAAGGAACCTTCATTCGGACTTAGGACATCGTACAAAGAGGATGGCTCCGCGTTGGATGGATTCAAGATGGCTCCGCTCCGGTTGATAGAAGATTGAAGATGCCGCTTGGATGAAGACATCTGCCACTTGGAGGACCTCTTCTGCCCCGATCGGATGAAGACTTCTGCCGCTCCAGATGTCAACTTCTGGCCCATCGGTGCCCGGCTGGGTGAACACGGCTCCAGGTAGGGTGATCTTCAGGGGGGGTAGTGTTAGGGTTTTTTTAAGGGGGGATTGGGTGGGTTTTAGAGTAGGGGTATGTGGGTGGTGGGTTGTAATGATGGGGGGGGGATTGTATTTTTATTTACAGGTAAAAGAGCTGATTACTTTGGGGCAATGCCCCAGAAAAAGCCCTTTTAAGGGCTGGTAAAAGAGCTGATTACTTCTTAATTTAGGATCGGGTAGGGCATTTTATTATTTTGGGGGGGCTTTTTTATTTTATTAGGGGGCTTAGATTAGGTGTAATTAGTTTAAACTTCTTGTAATTCTTTTTTTTTTTTGTAATTTAGTGTTTGTTTTTGTACTATAGTTTAGTTTATTTAATTGTATTTTAGTTTACATAATTGTAGTTAATTTATTTAATTAATTTATTGATAGTGTAGTGTTAGGTATATTTGTAACTTAGGTAAGGATTTATTTTACAGGTAATTTTGTAATTATTTTAACTAGGTAGCTATTAAATAGTTATTAACTATTTAATAGCTATTGTACCTAGTTATAATAAATACAAAGTTTCTTGTAAAATAAATATAAACCCTAAAATAGCTACAATGTAACTATTAGTTATATTGTAGCTATATTAGGGTTTATTTTATAGATAAGTATTTAGTTTTAAAAATAATTAATTTATTTAATGATAGTAAATTTATTTCATTTAATTTAAATTATATTTAAGTTAGGGGTGTTAGGGTTAGACTTAGGTTTAGGGGTTAATAACTTTATTATAGTAGCGACAATGTTAGGGGCGGGAGATTAGGGGTTAATAATTGTAGGTAGGTGGCGGGGATGTTAGGGAGGGCAGATTAGGGGTTAATAAAATTTATTATAGTGTTTGCGAGGCAGGAGCGCGGCGGTTTAGGGGTTAATACATTTATTATAGTGGCGGCGATGTCCGGTTGGCAGATTAGGGGTTAATAAGTGTAGGTAGGTGGCGGCGACATTGGGGGGGGGCAGATTAGGGGGTAATAAATATAATATAGGTGTCGGCGATGTTCGGGGCAGCAGATTAGGGGTTCATAGGTATAATGTAGGTTGCGGCGGTGTCCGGAGCGGGAGATTATGGGTTAAAAAAATTTATTATAGTGTTGGCGATGTGGGGGGGCCTCGGTTTAGGGGTTCATAGGTAGTTTATGGGTATAAGTGTACTTTATAGCACAGTAGTTAAGAGCTTTATGTTCCGGCGTTAGCCCATATAACTCTTAACTACTGACTTTTTTTTTGCGGTTGAAGTCTTGTCGGTAGAGGCTCTACCGCTCACTTCTTCCAAGACTCGTAATACCAGCATTAGGCAAATCCCATTGAAAACATAGGATATGCAATTGACGTAAGGGGATCTGCGGTAGCCTCGAGTCGCGGAAAGAAAGTGAGCGGTAGACCCTTTCCTGCCTGACTCGTAATACCAGCGTTAGATAAAAAGCAGCGTTAGGACCCCTTAACGCTGCTTTTTAAGGCTAACGCAGAACTCGTAATCTTAGTACAAGTAAGGGAAAACCAACTTATATCTGTAATTCCTCTAAATAGTTTAGAATCTAAAAAAGATACACAGGCATAAAATTTATAAAGACTAAATGGTTTGATAAAATATTTAAAGAAAGTACTCTGTTCCTTTAATTATACGAGTTATAATATTCATACTTTGATTGAAGGAGAACACTATTTCTATCTAACCTTTGAAGTTAACTGTCTGATCTAAATGTATATATTTTTGTGTTAAAACCATTTTAAAATCTTTCAGTCAATTGGTTTAAACTGTGTATCGTATATTCATGTTGCAAGGTATTTGAAACACAATGTTGCTAAAAAAAAGGGTAATTTACTTTTAAGAATTTGCTACCAAAGTATATGCGATCCAGACTGCAATCATGCAGTGACCAAGTGCGCATGCGCACGAAACATGTCTGCGTAAGGTCTCGACCGCACAACTAGTGTGTTTGTTTTATTATGTGTGCCTTCTCAGCGATTATGCTGATATGCTTTTAAAGGGACAGTCTAGGCCAAAATAAACTTTCATGATTCAGATAGAGCATGTAATTTTAAATAATTTTCCAATTTACTTTTATCACCAATTTTGCTTTGTTCTCTTGGTATTCTTAGTTGAAAGCTTAACCTAGGAGGTTCATATGCTATTTTCTTAGACCTTGAAGCCCTCCTCTTTCAGATTGCATTTTAACAGTTTTTCACCACTAGAGGGTGTTAGTTCACGTATTTCATATAGATAATACTGTGCTCGTGCACAAGAAGTTATCTGGGAGCAGGCACTGATTGGCTAAACTGCAAGTCTGTCAACAGAACTGAAAAAAGGGGCAGTTTGCAGAGGCGTAGATACAAGATAATCACAGAGGTTAAAAGTATATTATTATAACTGTGTTGGTTATGCAAAACTGGGGAATGGGTAATAAAGGGATTATCTATCTTTTAAAAGAATAAAATTCTAGTGTAGACTGTCCATTTAACTCTTTAAAATAAATTTTTACATTTTGAGGAGACGTTTCTTTTGCTATAGTGCGCCTACTTTTTTGGATGTATATATATATATATATATATATATACACAGTATATATGTGTGTGTGTATGTATGTATGTATGTGTGTGTGTATATATATATATATATATATATATATATATATATATAGTATATATAATGTGTGTGTGTATATATGTGTATATATATGTATGTAGATGTATATTTAGGTATGTGTGTGTGTGTGAACATATATATCTATTAATTAAGTATCATTAGCTAGTCACAATATTAGTATTATCATCATTATTTTTATTCATTTTTATTAGTATTATCATCATTATAATATTCACACGGGCAGCAGATAGAGAAGGGTGAAATGTAAATAATTGTATATTAGTATTACACAAGGAGGTGTACAATGTGCCTGTCACATGCTGTTTCTCTGTACAGTAATTTATACTGTGACTTATTGCCTCATGCTAGGAAATAGCACAAACCTTCCTGACTCTCTCTTTCCACCACAGGCTTTCTAGGTCAGGTGTCAGTGTGATTTATTGCCAGAAGCAACCTCAGTATTAGGGATATGTGAGGCAGAGCCGCCAATAAATAATCACATGGCTTCCCCCCTGGCACCTCTGCACAGCCCACCATATTGTCTCATTATCAAACAAATGTCACTGTCACCCTTATAGAGGCAGGACCCCAGCTTGTGTAACCTGACAGCTAAACTACAGGGAGCCCTAGCTGTATCTCTGGCCTTAAAAGAATACTTACCTGGCAGGGGAGTCTTAGCCATGATCACTAAGATATACCATATATATGTTCTGTGAAACAGACAGTAAACCATAGGACTAGATTAATAAATACTCGTGAGGTTGCTGAATTACCAAGTTGTAAAAGCAAGAACATGCTTGTACTGTAAGTCATTGAACCTAGATTAACCTGCCTTTCCGAGCGTTTCCTAATTGGGCGCTCCCTGCTTTTAACAGCTATAGATGCCAGTAACCATTTTGTGGGTGGAGCTGTGTTTATTGGAAGGGATTGTGGGATTTTTTGGGTGATCTGTGGGTGTGTCAGGGCAGTTTGTGGGTTTTTCTGGGTGGTATGTGGGTGTGTCAGGGCAGTATGTGGGTGTGTCAGGGCAGTATGTGGGTGTATCAGGGCAGTATGTGGGTGTTTGTGGGTGTGTCAGGACAGTTTCTGGGTGTTTCTGGGTGGTGTGTAGGTGTGTCAGGACAGTTTGTGGGTGTTTCTGTGTGGTATGTGGGTGTGTCAGGGCAGTTTCTGGGTGTTTCTGGGTGGTGTGTAGGTGTGTCAGGACAGTTTGTGGGTGTTTCTGGGTGGTCTGTGGGGGTGTCAGCACAGGGCCGTTTGTGGGTGTTTCTGGGTGATCTGTGGGTGTGTCAGGACAGTTTCTGTTTTTTTTCTGGGTGGTATGTGGGTGTGTCAGGGCAATTTGTGGGTTTTTCTGGGTGGTATGTGGGTGTGTCAGGGCAGATTGTGGATGTTTCTGGGTGGTCTGTGGATATGTCTGTTTGTGGATGCCTGTTTGTGCATGTCTGTTTGTGCATGTCTGTTTGCTCATGTCTGTTTGTGCATGTCTGTTTGCGCATGTCTGTTTGCTCATGTCTGTTTGTGCATGTCTGTTTGCTCATGTTTGTTTGTTCATGTCGGTTCGTGGATTTCTTTTTTTGAATGTCTGTGCATGTCTATTTATGTTTGTTTATGCTTGTCTGTTTGCGCATGTCATTTTGTGCATGTCTGTTTGTGCATGTCTGTTTGTGCATGTTTGTTTGCTCATGTCGGTTGTGTATTTCTTTTTTTGAATGTCTGTGCATGTCTATTTATGTTTGTTTATGCTTGTCTGTTTGCGCATGTCATTTTGTGCATGTCTGTTTGTGCATGTTTGTTTGCTCATGTCGGTTTGTGCATGTCTGTGCATTTTTGTTTGCTCATGTCGGTTGTGTATTTCTTTTTTGCATGTCTGTGCATGTCTATTTATGTCAGTTTATTCTTGTCTGTTTGCTCATGTCATTTTGTGCATGTCTGTGCATGTCTGTTTGTGCATGTCTGTTTGCTCATGTCATTTTGTGCATGTCTGTTTGTGCATTTTTGTTTGCTCATGTCGGTTGTGTATTTCTTTTTTGCATGTCTGTGCATGTCTATTCATGTCCTTTTGTGCATGTCTGTCTGTGCATGTCATTTTGTGCATGTCTGTTTGTGCATGTCTGTTTGTGCATGTCTGTTTGTGCATGTCTGTTTGTGCATGTCTGTTTGGTCATGTTTCCCCAGTAGTAACATTACTGATTAGCCTACTAGGCCTGTCTGCTTCCATGGTTGAGCAGGTCCTGCTGCAGGGTGTGCTGGGAGGAACATGAATAGTGCTGTCAGGGCCGGATTGGGCAGCCGGGATACCGGGAAAAATCCCGGTGGGCCGCCGGCCGGCCGACAGCTCAGCTGGGCTTGCTCAGCTGCTGCAGAGACTGAGAGCAGCACATTTTTTATGCGGGCGGCTAATTGATTTTTTTTTTGCCCTGATCAGACAGTGGGGCTGTTAGGCTGCCACTAGTTTCCTTTGCTAGTTTGCTCTGCAGCCCACCACACTGGTTCAAAGTCAAACAAACAAAATATATATATATTTTTTTTATTTTATTATTTTTTTTTGTGCGCAATTTTTTTTAAAAATGATTTCCCGCAATTTTTTACCCGCCCGGCACAGGTGAGTGAGTGACAGGCAGGCAGTGACGTCAGCACCCGCCGTCACGTGACCCACTTGCCACTTATTCTGACTCCTGAGCGTTACACGACCACAGCCTTCACACACGCGGCTGCAGCACTGAGCACTCACAGTTGAACCAGCCCGCCGGTGACACTAAACTCTGCAGAGAGGCTGTCTGAGCCAGATCGCACTGAGTCTGCAGATGGGCGGTAAGTAAGCAGGGTTTGTGCACACAATGCATTGCTCAATGCTTACCACCAGTTACCACTCAGTGACCGCTCACATGTTCCACTCACTATAAACTACCCCGGCATCCTGAGTCCATACTCTGTTACAGTACAGAGTATGGAGGATGCAGCGCAGGGGTAGTTTATAGTGAGTGGAACATATCATATACTCTCCAGTTACACCATAAAGTACGTGGATGGGAATATCTAGGCAGTAGTGTGTCATGACATTGCGCCTGAGTTGGGGGCATCATGTTTTTTGGGGGGCACGCATCATTTTATTGCAGGGGAGATCTGAGGCATAATTTTATTGCTGAGGGCATCGTTTTTTGCAGGGGGGCTGGGGGCATCATTTTATTGCAGGGGGACTGGGCATCATTTTATTGCTGGGGGCATCATTTTATTGCAGTGGGGCTGGAGCATCATTTTATTGCAGGGGGGCTAGGGGCTTCATTTTATTGCTGGGGGCATCATTTATTGCAGTTGGGATGGGGCATTATTTTATTGCAGGGGGACTGGGGTTTAATTTTATAGCTGGGGGCATCATTGCAGGGGGGCTGGGGGCATAATTTTATTGCAGGGGGGCTGGGGGCATAATTTTATTGCAGGGGGACTGGGCTTCATTTTATTGCAGGGGGGCTTCATTTTATTGCAGGGGGCTGGGGACATCATTTTATTGCAGGGGGCTGGGGACATCTTTTTATTGCTGGGGGCATCATTTTATTGCTGTGGGGATGGGGCATCATTTTATTGCTGTGGGGATGGGGCATCATTTTATTGCAGGGGGATGGGGCATCATTTTATTGCAGGGGGGATGGGGCATCATTTTATTGCAGGGGGGATGGGGCATCATATTTTTGCTAGGGGCATCATTTTATTGCAGGGGCATCATCTTTGTGCTGGGGAGATGGGGCAATATTTTTGTACTGGGGGCATCATATTTTTTATTGTAGGGGGGCTTCATTTTATTGCTAGGGGCATCATTTATTGCAGTGGGGCTGGGGGCATCATTTTATTGCACTTTCAGTGTCTGTCAGTCAGTGTGCACTGTGCAGTGATTGAAATCTGAAGCTGGGACATCTGGGTGCTGCTGCTGCAGCATCAAAGCAAGGGGGGTACTCTGTGAGTGACCCATACATATGGCATCAAGTCACAGTGTCAAAAGAGGTCAATGTTTTGCTTTTCTAAGCATTTTAATTAGCCACCTAAAAATCCTATACTCTGTGGTGTGTGTATGTTTTGTGCCTGCATGTATGTGTCGGTTTGTATGTGTAGGTTTTGTGTCTGCATGTATGTGTATGTTGTGGTGTATGTTGTGGTGTGCGTCTGTATGCAAGTGTATATAGTGTGTCTGCATGTATGTATGTGTATGTAGTGTGTCTGCAAGTATGTGTAAGTATGTCTGCAAGTATTTCATCATTTGTGTACAAACTGCCTGCTTAACTCACAATATTTGTATTTTTTATTTTTTATATATATATATATATATATATATATATCAGTGACGTGCAGTGACGTCAGAGGCTAGTGAGGCAGTGGCTTGGATACGCCTTCATTCTTTAGATATCCTTTGTTGAAGAAATAGCAATGCACATGGGTGAGCCAATCACATGAGGTATCTATGTGCAGACACCAATCAGCAGCTACTGAGCATGTTTAGTTATGATTTTTAACAAAGGATATCAAAAGAATGAAGACAATTAGATATTAGATGTAAATTGGAAAGTTATTTAAATTGCATGTTCTTTCTAAATCATGAAAGAAAACATATGGGTTTCATGTCCCTTTAAATGGTGTCTTGGAAAACTGGTCAACTTAGTAAACATCTGATTTTAGTCTTAAAGGATTGTAACAAACTCTTGCCAGATAACAAAATGCTTGCTCTGATTATGAGATCTAGAAATCCATGCCCATTAAAATATGTTTTACTTTTTACTTTAATGCTGCAAATTATGCTTATAGATTCTTTCATTATTCAGTAAATATAAAAATGTCTTGATCCAGTGGCGGCTGGTGAAATTTAAAGATGGTGGGGCGCTTGACCCCACCCCTTTAAATAAAGCCACACCATCAGATGGCACTACCAATTCATTAATTAAATAAATAAAAGGTAGACAGAAACACATACACAGAGGGTTAGAGAGAGAAAGAGAGAGACACACACAGAGGGTTAGAGAGAGAGAGAGAGAGAGAGACACACGCAGAGGGTTAGAGAGAGAGAGAAAGAGAGAGACACACAGAGGGTTAGAGAGAGAGAGAGAGAGAGAGAGAGAGACACAGAGGGTTAGAGAGAGAGAGAGAGAGAGAGAGAGAGAGACACAGAGGGTTAGAGAGAGAGAGAAAAAAAAGAGAGAGAGAGACACACACAGAGGGTTAGAGAGAGAGAGAGAGAGAGAGACACACAGAGGGTTAGAGAGAAAGAGAGAGACACACACAGAGGGTTAGAGAGAGAGAGAAAGAGAGAGAGAGAGAGAGGGACACACAATCACACACAGAGGGTTAGAGAAAGAGAGAGAGACACAATCAAACACAGAGGGTTAGAGAGACACATAAGGGATGAGAGAGTCAGAGGGGGAGGAAGAGAGACAGAGAGACCATGGGGAGAACAACACATAAGGAGAGAGATGGATAGATAGATAGATAGAGAGAGACACACACAAGGGGGGAGGGAGAGAGACCACTGCATTTTTAAGTAACAAAACAGCAGAGCTACAGAGAGTTCAGAAAGTGAAGGCAAGCTGTTAAGTTAGTGGGTGTAAAGTTTGAGTAAACAAAATACAAAAACGACCCTGCTGTAAAAGAGTAAAAAAAAAAACACTAAACCACATTCATTAAATTATAATTTTCACTAACAGAATCCCTTTCAGTGAAATCCAAGGTTGTAGAACTTACTTCAAAGATGTGTCTTAAACACTGCTTATTGACTGAATCTCTTCCTGCTCTGCCTCTGTCTGTATTAAGGAAGTGACAGTGGCACATTCCACTGCACTTAGAGGGGAAGTATAGAACTCTCTTTTTCACTTTAGCAAAAGCTGGCAGCTTCACAGCACAACAACAAAATAAATGAAAGTAGTTTTTTTACGTTTTTGTTTTGTTTTATATGATTTAACATCCAGCCCCAACCCTAAGTTCCACTTATTAATGCCTCTCACTGGATTGGGTCAGCCCAAATAGGACTGCCTCAAATAAGCAATTAATGGGTCATCCAATGATCTTAACCACTGTCATCCAGTAGATGGCGCAGCATGTTGTGTAATGGTGGGCAGACCTGCTTGTGCCTCTCCATTGCACAACATGTATCTGTGAAGAAAAAAAATGCTTGGGAAAATAATTGCCAATTTTTTATTTTATTTTTTTAAAGCCCATAAAAAAAATATATATTTTTGCCCATATGAGAGGTGAAGCACTTCCTCACCTGCCTCTAGTGACTGCACATCACTGATATATATATATATATATATATATATATATATATAATCTATATGAGTTGAAGGGGAAAAGTTGGCTGGCTTTGAGGGGGCGTGACTATGTTGGAGAGGGCATGGCTATGTTGGAGGGGGCGGGGTTGGGCCTGTCTATACAAATTTCCAGGGCTGGTCTGATTTCCCAGTCCGGCCCTGTGTGCTGTCCAGAGGAGCAATGCATGTTGCCCTCTGCACACCCTGCAACATGTGTAACTTCTAAGTGTCCAGGAAAACATGGCTGAGGTGGCAACACTAGGTCTAACTGATGTAAGCTGCTCTGCCTTTGATTGCCCGGGTCTATTTTTGGACCCAGCCTAGAGTACAGCTACCAACATATAGAACATCAGTAACTACACAACTATAACATTTTTGTGGCCTACTTTGCTTGTTTCATTCATTTCACACCCATAGCTGCTTGATATTATTCCGTATGTCTTGTGAATAATGTTATCAAGGCTTGTCATAGGGAATAGTCAGAGACCAAGTGCATGTAGATAGTTTTGTGACCAGTGCCACTTGTCCCATAGCTGACAATTAAGAGGTGGGTCTGGTAAGATGACAAACCACCATTATTAAAGAATGTAAAAACAAAATATTCTTACATGGCTATTACATTTTATTTTCATTTTTAAAGGAACATGAAACCCAACATTTTTCAGATTGAACACACATTTTCAATTTAGTTCTATTATACATTTTGCTTCATTCTCTTAGTATCCTTTGTTGAATGAGCAGCAATGCACTACTGGGAGCTAGCTGAACACATTGGCAAGCCAATGACATGAAGCGTATATGTGCAACCACCAATCAGCAGCTACCTCAGCCGAGCCTTCCTAGGTACGCTTTTCAACAAAAGATACCAAGAGAATGAAGCAAATTAGATAGTAAATTGGAAAGCTACATAACATGGTATGCTCTATCTAAATCATGATGGGAAAATGTTGTATTATATCCCTTTAACAAATTTCCTTCTCATATTTGTTGCTTAAATCCTTTTTTTAAAAAGGGTTAAACATATTCAAATTTGCATTTCCAGAGGCCCCCCCCCCTTTTTGCTCTAAAAGGACTCCCAACACCCCAGGACATACACCCTGAGTGCTAACTCTATCTCTAGTAGCTTAAAGCCAATATTACTGTATAGGTATAAAGGGTAATGAATAAACAGTGAAGTATAGAGTCGTGATAGATTTATTTGCTGCTGTCTGAAATTATTTGTCAGACACTTTATTTCTGCGGGATGCCTGTCGAGTCGGTGTCCGCTTCACTGAACCAGATAAGTGTCATATAGAGAAGCACGAATCACAGTCGCAGTTCTGCGCATTGCCGAAGACAGACAAAGGTACTTCATTAAATAACAAGGTCTCAAAAAGATCACACCAGAATATAGTGTGACACAGTATTTGAGTTCTGTTCTCCAGATCACAATATGACTTGGTAAAATCACACAGTGAAATGAAAAATCAATTTCTGCAAATATTGTTCCAGTGTAATCTGCTAAACTCTGAAAACTGCAACAAGTATACATCTGTTTATATATAACTAATATCTGTGTTTATTATTACACATTATAGATATTAAAGGGACATAAATATACAAACAGAAAATGCTGTAAAGCAGTACCCCCAACAGGCTAGGTTTTCATTATAGCTGAACCAGTGCACAGGTGAAATAATCCGTAACCATGGTTACTAAACTGCTCTCACCCATCAGTTGATTATTTCACCTGTGCTCTGTTTGTTATAGCGCTATTGCTTTTATTTATCTATGGGGTCAATCACAAACTATTGACAATTTGCCCCATATGGCTTTTGGCTTTCTAACTAAATTGTGGTCAGATTACAAGTAGCGTGCTAATTTTTTTTATTGCTTATGAGCACTAACTGCACTGCTACAAGGTTAGCGCTGATATTACAAGATGAAAGTAAAAACCCAGTGCAGTCTCGATATCCGAAGCCCTTAAGCTATAGCGCCTAACTCTCTCTTTCCATAGACTTCTATGAGCGCGATAAAGAAAGGCTTTTTTATTTTATTGCTTGCACGCTAACCCATAACTGCGCTAAAGATGAAGATGCATTAGGAATACCTCAAATTCCTATATTCTTCACTTAGAAGAAATGTTTTATTTTTATTTTTAAATAGATATTTCTATACATATATGATTTTTTTCTAAAATATGTAAGTAAAGAACATACAATTTCTATTAAAATCATATTAAAATGGATTAAAAATGTTAATGGTAATGCACGTGTTAAAGTTACCAATGACCTACTTACAGCAAAATCCAAAGGCCACTTCTCTCTGCTTATCCTCCTTGATCTGTCTGCAGCCTTTGATACTGTCGACCACCGTCTTTTGCTCCAAACCCTCCAATCCTTCAGCATTTGTGACACAGCTCTCTAGTGGTTCTATTCCTACCTGTCTATCCGTACCTATAGTGTAGCCTTTTCTGGGGCTTCCTCTGCCCTGTTACCATTTTTTTGTTGGGTCCCCTTCTCTTCTCAATCTACACGTCACCATTATGTTCCTTAATAAAGTCCCATGGGTTTCAATATCATTTGTATACTGATGACACCCAAATCTACCTCTCTTCACCAGACCTAGCTCCTTCCTTGCTAACTCGTGTCACTAACTGTCTTTCTCACATCTCTTCCTGGACATCCTCTGCCTACCTTAAAGGGACAGTCTAGTCAAAATTAAACTTTTATGACTCAGATAGGGCATGTCATTTTAAACAACTTTTCAATTTACTTTTATCATCAAATTTGCTTTGTTCCCTTGGTGGTATTTTTGAAAATTAAACCTAGCTAGGGCCATATTGATTTCTAAACAGTTTCCTAACTCTTATCCTTTCCCGCCTCGACTACTGCAACCCCGTCCTCTCTGGTCTCCCTAGCTCCATTACAATCCATAATGAATGCCTCTGCCAGGCTCATCTTCCTTACACATTGCTCTTCATCTGTTGCACCTCTCTGCCAATCCCTTCACTGGCTTCCTCTTGCCTCCAGGATTAAACACAAAATTCTGACTCTGACATACAAAGCCCTCAACTGCACTGCTCCCCCCTATACCTCAGACCTTGTCTCCAGATACTCTCCCTCCCGTCCCCTTCGCTCTGCTCATAACTTCCTACTCTCCTCCTCTCTTGTTACCTCCTCACATTTCTGTTTACAGGACTTCTCCAGACTGGCTCCCATCTTGTGGAACTCTCTGCCTCACTCCACAAGACTCACCCCTAGTTTTGAAACTTCAAGTGCTCCATAAAGACTCTACTGTTCAGGGATGCATACATTCTACACTAACCTTTCCTTATACCAGTTTCTCTCCTCCATTTCTATCCCCTTGAACCCCTTTAGCATGTAAGCCTAAGAGTCCAGCTGTTTGTAGATCACCTTCATAAGAGCCGACTACAACAGTGCAAATCTCAACAGGGCCCTCTACCCATTTGATCCCTATAAATGCTACCTTGTATACTGCCTATATTTATAGTGCTGAGGAATCTGTTGGCGCTCTACAAATAACCAATAATAATTAAACATTATTTTGCATTTTACATGGTAATTGACTGGGATTCACTCAAAAGTTTATATATATGTGTATATATGTGTGTGTATATGTATGTATGTGTGCACGTATTTACACCTTTAAACACATAAATACACATGTATACACACATATTTATACATTGGAGCTCTTTCCAGTCAAGCACCTCGCCATATACCATATCCCTTTTAAAACCTTTTATCAATTTTAAACTGATTTTTTTTAATAAAAAAAGTTTATATATGAGTGTAATATTTTATTTTAATATGCGTTACATGCGTTTTGTGAAATTTTATTTTAACTCTTACACTTTACTTCAGGTCTCAGGTTGTGCTAGGTCTCACTATTTTGGTTTTTGCTCAAGTGCAACCCATAACTTTCAACTTGTAATATCAGAGCTATTTATCCTTCTGATTTACCATGGACTTGTAGTATAAAGTTTCTTGCTAATGTTAGCGCGGTCAAGCCATACTGCTTATTGTGTCCTGAGCTATCATTAGTGCGCCGCTTGTAATGTAGCCCATGATTGTCTGGTTTCTTGGGTGATAACGATGCAAAATGGATTAATTTGTTAAAACCCCACAGCTTTCAATAGAAAAGTTTGCAAAAAGGCCTTATCGTGTGTTAAGTACCTGTTCTCCAAACTGGGAGGTCACCCAAAACTAACTAATACAATAGCCCATTCACACCTCTTAAGGTTAAAGTTATATTCAATTAAACCCTTTGTTCATTGTGCAAGGGAACTACTCATTTACATTTACCTATTGTAATCTGAAAACCATCCCTCTGAAATGGCCACAGGAGACATTGTAGAGGTCTATATAAACATACATGGTATCGATTTACAAAAGCTCTATTCATCCCTATGACATTTAAGCCTTTCCACCCAACCGTCACAATGGGGAGGGTGTCGGCATGAAGGGGTTAATATCACTAAGCCTCTGGTTCCTTTACCTTTAACTATACAAAAGACCTAAAGGGACACCAAATTAACCCCCAAATCCTGCCTACACCAACCCAGTTTAACAAATTCCTGCCACCACCAAGAATTTTGGGTGAGGGTATCTTGTAAACCCAATAACTCACACATTTAACAATTAGGTAACGTGCCTTTAAAGGGACAGTCAAGTCCAAAAAAACTTTCATGATTCAAATAGGGCATGTAATTTTAAACAACTTACTCCACTAATTTTACTTTGTTCTCTTGGTATTCTTAGTTGAAAGCTAAACCTAGGAGGTTCATACGCTAATTTATTAGACCTTGAAGGCCGCCTCTAAGCTGAATGCATTTTGACCACTAGAGTATCTGATCCCATCAAAAAAGAATGTACATTAGATGAAACCAAGTCCGAATTTGAAAAACGTGGCTATCCACATACAGCATTGACACATGTGAGATCAAATTTCCAAAACAAACACTCTAGACAGCAGAATGATAGACTTACTTTTGTTAGCACATATAATACTCTAAGTAATAAGATTTAATGTATCTTTAAACATAATTGGCATATCCTAAGAGATTTGTATCCTGACATTAAGGAATTCAGTCAAATGCTTAGAGCAGCGTATCGTAAGGGTTATACAAGTGGGTAAAGGATAACTAAAGCAGTTAACTCTGATACTAAAGTATCTCCATTTTTTGGTAAACCCAAAAATGGTACCTTTCCCTGCCTAGGGTGCCCTCATTGTAATAGTGTTATTAAGGGTGGAGAGATCTGTCATCCCTACTCAGGCTGTAAATTTAAAATACCTGGTTATTATACCTGCAATTCATTGTATGTAAATGTATGCCCTCAAATGTCCCTGTGGGATTTTATATATAGGTGAGACTACCCAAAGCGTTAGGGAACGTATTAGTCAACATAAATAAAACACAGAAATTCAGGGACAAAAGATCTTCCAGTGCCGGGCCATTTTTTACAAATGGGTCACCAGGTGAACCAATTTACGCTTTATGCTGTTAGATCAAGCCAATAGAAAGCCTAGGGGGGGAGATAGACAGAGGAACCTTCTTTACAAAGAGGCTAAATGGATATGGAAATTGGATACGTTATATCCCAAAGGTATGAATAATAAGGAGTTTGATCTTAACCCAATCCTGTAGACTTTCTATGTTTATACTATAGGTTTCCACAGATTTGTATGTAAATTTAAATTAATTTAAATAGTTTATTATATTCCCATACTAGATTGTGATATTTGTATAGTGGCTGTGCTATTTTGCTTGTTTTTAATCTTGGTCCTCTGGGACACTCCAAAAGGGCAAATATAGGGTTAATATGTTGTTTTTCTTGGTTCACATGTGATTTCTATAACCCCGCCCATGATGTGTGTTCTCATTGGCCCTTGTTTTATTGGTATAGCTATATATTGTCTGTATGTGCGCTATGTTTTTTGCTTGACAAAGGGGCAGGTGCCCCAAAACGTTGCCGTCTATCTAATAAAGGTTATTTCACTTTTCCACACCTGAGAGTGCAACATTTCTTTGGACACATGATTATTTGGAGCAAGGGTTTTTTGCTCTGATTGTGTTGCACCCTCCTTGAAACCTGCTGGACATTTATGTTTAAAGGTGTGCTGGTCCTACAACTTTGTTTTACACTAGAGGGAGTTAGTTCATGTGTTTCAGATAGATAACATTGAGCACATGCACGTGAGAATACCAAGGAGTGAGCACTGATTGGCTAAAATGCAAGTCTGTCAAAAGAACTGAAATAAGGGGGCAGTCTGCAGAGGCTTAGATACATGGTAATTACAGAGGTAAAACGTGTATTATTATAACTGTGTTGGCTATGCAAAACTGGGGAATGGATAATTAAGGGATTATCTATCTTTTAAAACAACAAAAATTCTGGTGTTCACTGTCCCTTTAACCTTGTCTCTTCAGAGTGTGAATTCAGATATTAGAGCCCAAAGACAGAATTAGATGTTTATAATAACAAAAATACCAATACAGGTTACACAGTGCCAAACTAAAAAAACATTCAAAATAACAAGATATGTGCAAAGATATAGTTCTTTAAAATAAAATGGGACATAATAAACAAACACAATATCTAAACGTTAAACAGATTACCAAATTCCTGTAGATATGTGGAGAACTCACTGATGTTACAGCTTCTGGTTCCAGGCAAGTTCTGCCTACTTTCTCTGTAACATTCAGTTATAACCCAGTTTTTTCTTTGTCTTGTCAAGGATACCACCCTTGTGTTAATTTACGACATCTACATGCCAGTCCATACCAGTAACTCACAGTACCAAGAGAATGGGGGAGGGAGGGGGGTTTTGAAACCACGGCATTCCTACACACAGATGTTACACAAAGAAAGATCAGTTCAGATTAAACCTGGCAATGCTGAGACCACATTACCACCTCTGCTGGGTATCTAATCCAGGTGTTGACTACTCCTCATGAGTGTTTCATGCATGACACCTCCCCCTTTAATATGTTGGAAAGAGGGGGTCAGCCCATGCTGAACCCCTATGTGAACCTGAAGCTTAGTCATTCTTCATTCATAATACCAGTTCTGCCCATGTCACACACACGCATCAGCTGCCACAATTTCCTTTGTGGCGGGCACTCTCTTGCTAGATATCACACTCTCCTTGCTCTATTCACTCATGAAGGGATCTAGAGATCCCTCAGGGTAACTCACTAGGGGACTAATGGCAGTCCTGGCAAAGTTTAGGCCAGATAGTCCATTGTTCACACCTACCGCTGTATGCTCAGTAGGTATAGCAGGTTCACTTATCACTGTAGCTGCTGGGCCCACACATTCTCTATCCCAGGCACACACAGCTATGGGAGAAATGTAGTGGGAAGTCCCATCTCCCTCCCCCTTTTCTTCCCATATGCTATCACTGTAGGGTGGGGTTACAGACACACCTAGGGTCCCATCCTGTCCTAACCTCTGTAACAGGGCAGAGGGTACTCTGGCCTCTACACCAGCCATGCCATTCACTACTACTTGCACATGCAATGCTGTTTCAGAGACAGATTGACACATACCTGTCAGTTGTTCTCCTTGCCAGCTGCATAACTGAGCCTAACATCCCTCACTTAGAGTGCATTTTACCTCAGGGGAACCCAGGGTCGAAGCCTCTTCTCCTGACCCCTGTTCACTACACTCAACTGTCACACCACACTCAGGCATCACATGCTCACAGCATCCAGCAACATCTAGGACATCATCCTCTCTCTGACCTCTACTCTCACTCCTAAGCAGGGGTAACACCAAGCTCTTCCACCAGTCCCTGTACTCTAGGGCCTGGTGCTTGGCCCACATTGTCATCATTTAATGGCAGTGTCATCGATACCAAGCTGCTAAGGTCATCCCTCCACCCCCCTCTACCTAGCCCCCTCATATTTCTCCCCAGATTTGAACTTTTGGGAGCTTTTGCAATCTCCAGGACGCTTGGTTTCATTCATTTTGGCATTTTTAATATCCTCCCAGAGGAGCTGTTCTCTGACCGGGAAAACCCTTCTCAGCTGGCCGGGCTCCTGGAACTGCTGGCTGGCTATACCCGCTTCCCTTTACCCCAGGTCGCTCCAGCGGCCCCTTGCTCCAGAGCTCCGCTCTTTTGGGGATTGATCGCCCCTAGGGAGGACCAGAGGTGGGGTGATTGCCAAAGGGGCACTCCCTTGGGAACCGGGGGTTTTGGACACCCCCACCTCCATATCTTTCCCAGGCTGCAACTCCACACGCCAGCAATGGATCATGATGCTTTTTGGACTATGGCATCTGGGAACTGAGAGCTTTCCAAGGACATACTGGATGTGCTACCACTCACCCGGGATCACCTAGAAACCGCCACCACTTTATCACTGGGACTCTATGAGACAATGAACACTATAGGGGGTGCCAGCCTGTCTGGAGGGGTGGGAATGGCGGGAGATCTGGGGGCCTAATAAGGCTCCTTTGTGTTTCACCTGAATGCTAGTCTGTCTAGTTATTAAGGTGGGCTCTGCTATAATCACTTTCTCCACGACATAGCAGCATGTTCCAGGTATAGGAAGGTCCTTTGGTGAAGCTGCCCAGTTAGGGTAGCCAGAGTTTGTCACATTGGTTGGCAGCAGTGTTTTTGGACACCCCCACCTCCATATCTTTCCCAGGCTGTAACTCCGCACCCCAGCGATGGATCATGCTGCTTTTTGGACTGTAGCATCTGGGGACTGAGAGCTTTCCAATGATACCTCTTTATCACTGGAACTCTATAAGACAATAGACAATATGGGTAGCACCTGCCTGTCTGGAGGGACAGGAATGGCAGGAGATCTGTGGGCCTGATAAGGCTCCTTATCAAGATCAGTTTGTGTATAAAGGTAGTGTGTTTTCCACAATAAAGTTGTTTTTTGTGTTTCACCTGAATGCTAGTCTGTCTTGTTATTTGGGTGGGCTCTGCTATAATCACTTTCTCCGCTACATAGCAGCATGTTTCAGGTATAGGACGGTCCTTTGGCGGAGCTGCCCAGTCAGGGTAGCCGGAGTCCGTCACAGGCAGTATATCCCTTTTTACTGTAACAAGACATTACTGATACAAGCTCAGGTAAATCAGCATTAACCCTAGGCTCTCTCTCCCAGCAACCATGTTCAATAGAATCAATATATAGCCACAATAATTTACAATACATCCCTCTTCACTAGAGCAAGACATTACTGGTTTCAATACAGGCAGAGCTGCATTAACCATCGGGCTCCCCCTCCCAGAAACCATGTTCAATTGAATCAATATTGCCACAATCATTTACAATACATCCCTCTTCACTAGAACAAGACATTACTGGTGTACACACAGGCAGAGCTGCATTAACCCTTAGCTCTACCTCCCAGCAACCATGTTCAAGGGAAGTATTCTCTATCCTTTAGTAGGATGCCATCGCTCTGGTGCAGCTAGAGATTTGTCCATCCCCAGCCTCCCCTCTGGGTCCCCCAAAGTATTACACAGTACCTCAGTTGGTGCAGGGCCCTCTGATGGCCCTTCCAGATTGCAAGTGTTGTCTTCTGGGGCATACTGACAAAGCCTCCGGGCCCGAATCATTCCCAAATAAAACATCAACAGGGATTTCACCCACCTCCCGAAATCCTTTGCCCGTTCCCCAATCTAGGTAAACACATGCCATTGGCACTGTGGGGCATACCCCACCAATTCCTTTGATTGCCATGGTTTTCCCAGGGATAATATCCTCTACCTGCAACAGCTCAGGGCACACCCAGGTACAGGCAGCCCGAATATCCTAAATTCCCATGGCCACCAGTTTACCCACGGTGACAATGCAGATTATCCTTGCTCTCCTCTGGGCCACCCACAAGCAAAACTGTAGCAGGTGCCCCTGCTGCTTTCCCACCCGCAGCTGCATGTGTAGCAGGCTTCTTCTTCTCGGGGCAGGTGAAACTCAGATGCCCCATCTGGTTACAATTAAAACACTGGCTGGTATCCCCCTGGCCCGATGTGGCCTTTGGCTGTAGGGTGTAGATGATATAGTCTCTCTGCTGGCTTGTTTTCCCTTTTACATTTAGGAGATCCAGCTTGAGCAGTTGCCTGCCTTGCTGCAGGTGCTCTGTTGTTGGCATAATTATTACCCAGGTCTGCAGCCTCTGCCAAAGTTTTGGGCTTTCTGTCCAGAATCTTTGTGTCATGAGATGCAGGACACAGCATAGAAGGTACAACGCTATTTTATTGCAGAGCATAGAAGTAAACAGTTTGTACAACACATCTAACTTGGTAACTGCGACATAGACAATAATGGCCCTAAACCAGAAACCATCCGGTGACGTCACTTCCACTCTCATCACATCTTCCCCCTTTTTAAAGGACAAATGCTACATTTTTTTTTCTTTGAATACATCAAATAACAAGGTATAGAGAATGAATATATATATATATATATATAAAAACAACATGACATACAATCCTGACTGGAACATCGGGGTAGACTACCCTATTCCACAGTGACCATGGGATTATTCTGCCCATATTTCCGGTCACTGCTCTAACTAGTGCTAATCCCGATATCGGGCTGGAAGTTTCACCACCCTTCCACTTGATGTCATTTTACATGAACTGTCCTCCGATACAGAAGAAGGTGATTGAGAGTCTGCTGGAAGCAAAGAAGTATCCCCGCTGTGATCTTGCTGAGGAGAAGGCACCGCCCTTAAAACAGGGGATCCCACCGGCAGTGGTAATGAGGCATCCAGTCCCAAACTCTCAGGTACTGTCTGAAGATGTTTTCAATTTCGATGTGTGACTGTCCCTCCATCAGTAAGGACTACATAAGACCTTGGTTCTGGAGAGCGTCCAATTACCTTAGCAGGTGTCTTCCATTTCTTCTCATCATCCAGTTTAACTCTGACACTTTGCCCCACATTCAGCTCCTGCAAGGGCCTCAGAGTGTCTCCTGTCGTATAAGAATCGATAGCTCCTTTTAGCCTCTTCATCCCTCCTAAGGACCTCATCCCGAGGAACAGAGCTAGTTGACTGGAAGATACCCACAGAGGGTAAAGTGGTGCAAATCAGGCTAAAACCCGTGGCCTGAATGGGAGTTGTCCTATAGGACAAGATGGCTAGGTATGGTTCAGATTGCTTCAAAATTAACTTTGTTGTTTGAACTGCCCTTTCAGCCATTCCATTGGCCTGCGGGTAATGTGGACTCGAGGTAGAATGGACAAAATCATATTCACTGCTGAAAGAACTGAACTCCGTGGAAGCAAACTGCATTCCGTTATCACTCACTAACTCCATTGGTATGCTCCACAGGGTGAACAAGCTCTTGAGACAAGAGATAACAGCTTGACTTGTGATCTCATTCAAGGGTGCAATCTCTAAATACCTGGAATAGTAGTCAATCATGACTAGGTAATTTTTCCCGTGCAGTTTGCACAAATCAGCAGCTATTTTCTGCCATGGGCCTGCAGGCAGCGGAGTAGAAATCAACACAAAAGAAGACTCGTAGGGGAAAAAGGAGTGGCACAAAATTAAAGAAATCAAATAAAGAAAAGCCATCCAGTGAAGAAACTATCCAAAAGTCAGTCCCTCAAACATCAGACTCAAACCGAATAAATAATAAGAAAGGAATCAATGGCATATACAATTTAAGCTCAAGAGAACTAACAACACAAGAAGAATCCGTACTAGCGTATGATCTCAGTTTTGCACTGACAAAATGTCTGGATAAATTTCAAGCTTTCATCAGCACCAAAGAGTTCGTTAGGAAACTAACATTAAAATGTTATTTCCTAAAATCACCAATCGAACGTAATTATATACCCCCTGTATCCTCTGAGAACAGTGAATTTCTACATAAAGACCTAAGACCGAAGTCTACTTTTTATCCGGTCGGAAGTAAAGGCTGTGCAATCGAGGCCTTCGAGACCAACGTATGCCATGATATCAGAAATTTGAGTCGAAATAAACTCAAGAAGGTCAATTATAACTTATTGAAATCTCAATTTGACACGATTAAGGCACTTGAAAAAAACATGAGTTTATGATTTTGTCATATTCCATTCAAGGGCAATTATAATCTATTATGTTTATGAATGGATATAACCTTCATCACTAGATAGTAACATTTCAATGTTTCTGTTGAATACCATTAGATTGGTAAACATAATTTTTTTTGGAGTGGAATGTTTATTTAGAGGTTATTTTGGGAATCATTTCTGTTCTTAGATGTGGGAAGGAAAAAATATGTAATTGCAATATACCTTTAAGGTATATCCCCGCCCTTATACAACTCCACCCTATTTAAGAAGCTCAATACAAGGATACCTTGCCTGAAAATTGCAGTAATGTGTTCAGCTAATAACTTTGTCTTATTAGTTATTTTCTCTTCAGGTCAATTCTGCATCTTAATCGCTATAACCGGGTTATACTTGTATAACTCTTATTCATTTGATCATTGTACCTGTGGTTAATCTATTCGTAGCTTATTTCAACCTTACAGTCAGGACCAGGATCAGCTGTGACGGATCTCATTTCCCCGGCGTTCCGGAAGTCAGACACACTCACACTGGACACTGTAGCGGTTGGTAAAGTATCGCTCTGGGGGAAACTTTTTATCACAAGGTACCACTCCATGTATTATCTCTTCCAGAGGAAATTTGTATATCGCTAACAGGATAATCATGCTTGCTTCTTTGTAATCTGGCTGTACTTACATTATTTATGTGCAACTGAGTTATCGCAGCTTCTGTTTGCTATTTGTATATCTTTACCTTGCATTAACACGCAAACTAACCAACCTGCAAATATTCTGTTTAAGAATTATTTGAGTGAATGGAGAACTGTAAATATTTTACCTTTGAATGATTATGTGTGAGTGTGTGTAGATATTACATGCTGAAAACGGCAACACCAAGTTTATCTATGTGGATTATAAATTCAATATATTCAAACCCGTGTGTGAATTCATTACTAACCTTAAAGAGTTACCTCAGTATTAACTCCTTGTATCCAGGACTTTGCTTACTAACCTTGCTAAAACCTATTGTATCTATACTGGTGTCATATTTTAACCCCTGAAGTCTCAGGAACTCTATCTAATCCAAGTTAGCTTTGCGAAATTATCTTCACTAACTCTAATGAGCCACAGTGTTTATCTTTACGATATCTATCTTTAATGCTTAGGCATTAGTTATAATCTATCTCTTGCTTATCCACAGACATTGTGTCTATCAATACCTAAATCTTCTTCAGTAATATGTCTCACTGTTCGTTCACCATTTAAACATAGCTATTGTTCCTTGGTGAAAAGCAACAAAGAGATACACAACTACTCGGGTATTTTAAACTTCAAAGTATATTTACACTTTGCGAAAATTACAAATACAAATCCCACATAATTTTCAGGCCAATAAAATATACTATAATTTGAAGTTTGTATTGCCATTAAGTATAATGAATGCTGAAGAAGTAAAGAAAGAATTCACTAATGTACATAATAAACTTGACTACTTGGCACGTGGGCTAACTGAAGTGCAAGCAGAAACATTAGTATTAAAAAAATATTATTAAAGAGTGTATGACACCTAAACAAGCTGAAATACCAGAACCACAAATCCTACCACTTATACCTTTTTCTGGTAAAAGGAGTGAATTCAAAGAGTTTAAGAATGCCTGCAGTTTAATGTTCACCCTAAAACCAAGGACTTATCACTCTGATAGGATTAAAGTTTGTACAGTAATTTCCTATTTACAGGGTGAACCACGTACTTGGGCAAACCGATTCTATGAAACAAACAATCCTAAACTAGAGTCTATCCAGGATTTCTTCACTGCCATGTCAAGTTTATATGAGGACACTAATAATCAATTATATGCAGAGACACGTTTACGCCAATTAAAACAAGGCAAACGCACAGTCGAAGAATACACCACAGATTTTCAAATGTGGGCCACTGATTCACAGTGGAATGAAATTAGCTTGAAAAATCAGTTTCGTCTGGGATTGTCCGAGACATTAAAAGACGAATTGTCACGAGTAGAATTCCCAGAGACACTAAGTTCTCTCATTAAATTAAGTACAACCTTGGACCGATGATTACGGGAGAGACGGGCAGAAAGAGTATCAAGCGAAATACCTATAAGACGACCTTTCACAACACAACATGACAAAACTACAAGTGGATCAACCCCCATGGAAATAGGAGCTATGAAGGGACCTCTAACTTTGGAGGAAAAGACCAGGAGGAGATTAGGAAACCTTTGCATGTATTGTACCCAAAAAGAACATTCTGTAGCGACATGTCCAATATTAGCCAAGCAAAAGAGGGGTAAGCTAAATATACTTAACCAAATACATAGTTTAGTAAATCTAAAACACATGTTAATCCCTCTCTCTTTACAGTGGGACCAGACAAGCACACAAACTAAAGGGCTGATTGACTCCGGAGCTTCTGAGAATTATATTGATGCAAGTTATGTTGAAAACAATAAAATTCCACTAGTGTGTAAGCAAATTCCAGTCTTTGTTAAATTAATTGACAGAGGACTGTTACAGAAAGGACCCATAACACACCAAACCATACCAATACTGATAACCACAAATTCAGGACATGTAGAATGCTTGACCTTTGACGTACTACCTAACTCATTACACCCTATAATACTAGGATATACTTGGTTAAGTAAACATAATCCCACCATAAATTGGTCACAACATACTGCAAGGTTTGATTCACTCTTCTGTCAAAAAACATGTTTTCCACATAGTACTATATCTCTCACTGTAAGTGATAGGCCTTGGTCTACTATAGCAATGGATTTTATAGTAGACTTACCTATATCACAACAGTTCAACACCATCCTAGTTATAGTAGATCACCTAACTAGATTGGCACACTTCATACCATCTGCAAAAACCACTGCGAAAGTCTTTGACACTATTTTCCGTTTACATGGGTTACCAAAGAATATAATCACAGACAGAGGTTCGCAGTTTACCTCTTCTTTCTGGAGGGCTATTTGTGATACATTGCATATCAATCCAAGATATTCCACAGCTTTCCATCCCCAAACAAACGGATTAACTGAATGGTTAAACCAAACACTTGAGCAGTATCTCAGATGTTACATTACATATCTGCAAGATGACTGGGAGTCATATCTCCCTATGGCAGAGTTTTCATATAATAATTCTAAATCATCATCACTAAAGATGTCACCATTTTACGCAACTTATGGATATCACCCAAACACCTTATCACTAACCACCATTAACAATAATTCACCTAGCGCAACAGAGTTCGCTTTATCACTACAAACACGAATGAACGTACTAAAAACTCATTTATCTGAAGCAAAAGAACATCAGAAGACATATTATGACACAAAGCACAGTCCAAGTCCAAATTACAAATTAGGGGATAGGGTCCTACTCTCAACTAAACACCTCAAATTGCACTTACCAAGCAAAAAACTGGCAAACCAATATATAGGTCCATTCACCATAAATAAGATTGTCAACGCTAATGCTGTAGGTTTACATTTACTGAAAGATTATAAAATTCATACAACTTTTCACGTATCCCTTTTGAAACCGTATTGTTCTGAGGCTCAAAGAAGTAACTCAAAACCACCACCTCCTACGTTGATTGATGATTCTGAACATTATTAAGCAAAAACTATCCTTGACTCAAGGATACAACGTAATAGACTAGAGTATTTAATTAGATGGAAGGGTTATGGTCCTGAGGAGGATTCATGGCAACCTCATTCGGATGTACATGCTCCTCGGTTACTATGAGCTTATCATTTGAGAAACCCTTCCAAACCTGCCTTGGACTCTCCTGGGGTGGTTCCTTGAGAAGGGGGATATGTGATATACCTTTAAGGTATATCCCCGCCCTTATACAACTCCACCCTATTTAAGAAGCTCAATACAAGGATCCCTTGCCTGAAAATTGCAGTAATGTGTTCAGCTAATAACTTTGTCTTATTAGTTATTTTCTCTTCAGGTCATTTCTGCATCTTAATCGCTATAACTGGGTTATACTTGTATAACTCTTATTCATTTGATCATTGTACCTGTGGTTAATCTATTCGTAGCTTATTTCAACCTTACAGCCAGGACCGGCTGTTATCCACCTCCAGATCACTCCACTATCAGCTGTGACGGATCTCATTTCCCCGGTGTTCCGGAAGTCAGACACACTCACACTGGACACTGTAGCGGTTGGTAAAGTATCGCTCTGGGGGAAACTTTTTATCACAAGGTACCACTCCATGTATTATCTCTTCCAGAGGAAATTTGTATATCGCTAAGAGGATAATCATGCTTGCTTCTTTGTAATCTGGCTGTACTTACATTATTTATGTGCAACTGAGTTATCGCAGCTTCTGTTTGCTATTTGTATATCTTTACCTTGCATTAACATGCAAACTTACCAACCTGCAAATATTCTGTTTAAGAATTATTTGAGTGAATGGAGAACTGTAAATATTTTACCTTTGAATGATTATGTGTGAGTGTGTGAAGATATTACATGCTGAAAACGGCAACACCAAGTTTATCTATGTGGATTAGAAATTCAATTGGAGATATATTCAAACCCGTGTGTGAATTCATTACTAACCTTAAAGAGTTACCTCAGTATTAACTCCTTGTATCCAGGACTTTGCTTACTAACCATGCTAAAACCTATTGCATCTATACTGGTGTCATATTTTAACCCCTGAAGTCTCAGGAACTCTATCTAATCCAAGTTAGCTTTGCGAAATTATCTTCACTAACTCTAATGAGCCACAGTGTTTATCTTTATGATATCTATCTTTAATGCTTAGGCATTAGTTACAATCTATCTCTTGTTTATCCACAGACATTGTGTCTATCAATACCTAAATCTTCTTCAGTAATATGTCTCACTGTTCGTTCACCATTTAAACATAGCTATTGTTCCTTGGTGAAAAGCAACAAAGAGATACACAACTACTTGGGTAGTTTAAACTTCAAAGTATATTTACACTTTGGGAAAATTACAAATACAAATCCCACAGTAATCTAAGAAGCAATAGAAATTATTCTGTTCATTCATGCCGTGTGGGTGAACAGTATTAAGTAGATAAATTCATTTGCATTCTGCTCTTAATGGGGCTTGTTCAAAATGAATCCCCTTATTCATAAGGAGATTTTCTTTAATCTTGTACATTTTTTTTTATTCAATTGGGGGAATATAGGAAATGTGATGCCACTGTAGTGTTTTGTCATCTTCTTTATCGTTTTTTAATTTTTGATATTTCTTAAGTGTTCTTGTAAACAGGTTCTAAGTTTTCTACTTGTCATTCCAACGTAAACCTTTTGGCAATCACATCTAAGTGCATCTAACAACATTAGGTATAACCCTGCTTCTATGTAAGATTAGCAAAAACCTAAAAAATAGTAGTGCTTTAGGTAGTACATATATATTTAAGGAAAAGGTTCAAACCCCGTCAAATCTTACCCCCTAAGTAATTATTGTTGATGGAGGGTTATAATGCTAAAGAGTGTACAACATTAAAATGACAGGTTCTGCTCTTAAGCTTGGTTTGTATGTTGTACCCCAAGGTCTGTATTGAATAATCAGGATTTTGCCACTAGGCAGACAATATAGTATTTGGCTATGTTTGATCTTACTCATACCTAGGTAATAAATCAATTGAAGGAATACAGTGAGCTGCCATTACCAAAAAAATAGTGGACATTCTGTAGTAACTGGATAGTTATGTGCACTATTGTATACAAAGCATTTTATGCTGGGACATGACATTTTCAAACATCTACAGCTTATATGAAGTGTGACTCAGGTTGAACAGTGAACACATACATAGTAAAGGTATAGACAAAAAACACAACTCGGTTAAGGAACAGATAAACAACTTATAGTCCTACCACTAGGAATGATAAATAGAGAACTTATAAAGTATAGAATTTATAAAAGGACAAAATGTAGAAGTGGGTATGTAATTATATTTTGTTTTGGATGTTATAAAGTCCTCTGGAACACATCAGTTTGTTAAAACTCTGAAGACCCATGCCAAGAAGGGTGTCGCTGAGCACCAATAACAACTTATTCCAGTATCCCTCTAGCTCAGAATTACCAACCGTATAGCACAGGAATTAGTCTCGGTATACAAATCTTATTTAACCCACTCTAAGTCAACAGTCCTGTAGAACTCCGTCTGGGATATAGTACTCTAAGACATAAGGGTGCAAGAGCCATCCATAAGCTTTTAGTAATCGTCCTGTCTTCATATACCTCCATTTGTAAACAAAGCAAAGCTTATCACTGGTGTTCTAAACTAAGTTGTCTACCATAGGAATGCGCGACATACGTCACTTCCGGTGATGTGTAATCAGCTGCTGGAGGTATGTGGTGCTCACTGCGCATGCGCTAGAGGCCCAACCTCCTTAAAACAGCTGATTTACACGGGTCGAGGAATTATATGGCACACGCACGTTACTGGGGTAGACAACTTATTTTCCAACAGTTGCAAAATCAGACTGAACAAATTTGACAGTCAAGCAGCCATCTTTACTCTGGGCGAAATAACATAATAAACCAGGACAAGAGAGAATACATGCGTTTCTAATTATGAGAAAAATATCAAGAAAGTATAAAATATACTGGCATCTGTAAAATATTGACATTCTATTTCACAATAAAAATGCATTAAATTAATTACTAGCAAGTAGAAATAGATTTATTCGTTACATGTGAATATAATCTTCTAGAGAAAAATAAAAATTGTGACACTTAAATTTGGGTTATGCATATCTTCTGGCAGTGCCTATGTTCTATCGACAGAACACCTAGTATCGTGTGCCCTTAAGCAAGATGTCTGACACTGTCTGCCATAATATATTCATACAAATGACATGTCCGTTGTGTGGTGGTGTACAGATTCTGCGACCCGTCTGGCGCACTTTCTGGTTACAAAATCCGATGACAGACAGCTTGTTCTGTCTGATATTGCAACCAGTAACGTGTGTTCGATCAGCTGTTTGTAGGAGGTTGGGCCTCTAGCGCATGCACAGTGAGCGCCACAAACCTCCAGTAGCTGAATGTGTCCACCGGAAGTGACGTGGTGGACACATTCCTATAGTAGACAATTTATTTTAGAACACTGGCGCTAGTAAGTCAGAAGTGGGTAAGTGAGCATCATCTTCACTGCTCAGATCGAATAACTTTAGAGCTGCCAATCCACCAAGAGCCTTGTTCCTGTCCTCATATTCGACTACCACTGCCACTGGAATTTCGCTAGCGATAACTGCTATCTCCATCAGGTCAGGCTGGGTCTAAACTCCCACCTCAGATTTAGATGTATGCGCTCGGGTAGCAGCTGGCCACGGATCGAATGTCAGGACTCCCAAGGTCTCATGGCCTCCTGTTTATGTCCCAAGGTGGATCGAGGTTCTGTGGTAGTATGGCGTGTATAGCCCGGCTGACTGTAGTAGCGAGGTGTCTTTAAGCTGGCTGGTTTTGTCATAGTGGGTATAGATTTGCAGTCAAATTTCTTTGCCAGCTGATCTATGGTAGCAGGTTTTAATCATTCAGCGACTCGCGGAATAAATAGAAGGTTACATAGCTCTTCATGTAGACTCTGGTAGTAGTTATGAATGAGCTGCGTCATCTCTTGTTCCCCTTTGTCCAGAAACTCCATTTTCATGCCGGAGTTTAAACTAGTCCCCTTAAACAGCTTTGAGTCTATAAATGACTACTGTGTCGGGATAGTTGGTTCCCTCTTTAACATAGAATGGACAGCCTTTATAAGATTGTGTAACACGATTGAATTGAATACAGTACGCCTTGGTACTGTGCTAAGGCAGAAAAGATCTTTGATGGGGGGGTATATTGAGGGAACAGGCCTCAGGTTAAAGCTCCAGTATATCGTGACTGGCAGATGCCAGACTTGGGTTTAAGTGTGCAGCAGAGTTTGCTAACTTTACATCTGCAGGCTCAACCACAACAGATGCAGGAAACCTCATATGGTGAGCAGATGAATCTGAGATCTGGAGTAGCTCACAATATTGCGGCCATACTTGACCGCTGCCCGGAAGTCCCCCCCAACAATATGATTTATTAATTAGTATAATATGTTTAAGAAAACAATGTTCCATTAAGACTATAAATACATATAAAGAGAGATGGATATTAATATTATATTTATTAGATCACATTAGGTGGTGGTTGCATATTCAGAGACTGCAAAAACTATTAAATAGTTTGGAAGACGGGCAGGTAAAAAAAAAAAATAGGTTGCTAAAAATAAATTCCAGTATTTGTGGTACAGACTGTGGGGTATATTTATTATAGTGCGAGCAGACATGATATGATGTAGCGTATCATGTCCGCTGCACATCGATAAATGCCGACAGCATACGCTTTGAACTGCTGGTGCAATGCCGCCCCCTGCAGATTCGCAGACAATTGGTTGCTAGCAGGGGGTGTCAAATAACCTGATCATAAAGGATTGGGTTGATTTCTGTCCACAGCCTCAGAGCAGGCAGACAGGTTATGGAGCAGCGGTCTTTAAACCGCTGCTTCATAACTTCTCCGTACGGAGCTTGATAAATCGGCCCCTATTACTTTATTGCTGATTTTGTACGACGTGCATCACTGGTGTCATAGCTCGTCTTTTAAGATTTACTGAAGTTGCAAACATTATTTCTGATGTGAGAATGATGCAATAATTATTTTAATTGGTTCTGGTGCAAGCAGACACCAACATCTTTTCCTTTATTTAATCCTGGCACAAACAAAAACAAAAAAAAGATTTTCCTCTTAAAAGACATAATCTGAAAAACTCACACTGGCAAGAAATGATTTCCATAATCCCACTAAGCTTTTTGTCCTGGCAGGGAGTTCACCTGTTCAGTGCATTTCCTTTGCATAGCGGAAATATGGATCCTGAGTTCTTGGAACACAGGCAAAGCAAATAAACATCAGCCTTCAGGGAGTTCCATGGGAATGTCTTGGTTTCCATGACCTACAAAGCCAACAGTTTGAGACTTCCGAGATCCACACAACATGTAGAGGAATGTAGGTTGAAGGTCAAAAAGAAGATTTACATATTTGCCACCTGTCCTGATTTTGTTGGGACAGTCCTGGGTTTTGGGCTCCTGTCCCGCTGTATAACTGCAGTACACACAAGATCTCATGTCCCTCTAAAGTTGTAATTGTTTTACCCACTTACCATCAGTCAGCAATTGTTTCATGTGCAAGATTTTATTTATTTGACAGCGGTCAATGTTAATGGCAGGAACGCCTACTAATGATACTCTTAGAAAGATAGGTGAAGCAGGAGTCAATGAATTGCATGGCCTCGCCTTGACAAGAAAGTACCTAGTAGATCTGTGCATTTGGCTATTTTGTTGGCACACAAATGCAGAAGAAGGCAGCCGCTAGCAGATTCAAGTTATTTAAGAATCAGATTTATTCTTGCAAAATTCGAACACATGATGACCTGGATTTTCATAGAGCTTAGTGTGTTGCATTTTAACAAGAAGAAATCTGGCTTTGAAAAGAGTCGAATGCCGTTAGCTGTTGCCTTCTTCCACATTCGTGGGCTAACAAAATAGCCAAATTCACGTCTATTCACAAGCATATATTAATCTAGCTCCACGAGAAGAGTTGCCAACTGAACTAAAAAATGTTTGAGTTACAAAAGGATGTAACAGAAAAAGAGGAAAATGGGTTTTCAGCAGGTGCAATGTGTATAAACCTAACATGAAAAATATAATGTATGCTTACCTGATAAATTAATTTCTTTCATGTAATTAACAAGAGTCCATGAGCTAGTGACGTATGGGATATACATTCCTACCAGGAGGGGCAAAGTTTCCCAAACCTCAAAATGCCTATAAATACACCCCTCACCACACCCACAAATCAGTTTTACAAACTTTGCCTCCAAGGGAGGTGGTGAAGTAAGTTTGTGCTAGATTCTACGTTGATATGCGCTCCGCAGCAAGTTGGAGCCCGGTTTTCCTCTCAGCGTGCAGTGAATGTCAGAGGGATGTGAAGAGAGTATTGCCTATTGAATGCAGTGATCTCCTTCTACGGGGTCTATTTCATAAGGTTCTCTGTTATCGGTCGTAGAGATTCATCTCTTACCTCCCTTTTCAGATCGACGATATACTCTTATATTTACCATTTCCTCTACTGATTCTCGTTTCAGTACTGGTTTGGCTTTCTACAAACATGTAGATGAGTGTCCTGGGGTAAGTAAGTCTTATTTTCTGTGACACTCTAAGCTATGGTTGGGCACTTTATTTATAAAGTTCTAAATATATGTATTCAAACATTTATTTGCCTTGACTCAGAATGTTCAACTTTCCTTATTTCCAGACAGTCAGTTTCATATTTGGGATTATGCATTGAATTATCATATTTTTTCTTACCTCAAAAATTTGACTTTTTTCCCTGTGGGCTGTTAGGCTCGCGGGGGCTGAAAATGCTTCATTTTATTGCGTCATTCTTGGCGCGGACTTTTTTGGCGCAAAAATTCTTTTCCGTTTCCGGCGTCATACGTGTCGCCGGAAGTTGCGTCATTTTTTGACGTTATTTTGCGTCAAAGATGTCGGCGTTCCGGATGTGGCGTCATTTTTGGCGCCAAAAGCATTTAGGCGCCAAATAATGTGGGCGTCTTTTTTGGCGCTAAAAAATATGGGCGTCATTTTTGTCTCCACATTATTTAAGTCTCATTATTTATTGCTTCTGGTTGCTAGAAGCTTGTTCACTGGCATTTTTTTCCCATTCCTGAAACTGTCATTTAAGGAATTTGATCAATTTTGCTTTATATGTTGTTTTTTTCTTTTACATATTGCAAGATGTTCCACGTTGCAACTGAGTCAGAAGATACTACAGGAAAATCACTGCACAGTGCTGGAGCTACCAAGCTAAGTCTGCTATAAACTTTTGGTATCTGTTTTCTCCAGCTGTTATTTGTATTGCATGTCATGTCAAACTTATTAATGCAGATAAAATTTCCTTTAGTACTGTTACATTACCTGTTGCTGTCCGTCAACATCTAATTTTCAGAGTGTTCCTGATAACATAAGAGATTTTATTTTTTAAATCCATTAAGAAGGCTATGTCTGTTATTTTTCCTTCTAGTATACATAAAAGTCTTTTAAAACTTCTCTTTTTTTCAGATGAATTTTTAAATGAACATCATCATTCTGATACTGATAATGGTTCTTCTGGTTCAGAGGTTTCTGTCTCAGAGGTTGATGCTGATAAATCTTTGTATTTGTTCAAGATGGAATTTATTCGTTCTTTACTTAAAGAAGTGTTATTTGCATTAGAAATAGAGGATTCTGGTCCTCTTGATACTAAATGTAAACGTTTAAATAAGGTTTTTAAATCTCCTGTAGTTATTCCAGAAGTGTTTTATCTCCCTGATGCTATTTCTGAAGTAATTTCCAGGGAATGGAATAATTTGGGTAATTTATTTACTCCTTCTAGACGTTTAAGCAAATTATATCCTGTGCCATCTGACAGATTAGAGTTTTTTGGGACAAAAATCCCTAAGGTTATGGGGCTGTCTCTACTCCTGCTAATGTACTACTATTCCTATGGCAGATAGTACTTCATTTAAGGATCCTTTAGATAGGAAAATTGAATCTTTTCTAAGAAAAGCTTACTTATGTTCAGGTAATCTTCTTAGACCTGCTATATTTTTAGCGGATGTTGCTGCAGCTTCAACTTTTTGGTTAGAAGCTTTAGCGCAACAAGTAACAGATCATAATTTTATAGCATTATTATTATTCTATAACATGCTAATAATTTTATTGGTGATACCATCTTTTGATATCATTAGAGTTGATGTCAGGTATATGTCTCTAGCTATTTTAGCTAGAAAAGCTTTATGGATTAAACTTGGAATGCTGACATGTCTTCTAAGTCAACTTTGCTTTCCCTTTCTTTCCAGGGTAAATAATCATTTCGTTCCTTTCTCAACAAGGAACAAAAGCCTGATCCTTCATCCTCAGGAACGGTATCAGTTTGGAAACTATTTCCAGTTTGGAATATATCCAAGCCTTATAGAAACCTATAGCCAGCTCCTAAGTATCTATGAAGGTGCGGCCCTTATTCCAGCTCAGCTGGTATGGGGCAGATTACGTTTTCTTCAAGAAATTTGGATCAATTCCGTTCTTAATCTCTGGTTTCAGAAACATTGTTTCAGAAAGGTACAGAATTGGCTTCAAGTTAAGGCCTCCTGCTAAGAGATTCTTTTCTTTCCCGTGTCCCAGTTGACACAGCAAGGCTCAGCATTTCTGAAATGTGTTTCAGATCTAGAGTTGGCTGGAGTATTTATGCCAGTTCCAGTTCTGGAACAGGGGCTGGGGTTTTATTTTATCTCTTCATTGTACCAAAGAAGGTCAATTCCTTCAGACCAGTTCTGGATCTATCATTATTGAATCGTTATGTTAGGATACCAATATTCAAGATAGTTACTGTAGGACTATCCTGCCTTTTGTTTAGCAAGGGCATTATATGTCTACAATAGATTTACAGGATGTGTATCTGCATATTCCGATTCATCCAGATCACTTTTAGTGTCTGAGATTCTCTTTTTAGACAAGCATTACCAGTTTTGTGGCTCTACTGTTTGGCCTAGCCTCAGTTCCAAGAATTTTTTTCAAAGGTTCTCGGTGCCCTTCTTTCTGTAATCAGAGAATAGGGTTTTGGTATTTCCTTATTTGGACGATATCTTGGTACTTGCTCAGTCTTCTCATTTTCGAAGAATCTCATACGAATCGACTTGTGTTGTTTCTTCAAGTTCATGGTTGGAGGATCAATTTACCAATCAGTTCATTGATTCCTCAGACAAGGGTAACCTTTTTAGGTTTCTAGATAAATTCAGTGTCTATGACTCTGTCCTTGTCAGACAAGAGAAGTTTAACATTGATATCAGCTTGTCAAAACCTTCAGTCACAATCATTCCCTTTGGTAGCCTTCTGCATGGAAATGTTGGGTCTTAGGACTGCCGCATCAGATGCGATCTCCTTTGCTCGTTTTCACATGCGACCTCTTCAGCTCTGTATGCTGAACCAATGGTGCAGGGATTACTCAAAGATATCTCAATTAATATCTTTAAACCGATTTTACGACACTCTCTGACATGGTGGACAGATCACCATCGTTTAGTTCAGGGGGCTTCTTTGTTCTTCCGACCTGGACTATAATCTCAACAGATACAAGTCTTACAGGTTGGGGAGCTGTGTGGGGTATCTGACGGCACAAGGGGTTTGGGAATCTCAGGAGGTGAGATTTCCGATCAATATTTTGGAACTCCGTGCAATTTTCAGAGCTCTTCAGTCTTGGCCTCTTCTGAAGAGAGAGTTGTTCATTGTTTTCAGATAAGACAATGTCACAACTGTGGCATACATCAATCATCAAGGAGGGACTCACAGTCCTCTGGCTATGAAAGAAGTATCTCGAATTTTGGTTTGGGCGGAATCCAGCTCCTGTCTAATCTCTGCGGTTTTTATCCCAGGTATGGACAATTGGAAAGCGGATTATCTCAGTCGCCAAACGTTGCATCCGGGCGAATGGTCTCTTCACCCAGAGGTATTTCTTCAGATTGTTCAAATGTGGGAACTTCCAGAAATAGATCTGATGGCTTCTCATCTAAACAAGAAATTTCCCAGGTATCTGTCCAGATCCCGGGATCCTCAGGCGGAGGCAGTGGATGCATTTTCACTTCCTTGGAAGTATCATCCTGCCTATATCTTTCCGCCTCTAGTTCTTCTTCCAAGAGTAATCTCCAAGATTCTGAAGGAATGCTCGTTTGTTCTGCTGGTAGCTCCGGCATGGCCTCACAGGTTTTGGTATGCGGATCCTGTCCGGATGGCCTCTTGCCAACCGTGGACTCTTCCGTTAAGACCAGACCTTTTGTCTCAAGGTCCTTTTTTCCATCAGGATCTGAAATCCTTAAATTTAAAGGTATGGAGATTGAACGCTTGATTCTTGGTCAAAGAGGTTTCTCTGACTCTGTGATTAATACTATGTTACAGGCTCGTAAATCTGTATCCAGAGAGATATATTATAGAGTCTGGAAGACTTATATTTCTTGGTGTCTTTCTCATCATTTTTCTTGGCATTCTTTTAGAATACCGAGAATATTACAATTTCTTCAGGATGGTTTAGATAAGGGTTTGTCCGCAAGTTCCTTGAAAGGTCAAATCTCTGCTCTTTCTGTTCTTTTTCACAGAAAGATTGCTATTCTTCCTGATATTCATTGTTTTGTACAAGCTTTGGTTCGTATAAAGCCTGTCATTAAGTCAATTTCTCCTCCTTGGAGTTTGAATTTGGTTCTGGGGGCTCTTCAAGCTCCTCCATTTGAACCTATGCATTCATTGGATATTAAATTACTTTCTTGGAAAGTTTTGTTCCTTTTGGCCATCTCTTCTGCCAGAAGAGTTTCTGAATTATCTGCTCTTTCTTGTGAGTCTCCTTTTCTGATTCTTCATCAGGATAAGGCGGTGTTGCGAACTTCTTTTGAATTTTTACCTAAAGTTGTGAATGCCAACAACATTGGTAGAGAAATTGTGGTTCCTTCATTATGTCCTAATCCTAAGAATTCTAAGGAGAAATCGTTGCATTCTTTGGATGTTGTTAGAGCTTTGAAATATTATGTTGAAGCTACGAAATCTTTCTGTAAGACTTCTAGTCTATTTGTTATCTTTTCCGGTTCTAGGAAAGGCCAGAAAGCTTCTGCCATTTCTTTGGCATCTTGGTTGAAATCTTTAATTCATCTTGCCTATGTTGAGTCGGGTAAAATTCCGCCTCAGAGAATTACAGCTCATTCTACTAGGTCAGTATCTACTTCCTGGGCGTTTAGGAATGAAGCTTCGGTTGACCAGATCTGCAAAGCAGCAACTTGGTCCTCTTTGCATACTTTTACTAAATTCTACCATTTTGATGTATTTTCTTCTTCTGAAGCAGTTTTTGGTAGAAAAGTTCTTCAGGCAGCGGTTTCAGTTTGAATCTTCTGCTTATGTTTTTTGTTAAACTTTATTTTGGGTGTGGATTATTTTCAGCAGGAATTGGCTGTCTTTATTTTATCCCTCCCTCTCTAGTGACTCTTGTGTGGAAAGATCCACATCTTGGGTAGTCATTATCCCATACGTCACTAGCTCATGGACTCTTGTTAATTACATGAAAGAAAACATAATTTATGTAAGAACTTACCTGATAAATTCATTTCTTTCATATTAACAAGAGTCCATGAGGCCCACCCTTTTTTGTGGTGGTTATGATTTTTTTGTATAAAGCACAATTATTCCAATTCCTTATTTTATATGCTTCGCACTTTTTTTCTTATCACCCCACTTCTTGGCTATTCGTTAAACTGATTTGTGGGTGTGGTGAGGGGTGTATTTATAGGCATTTTGAGGTTTGGGAAACTTTGCCCCTCCTGGTAGGAATGTATATCCCATACGTCACTAGCTCATGGACTCTTGTTAATATGAAAGAAATGAATTTATCAGGTAAGTTCTTACATAAATTATGTTTTCTTTCATGGTGGTCTCCATTACTCCTGGGAATTATATTTCTGGCCACTAGGAGGATGCAAAGATCCTAAAACTCCAAGAGCCCTTAAAATCCTTCCCACCTTACCGGAAACTAGTCTGACAAATAGCTAAGCCAGAGAAGAAGGAAGGAAAAGAAAATAAGAGCAACAAAAAAAGTGTGCGGTGCTCATGGACTCTCACCACCATTAAAGAAATTAATTTATCAGGTAAACATAAATTATATTTTTCATGTCAGATTTGTAGACAATAAATTTCCATTACTCCTGGGAACTAATACCCAGGCTATAAAGTCCACGCGTAATCTGAGCGGGATCAGACATACTATTCCAAATACATTGGATGATTAGATATTTTTTTTAATGCAGAAAAATTATAAATACAAAATATTTAACACACAGAAACAGCCACCTCAAGGACTTTCCTACCAAAAGCTGCCTCAGAAGTAGCATAAAAATGGTAGAATTTGAAAAAGTATGTAAGGAAGGCCAAGTTTCAGCCTTGCAAATTTTATCTACAGAAGCCTCATTCTTAAAGGCCCAGGAAGAAGCAACTGATCTTGTAGAATAGGTAGTAATCCATTTAGGAGGAGACTGACCAGTCTCCAAGTAAGCTTTATAAATGAAAAGCTTCAACTAAGGGGCTAAAGAAAGGACTGTAGCCTTCTAGTACAAGACAAGCTAGAAGATGGTTTAAAATCTTTAGTAGCCCCTGAATAGTACTGAGAAAGTCTGTTACCCGCTGGAATATGTACTGCAGGAATTGCTCTATGCCCAAGTCAGAATTCGGAAAACCTCCCTCATCACCAGAGGACTGTGAGTTCCCCCTGATGATTGATGTAAGCCACCACTGTGACATATTCTGACTGGAAAATGCAGATGTCTCTTTAGGAGAGGCCCAGAACATTTATAGACAACTTTGTCTCCTGAAGAAACTAAAATACCTGTGCTCTCTGAGACTTCCAGGCTATACCCCACTTCCAGGCTGCACCCCAACCTGTGAGACTTGTAATCTGTTGGGATTTCAGTCCAATTTGGACTGGCAAAAGATGCCTCCAGAACAATTGACCAATGATTGATCCACCAAAAAAGGTGATTGTCTTGTATAGGCATCCAAAAGAATATTTTGAGCCAACTGAGTGTAACCACTGCACCACTAATGAAGGATACAAAGCAGAGGTCTCATGTGAAACCAAGCAAAAGGAATACCATCTGAGGCTGCTATCATCAGACCTAAAACTTCCACAGCCAGAGAAGTAGAAGGATCTAACAGAAGATTTAAACAAGCTGAGAGTAACTCCGGCCTTCTCTGTTCTGTCAAGTAAAGTCTCATGGAGGCAGAATTGATTATCATACCCAGAAAAGTAATCCTGGACTGAGGGGATAGAGGACTTTTTGGAAAATTTGCTTTCCAAACAAGGAAATGAAGAAACAACTAACATCTGTTGGTATGAGATATTGCTAAATGTAAAGATGGAGCCTGTACCAAGATATCATCCAGGTAAGGAACCACTGAAACACCCTGAGTTTTTATTACCAATAAGAGACCCCAGAACCTACATAAAAATTCTGGGAACTGTAGCTAGCCCAAACGTTAGAGCAACAAACTTAAAATGCTTCTTGTCTAAGAATACAAATCTTAGAAATTGATGATGATCCCTGTGAATAGGGACATGAAGATAAGCATCCTTCAAATCTATAGAGGACATGAACTGTCCTCTCTGGACTAGAGGAAGAATCATCCGAATGGTCTCCATCTTGAAAGAAGGAACCCTGAGAAACTTGTTTAAAGTTTTCTAGACCAGAACAGCTTTGTAAATTCCTTATTTCTTGGGAACAATTAAGAGGTTGGAATAAAATCCCTAACCCTGTCCCAAATTCGAAACTGTAACTATTACTCCCATAGATTCCAGATCTGAAATCTACTGAAAAAAGTTACAGCAGATTCTTTGGAACATGAGACAGAAGAATTCTTCTCCTAGGAGGCCTTGATCTGAAGCTGTAATATTCTAACATTTTAGGCTTAATAGTTATATGCAGCACTATTCAGTCCTTGCGTTCTAAACAGCAACTTGGTAAAAACATAATTTATGTAAGAATTTACCTGATAAATTAATTTCTTTCATACTGGCAAGAGCCCATGAGCTAGTGACGTATGGGATATACAATCCTACCAGGAGGGGCAAAGTTTCCCAAACCTCAAAATGCCTATAAATACACCCCCCACCACACCCACAATTCAGTTTAACGAATAGCCAAGAAGTGGGGTGATAAGAAAGGAGCAAAAAGCATCAACAAGGAATTGGAATAATTGTGCTTTATACAAAAAAATCATAACCACCATAAAAAGGGTGGGTCTCATGGACTCTTGCCAATATGAAAGAAATTAATTTATCAGGTAAATTCTTACATAAATTATGTTTTCTTTCATGTAATTGGCAAGAGTCCATGAGCTAGTGACATATGGGATAGCAAATACCCAAGATGTGGAACTCCACGCAAGAGTCACTAGAGAGGGAGGGATAAAAATAAAGACAGCCAATTCTGCTGAAAAATTAATCCACAACCCAAATCAAAAGTTTTAATCTTATAATGAAAAAAACTGAAATTATAAGCAGAAGAATCAAACTGAAACAGCTGCCTGAAGTACTTTTCTACCAAAAACTGCTTCTGAAGAAGAGAAAACTAGACATGTGCGATTCGTTTCGAATCGATTCGGAAATTCATCCGAATTCGGATCGATTCAAATTTCCGAATTAAAATACTGCCGAATCTACCGAATAAATCCAAATTAGTTTGGATTTATTCTGTAAATTCGGATGGCCATGGATCACACTAGTATTGTACAGTATATTAGGTTATATCACTCTGCTATGGGTTACACCTAATATACAGTACATAATACTAGTCTAATACACAGCATAACCCACCTAACACATTCCGAATTTCCGAACTGAATCCAGCCGAATTTATTCGAATCCGAATGAATCCGAAACGAATTCATTCAAATTTTTCCGAATTCGAAACGATCCGAAATTCGAAAAAATCTGAATCGATCCGAACCATAATGAATTTTTTGATCATGCACAAGTCTAGAGAAAACATCAAAATTATAGAATTAAGTAAAAGTATGCACAGAAGACCAAGTTGCTGCTTTGCAAATCTGATCAACAGAAGCTTCATTCTTAAAAGCCCAGGAAGTGGAAACTGACCTAGTAGAATGAGCCGTAATCCTCTGAGGCGGGGATTTACCCGACTCCAAATAAGCATGATGAATCAAAAGCTTAACCAAGATGTCAAAAAAATGGCAGAAGCCTTCTGACCTTTCCTAGAACCAGAAAAGATAACAAATAGACTAGAAGTCTTCCTGAAATCTTTAGTAGCTTCAACATAATATTTCGAAGCGCTTACCACATCCAAAGAATGTAAGGATCTCTCCAGAGAACTATTAGGATTAAGACATAAAGAAGGGACAACAATTTCTCTACTAATGTTGGTGGAGTGCACAACTTTAGGTAAAAATTTAAACGAAGTCCGCAAAACCGCCTTATCCTGATGAAAAATCAGAACAGGAGACTCACAAGAAAGAGCAAATAAATCAGAAACTCTTCTAGCAGAAGAGATGGCCAAAAGGAACAACACTTTCCAAGAAAGTAATTTAATGTCCAGAGAATGCATAGGCTCAAACGGAGGAGCCTGTAAAGCCTTCAAAACCAAATTAAGACTAAGGAGGAGAAATAGAATTAATGACAGGCTTGATATGAACCAAAGCCTGTACAAAACAGTGAATATCAGGAAGTTTCACAATTTTTCTGTGGAACAGAACAAAAAGAGCAGAGATTTGTCCTTTCAAATAACTTGCAGACAAACCCTTATCTAAACCATCCTGAAGGAACTGTAAAATTCTAGGAATTCTAAAAGAATGCCAAGAGAATTTATGAGAAGAGCACCATGAGATGTAAGTCTTCCAAACTCGATAATAAATCTTCCTAGACACAGATTTACGAGCCTGCAACATAGTATTAATCACAGAGTCAGAGAAACCTCTATGACTAAGCACTAAGCGTTCAATTTCCATACCATCAAATTTAATGATTTGAGATCCTGATGGAAAAACGAACCTTGAGATAAAAGGTCTGGCCTTAATGGAAGTGGCCGAGGTTGGCAACTGGACATCCAAACAAGATCCATATACCAAAACCTGTGCGGCCATGCTGGAGCCACCAGCAGCACAAACGATTGCTCCATGATGATTTTGAAAATCACTCTTGGAATAAGAACTAGACTTGACAACTGAGATAATCCGCTTCCCAATTGTCTTTACCTGGGATATGGACTGCAGAAATTAGACAGGAGCTGGATCCTGCCCAAGCAAGTATGCCAGATACTTCTTTCATAGCCTGAGGACTGTAAGTCCCACCCTGATGATTGACATACGCCACAGTTGTGACATTGTCTGTCTGAAAACCAATAAACGTCTCTCTCTTCAATAGAAGCCAGAACTGAAGAGCTCTGAGAATTGCACGGAGTTCCAAAATATTGATTGGTAATCTCGCCTCTTGAGATTTCCAAACCCCTTGTGCTGTCAGAGATCCCCAGACAGCTTCCCAACCTAAAAGACTTCTGTTGTGATCACGGTCCAGGTTGGATGAACCAAAGAGACCCGTAGAACTATACGATGGTGATCTAACCACCAAGTCAGAGATAGTTGAATATTGGGATTCCAGGATATTAAATGTGATATCCTAGAATAATCCCTGCACCATTAATTCAGCATTAAAAACTGGAGAGGTCTCATATGAAAACTAGCAAAGGGAATCGAGTCCGATGCTACAGTCATGAAACCTAAAACTTCCATGCATATAGCTACTGAAGGAAATGATAGAAACTGAAGGATCCGACAAGATGAACCCAATATAAATTGTCTCTTGTCTGTTAGAGACAAAGACATTGACACAATCTATCTGGAAACCTAAAAAAGGTAACCGTTGTCTGAAGAATCAAGGAACTTTTTTGGTAAAATGATCCTCCAACCATGTCTTGAAGAAACAACAGAAGTTGAATCGTATGAGATTCTGCAGAACGAAAAGACTGAGCAAGTACCAAGATATCGTCCAAATAAGGAAACACTGAGAACCTTTGAAAAGATTCCTAGAGTTGTCACTAGGCCAGAAAGGAAGAGCAACAAATTGGTAATGCTTGTCTAAAAAAGAGAATCTCAGAAAATTAAAATAATCTGAATGAAACAGAATATGAAGATATGAATCCTGTAAGTCTGTTGTAGGCAAATAATGCCCTTGCTGAACAAAAGGCAGAATAGACCTTATAATCACCATTCTGAAAGATGGTACACTTACATGACAATTCAAAAGATTTTCTTTCTTTGGGACAATGAATAGTTCTGAATAAAACCCCAGACCCCATTCCGGAAACGGAACTGGTATGAATACCCCAGATAACTCCAGGTCTGAAACACACTTCAGGAAAGTCTGAACCTTTACTGGGATTGCTGGAATATATGAGAGAGAAAAAGACTTCTCACGGGCGGTCTTGCTCTGAATCCTATTCTGTACCCCAATCTAAGGAGTTTGGACCCAATTGAACCAAACAACTTTAGAAAAATCTTAACCTGCCCCCTACCAGCTAATCTGGAATAAGGACCGCACCTTCATGCAAATTTGGGGGCTGGCTTTGATCTCTTAAATGGCTTGAATTCATTCCATTTTGAAGAAAGCTTCCAATTAAAAACATATTACTTGGGCAAGAATTAAGTTTCTGTTCCTTATTAAGAACAAAAAATGGATATAAGCTTAAGATTTACCCTTAGAACTTAATCTTGAGGCAAAAAAATTCCCTTCCCCACAGTAACAGTTGAAAGTATTGTATCCAACTGTGAACCAAATAATGTATTACATTGAAAGGCAAGAAAATAGAAATCTGGATTTAGAAATCAAATCAGCATTCCAAGATTTAAGCCACAAAGTTCTTCTAGCTAAAATAGCTAAAGACATAGATTTAACCTCAATTTTGATAATATCAGAAAATGGCATCACAAATGAAATTATTAGCATGTTGAATCAAGTTAACAATGCTAAACAAATCATAATCCGATACTTGTTGCGCTAAAGTTTCCAACCAAAAAAGATGAAACAGCTGCAACAATCAGCCAAAAAAATTGCAGGCCTAAGAAAAGGACCTGAAAATAAATTAATTTTCCTTACATAAGATACAAGTTTCCCATCTGAAGGATTTTTAAAATAAATACTATTTTCCATAGGAATAGTAGTACGTTTAGCAAGAGTAGAGATAGCCCCATTAACTTTGGGGATCTTTTCCCAAAACTCCAAACTAACTGCTGGCAAAGGATACAATTTTTAAAACCTTAAAGAAGGAATAAAAGAAGTACCAGGCCTATTCCATTCCCTAGTATTAGGAACTGGAAAAAAACCTCTGAAGTAACCACAGGAGGTTAATAAACAGAATTTAAATGTTGAACCAACAGAGAGGAAGAGACCTCTCTAAAAGACTGCACGTACAGCACTCTGTGCCTGGACTTATAGTGGAGAAATTGGGAATTTAAAATATAACTTTTATTAAATATTATTAAAATAAAACACTCAATTAAAAACAACCTAATAGTGGTAGGCCACTTCCTTAATCCTCTGTAAGCCTTTGATATGTATAAGGTGCTTGGAAGGAAGTTGTTTAGGTAGGGAGTTATAAGTGAGACCTCTTAATTCAGTAGTATTACTGATAATAAAGGGTTAATCTTTATGTGTCAAATACACATATGTTTGGCTATTTAAATAAGTTGTTGATTTGTGCTTGTTGGATTTAGGTAAATGTGAGTGATGTTCAGTGACCTCAGAAATATACCTACAAAGTACAGTTGTAAAATACCCTCTGTATGATAAATATCACTTATATTAAATTTTATTGTGGAGTATAGTTGATATAGATATTCAGAATAGATGTGGTTTCACGTGACAGAATATGAACCTGTATTGTTCTGGTTATGTCTTGAAACATTCAAATGGCTATTATATATCTCATTAGATCAACTTATTTCCACAGTTTTATAGGTTTATTATCACCATAAATTGTTACAAACTCACTGAGGTTTTATATACAGTGTAAGTAAAGAAGTATAATTTAGATTTATTTGTTCTAGCTAGTCGTACGTCTATTATACCAGTTGTCTTATGTTGGCATTGGGATTGTTACCCTATTATCTTAGCGTCACTATCCCCTATATATAATTCTTGTAGTTGTGTTATTCTTATATAGGGGTTATATGTGTACCAAATGCTAATACTGTGTACTTATGAATAGCTTAGTACACTTCTTGCACCTAATGTCTCAGCCAGTATGAGTATGCTGAATATTTGTAGCTATTAGGTTAATAAGCTACATCACCTGTTACATTTGGCTGTTTGTTTTTCAGTAATAGAGGAACAAACTTGTATTGTAAATATGTAGCCGCAATATTGTGCCACTGTTTGCGATATTATCTTATGTTTGCCCCTCTTACTGTAATATTTTTAGTATCTTGTGTTCTCTCATATAGTAATTTGATCTTTTTGTGTGATTCAGTGTCACATTAGGAATGCAGTATTGTGCTTTGTGTACATTACTTTAGAACCGGATACTTGTTTTCCTGAATTCATTTGTTATTCATCTAAATTATACTTCTTTACTTACACTGTATATAAAACCTCAGTGAGTTTGTAACAATTTATGGTGATAATAAACCTATAAAACTGTGGAAATAAGTTGATCTAATGAGATATATAATAGCCATTTGAATGTTTCAAGACATAACCAGAACAATACAGGTTCATATTCTGTCACGTGAAACCACATCTATTCTGAATATCTATATCAACTATACTCCACAATAAAATTTAATATAAGTGATATTTATCATACAGAGGGTATTTTACAACTGTACTTTGTAGGTATATTTCTGAGGTCACTGAACATCACTCACATTTACCTAAATCCAACAAGCACAAATCAACAACTTATTTAAATAGCCAAACATATGTGTATTTGACACATAAAGATTAACCCTTTATTATCAGTAATACTACTGAATTAAGAGGTCTCACTTATAACTCCCTACCTAAACAACTTCCTTCCAAGCACCTTATACATATCAAAGGCTTACAGAGGATTAAGGAAGTGGCCTACCACTATTAGGTTGTTTTTAATTGAGTGTTTTATTTTAATAATATTTAATAAAAGTTATATTTTAAATTCCCAATTTCTCCACTATAAGTCCAGGCACAGAGTGCTGTATGTGCAGTCTTTTAGAGAGGTCTCTTCCTCTCTGTTGGTTCAATAGATTACTTAACTGCACAGCACCACCTTTTCTGCTATTATGAGCACAGAAACATTAACTGAATATTAGTAACTTACTGCAATCATAGAAAAGGCTGCCGCAGTGGTGCCACTGTATATCAGTTGTGGTAAGAATTTAAATGTTAGCTAGCCTTAAAATCAAGAGGACTAGTCTCCTCAATATCCAATATAATCAACACTCTTTCAACAAAGAACGAATTTACTCCATTTAAAAAGAAAAAAGTAGATTTATTAGTGTCAATATCTGATGAAGGATATTCTGAATCAGATAAATCCTCATCAGAGAAGGATAATTCAGTAGGTTGTCGGTCATTTGAAAAATTCATCAACTAAATGAGAAGTTTAAAAAAGACCTTTACATTTTATTAGAAGGCAGGATGGCAGACAAAGCCTTCTGAATAGAATCAGAAAAATATTCTTATAAGTTCCCAGGTATATCTTGTACATTAAATGTTAAAAGAATAGCAATAGACAATGCATTAATACTGATGGACATTTTCTCTGCATGTAAAAGTTTATCATGATAACTTATTACAAACCATAGCTAAAGATAAAAAATCATAACATTAAAATAAATGAACTTACCTTTGGTAGGACTGATATCAGTCAGCAGGAATCCAACAGTGTTTTCTGATACAGGAACAGTTTTGAGATATCTTGCAAATGTAAGAGAAAAAAACAACATATAAAGCAAAATATCAATTTCCTTATATGACAGTTTCAGGAATGGGAAAAAAATGCAAAACAAAATAAGCCTCTGGAAACTAGAAGTAAAAAGAAATGAAGTCTTAATGTCAAAAGTTCGGCGCCAAGTATGACGCCCACAACTGGCAAAAATATTTTTTGGCGCCAAAAACGTCTGCAACAAACACGAGCGTCATAGATGACGCAACCACGTGAAAAAACTCCAAAATTACGTCAACAAACGTAATTCTTGCACCAAAAAAATCTCGCTCCAAGAATGACGCAATAATTATAGCATTTTGCGCTCCCGCGAGCCTAACAGCCCGCAATTTAGAAAAGAGAGTCAATTTGAAAACTTCAGGAAAGATTTTTTTTTTTTTTTAAATAGGAAACTGACAGTCTGCAAAAAGGAAATATACTGATAAACCTGAATCATGGCAAATATAAGTACAAACATATATTTAGAACTTTAAATATAAAGTGCCAAACCATAGCTGAGAGTCTCTTAAATAAAGGAAACATACTTACCAAAAGACACTCATCTACATAAAGTAGATAGCCAAACCAGTACTGAAACGAGAATCAGCACAGGTAATGGTATATAAGAGAATATCGTCGATCTGAAAAGGGAGGTAGGAGATGAATCTCTACGATCGATAACAGAGAACCTATGAAATAGATCCCTGTTAGGATGACCATTGTATTCAATAGGTAATACTCCCTTCACATCCCTCTGTCATTCACTGCACTCTGAGAGGAACCGGGCTTCAAAAAAGCTGAGAAGCACATATCAACGTAGAAATCTTAGCACAAACTTACTTCACCACCTCCATAGGAGGCAAAGTTTGTAAAACTGAATTGTGGGTGTGGTGGGGGGTGTATTTATAGGCATTTTGAGGTTTGGCAAACTTTGCCCCTCCTGGTAGGAATGTATAACCCATATGTCACTAGCTCATGGACTCTTGCTAATTACATGAAAGAAATAGTTTTTTTGTGTCACGGAGGAGATCGAATTTGAAAGCTTTACAGGTTACCTCTGTGACTTGATATCAGCCGTATGTAATTGCAGTTAATATATAGTCATACTAACAAGGTTCACAATTGGCATATGTTACCTTACAGCCAGTGTGTTTTGATTCAGCAGACAGTCTGACAGACTGGGATTCAGATGAGTACACTAACCGAGCAGTTCGGGTAGGAGAAGCGGCTACTGCTGTCAGTAGCGGATGACGTCAGTGTGGTTGCGGCATGGCAACCTCTGTGTAGTGTTTAGGAAGCTCGTACAGAGATGCAGCCAGACAGCCCATGCAGGTTTACAGGAATCAAGACAGGCAATAGGATCAATCTGCCTCCGGAGGCAACTGGTAGTAGAAGCCTGGTATGAAGCTCTGAGTAGCCAACGGTCAAGGAAGCGTAGCAAATGTTATTCTGGTAAGGAACACAGATGCTCAGGTTTCTTAATTAGCCAGCAATGAGGGCTAGTAGGAGGTGACTTAAATAGGGAGAAGTTGATGACTTAAAGGGCAAGAACGCAAACACCAGGCAATGAATAAGTAGTCCGTACAGAAGCCTATTTTGTATCATTGGGAAATAATGTTCAGAAGCCATGGATCTTGAACAGAATGAAACCAAGCCCCCAGAAAAATGCGTAATCTGACCCCTACCAGAAGATCTGGTTAGGGGACCGCACCTTCATGCAGACTTGGTAGTTGAAACAGGCTTCTTGGACGTTTTAGACCTGTTCCAATTTGGGTTTGGTTCTGGGAAGAAGAGGCAGAGAAGGACTTTTGTTTCTTAGATTGATGAAAGGAACAAAAACTGTTTCAAGCTCTAAAATTATCTTTAGACTTCTTCTCCTGAGGGAGCAAAGCTCCTTTCCCCCAGTCACCGTAAAATAATTTCATCCAGACTAGACACAAGCAACACCTCCCCCTTAGAAAGAAGAGACAGAAGTCTGGGTTTAGAAACCATGTCAGCAAACCATTATTTCAGCCACAAGGTCCTCCTACTAAAGCTATATTCTTAGCATTGATATTAATAATATCAACAACTGCATCACAAATTAAAGGATTAGGTGTTTCAAATATTTTAATCAATTAGAAAACTCTTCACCAGCAGATTCCTCAGAAAGCTGCTTAGATAAACCCTCACAGCAAAGAGTAGAAGCAGCAGCTACACAAGCAATACTAATTGCTGGCCTAAAAAGAAAACCTGCTTGCTGAAAAGCCTTTCTATGAAAAGAGGAGACTCCAATTTCCTATTCATAGGGGTCAATTTATGAAGCAGCGATTGCGGCTTCAGACCCACTCCGCTTCAGTTCCGCCTGAAGCGGAAGTTAAGAAGCAGCGGTCCTAAGACCGCTGCTTCTTAACTCGTCCACCACCTTTGAGATGGCAGACAGCAATCAGCCCGATTGAATATGATCGGGTTGATTGACACCTCCTGCTAGTGGCCGATTGGCCGCGAATCTGCAGGGGGCGGTATTGCACCAGCAGTTTACCAGAACTGCGGGTGCAATGATAAATGCAGATAGCGTATGCTGTAGGCATTTATCGATGTGCAGCGAACATGATCCGCTATATCGGATCATGTCCGCAACCGCTAGCACCTACATAAATTGACCCCAGTGGGTCTTTAAAAGAGGTACTATCCACAAGAGGAATAGTAGTACATTTAGTTAAAGTAGAAATAACCCCATCCACTTTAGGAATAGTTTCCCAACTCTAAATTAGAAGCAGGCAAATGAAATATCCTTTAAAATTAATTGGATTAAAAGGGATACCAGGCCCTTGACCAGTCTTTAGAAATGATCTCAGAGATAACATTAGGAACTGCAAATACCTTCAAATCAAATCCTGCTTAACAGACTTATCCTCAGAAACTTTAGAATCCTGAACTCCTAAGGTACATAACACTTCTCTTAAAAGAGAACGAAGGAATTCAAGTTTAAACAAAAAGATCATCAAGGTCACCCTCAGAGGATAAATCAGAAGAAGCAGAACCTGAAATGTTTAGCTTAATAGACTTAGACTTACTTAAAGGGATAGTAAAATCCAAATTTAACTTTCATGATTGTGAAAGGGCATCTCACTTTAAACAACTTTC